>NW_027327511.1:0-300000 GCF_047675955.1 Chlorocebus sabaeus
GATTCGAGCCTGTCTGAGCATGTCTGGTCCGGATTGATCCGGTCTAATCAGGTCAAAAGCGGTTTTAGCCGGTGAAAACCGGTTTTAGCCGGTCTGGAGTGGTTTGAGCTGGTCAAAACCGGTTGAGCCTGTCAAAACCGGATTGAGTCAGTCAAAACCGGTTTGAACCGGTCTGGTCTGGTTTGAGCGGGTCAAAACCAGTTTGAGCCAGTCTGGCCCGGTTGTAGCCGGTCTGGGCCGGTCTGGTCCGGTTTGATCCGGTTTCAGCCAGTCTGGGCCCGTCTGGTCCGGTTTGATCCGGTGTGAGCCGGTCTGTTCCGGTTTGATCCGGTGTCATCCGGTCAAAGCCTGTTTGAACCGGTCTGGTCCGGTTTGAGCCGGTCTGGTCTGCTTTGAGCCGGTCAAAACCAACCTCAGGCTGGTCAAAATCGGTTTGAGCCAGTCTGGTCTAGTTTCTGCCGGTCAAAACCGGTTTGACGCCCGGTTTTAGCTGATCTGGCCACATCTGGTCCTGTTTGCTCTGGCTTCAGCTGTTCTGGGCCAGTCTGGTGCGGTTTTCATCCGGTTTCAGCCAGTCTGGTCTGGTTGTATCCTGTCTCATCCGGTCCAAACCGATTTGATCCAGTCTCTTCTAGTTTCAGCCGGTTTAAAACTGGTTTGAGCCAGTGTGGTCTGGTTTGAGCCGGTCTGGTCTGGTTTGAGCCAGTCAAAACCTCATTGAGCCGGTTTGGCCCAGTTTTAGCCTGTCTGGGCCGGTCTGTTCGGTTTGAGCCGGTTTGAGCTGGTTTGTGCCGGTCTGGTGCGGTATGATCCGGTTTGAGAGGGTCTGGTCCGGTTTTGATCCAGTCTAATCCGATCAAAACTGGTTTGAGCCATTCAGGTCTGGTTTGAGTCGGTCAAAACAGGTTTCAAGCTGGTCTGGTCTGGTTTGATCCGATTTTAGCCGGTCTGGGGCCGTCTTGTCCGGTTTGATCCGGTCTCATATGGACAAAATCAGTTTCAGCTGGTCAAAACGGGTTTGAGCTGGTCTGGTGTGGTTTGAGCCGTTCAAAACCGGTTTGAGCCAGTCAAAAACCGTTCCAGCCATTCAAAACCTGTTTGAGCCGTTCAAAACCGGATTGAACCGGTCCGGTCTGGTTTGAGCCGGTCAAAACCGATTGGAGCCGGTCTCGTGTGGTTTGAGCCGGTCTGGTCTGGTTTGAGCATGTCAAAATCGGCTCAGGTCTGTCAAAATCGGTTTGAGCTGTTCTGGTCTAGTTAGAACCAGTCAAAACCGGTTTGGTGACCCAGTTTTAGGTGATCTGGGCCGATCTGGTCCCGATTTGTTCCGATTTTAGCCATTCTGCGCCAGTCTGATTTGGATTGATCGGGTGTCATCCGATCAAAACCGGTTTTAGCCGGTTAAAAACCGGTTTCAGCGGTCTGGTGTGGTTTGACCAGGTCAAAACCGGTTTGAGCCGGTCAAAACCGGTTTGAGCCAGTTTGGTCTGCATGAAGCCAGTCAAAACCGATTCGAGACTCTCTGAGCCGGTCTGGTCCAGTTTGATCCGTCTAATCAGTTCAAAACCGGTTTGAGCCAGTGAAAACCGGTTTTAGACCCGTCTGGAGTGGTTTGAGCCGGTCAAAACCGAGTTGAGCCAGTCAAAACCGGTTTGAACTGGTCTGGACCGTTTTGAGCCGGTCCAAAGTGGTTTGAGCTGGTCTGGCCCGGTTTTAGCCGGTCTGGGCCAGTCTGGTTCCATTTGATCCGGTGTGAGCTGGTCTGGTCTGGTTTGATCCGTGTCATCCGGTCAAAAACCCATTTGAGCCAGTCTGGTCCGGTTTGAGCCGGTCTGGTCTGGTTTGAGCCGGTCAAAACCGGTTTGTGGCCCCGTTTTAGGCGGTCTGGCCCAGTCTGGTCCGGTTTGCTCTGGCTTCAGCTGTTCTGGGCCAGTCTGGTGCGGTTTCATCTGGTTTGAGCCAGTCTGGTCCAGTTTTATTCTGTCTCATCCGGTCAAAACCGGTTTGAGCCAGTTTGGTCTGGTTTGTGCCGGTCAAAACCGGTTTGAGCCAGTCTGGTGTGGTTTCAGCCGGTCTGGTCTGGTTTGAGCCGGTCTGCTCTGGGTTGAGCCGGTCAAAACCGACTCAGGTCTGTCAAAACCGGTTTGAGCTGGTCCGATCTTGTCTGAGCTGCTCAAACCCGGTTTGAGCTGATTTGGCCTGGTTTTAGCCGGTCTGGTCTTGTTTGCGACGGTCTGGTCTTGTTTGAGGCGGTTGAAAACCTGTTTGAGCCAGTTTGGCCCGGTTTTATCTAGTCTGGGGCTGTCTGTTCCGGTTTGATGCTTTTTGTGCCGGTCCGGTCGGGTTTGATACGGTCTCATCCGGTCAAAACCCGTTTCAGCCGGTCTGGTCTTGTTTTAGCCGGTTAAAAACCGGTTTGAGATGGCTTGGCCTGGTTTTAGCTGGTCTGGGCCGGTCTGGTCCGGTTTGATCCGGTGTCAGCTCTTCTGGGCTGATCGAGTCCGTTTGATCCGGTTTGAGCCGGTCTGGTCCGGTTTGATCTGGTCTCAACCAGTCAAAACCGGTTTGAGCCGCTCTGGTCTGGTTTGAGCCAGTCAAAAATGGTTTGTGGCCCAATTTTAGCCGGTCTGGGGCCGGTCTGCTCCGGTTTAATCCGGTTTCAACTGGTCTGGGCCAGTCGAGTCCGGTTTGATCCGGTTCAAAACCGCTTTGAGCCGGTGAAAACCGGTTTGAGCCGGTCTGGTCGTGTTTGAGTAGGTCAAAACCGGTTTTGTGGCCCGGTTTTAGCCGGTCTGGCCCGGTCTGGCCCTGTTTACCCTCCGGCTTCAGCTGTTTTGGGCCAGTCTGGTGCGGTTTCATCCGGTTTGAGCCGGTCTGGTTCGGTTTAATCCTGTCTCATCCGGTCAAAACCGCTTAGAGCCGGTCTGTTCTGGTTGAGCCGGTCAAAACCGGTTTGAGCCAGTCTGGTCTGGTTTGAGCCGGTCTGGTCTGGTTTGAGCCGGACAAAACCTGATTGAGCCATTTTGGCCCGGTTTTAGCCTGTCTAGGCTGGTCTGGTTCGGTTTGAGCCGGTTTGAGCCTGTTTGTGCCGGCCTGGTCTGGTATGATCCGGTTTGAGAAGTTCTGGTCCGATTTGATCCGATTTATTCCCGTCAAAACCTGTTTGAGCCGGTCTGGTCTGGTTTGAGCCGGTCAAAACAGGTTCGAGCTGGTCTGGTCTGGTTTGAGACGGTCAAAATAGGTTTGAGCTGGTTTGGCCCGGTTGTAGGCGGTCTGGGCCGTTCTGGTCCGGTTTGATCCGGTTTTGCCGGTCTGGGCCCGTCTGGTCCGGTTTGATCCGGTCTCATACGGTGAAAATCGGTTTCACCCGTTCAAACCCGGTTTGAGCCGGACTGGTGTGGTTTGAGCCGGTCCAAACTGGTTTGAGCCGTTCAAAATCGGTTTGAGCCAGTCAAAACCGGATTGAACCGGTCTGGTCTGGTTTGAGCCGGTCAAAACCGGTTTGAGCCATTCTGGTCTGGTTTGAGCCGGTCTGGTCTGGTTTGAGCCAGTCAAAATCGGCTCAGTCGGTCAAAACCGGTTTGATCCGGTCTGGTCGGGTTTGAACTGGTCAAAACCGGTTTATGGCCCAGTTTTAGGCGGTCTGGGCCGGTCTGGTTCAGTTTGAACCGATTTTAGCCGGTCTGAGCCAGTCTGATTCGGTTTGATCCAGTCTCATCCGGTCAAAGCAGGTTTTAGCTGGTCAGAACCGGTTTCAGCCAGTCTGGTGTGGTTTGAGCAGGTACAAACCGGTTGGAGCCGGTCAAAACCGGTTTGAGCTGGTCTGGTCTGGTTTGAGCAGGTCTGGTCTGGTTTCAGCCAGTCACAACTGGCTCAGGTCGGTCAAAACCGGTTTGAGTCAGTCTGGTCTGGTTTGAACTGCTCAAAACCGGTTTGTGGCACAGATTTATGCAGTCTGGGCCAGTCTTGTCTGGTTTGATCGGATTTTAGCCAGTCTGGGCCGATCTGATTCGATTTGATCCGCTCTTATCTGGTCAAAACCGGTTTTAGCCGGTCAAAACCGGTTTCAGCCGGTCTGGTGTGGTTTCAGCAGGTCAAAACCGGATAGAGCCGGTTAAAACCGGTTTGAGCTGGTCTGGTCTGGTTTGAGCCAGTCAAAACCGGTTCGAGCGCGTCAAAACTGGTTTGAGCCGGTTTGGTCTTGTTGAAGCCAGTCAAAAGTGATTCGAGCCTGTCTGAGCCCGTCTGGTCCGGTTTGTTCCGGTCAAATAAGGTCAAAACCGGTTTTAGCCGGTCAAAACCGGTTTCAGCCAGTCTGGTGTGGTTTGAGCAGATCAAAACCGGTTTGAGCTGGTCAAAACCGGTTTGAGCCGGTCTGGCCTGGTTTGAGCCGGTCTGGTCTGGTTTGAGCCGGTCAAAACCGGTCCGAGCCGGTCAAAACCGGTTTGAGCCGCTCTGGTCTGGTTTGAGCCGGTCAAAACCTGATTGTGCCAGTTTGGCCAGGTTTTAGCCTGTCTGGGCTGGTCTGGTTCAGTTTGAGTCAGTTTGAGCCCGTTTGTGCCGGTCTGGTCCAGTATGATCCGGTTTGAGAAGGTCTGGTCCAGTTTGATCCGGTTTTAGCCTGTCTGGGCCGGTCAGATTCGGTTTGATCTGGTCTCATCCGGTCAAAACCGGTTTTAGCCAGTCAAAACGGGTTTCAGCCGGTCTGGTCTGGTTTGAGCCGGTCTGGTCTTGTTTGAGCTGGTCAAAACCGGTTTGAGCCGGTCAAAACCGATTGAGTCGGTATGGTCTGGTTGAAGCCAATCAAAACAGATTCGAGCATGTCTGAGCCGGTCTGGTCTGGTTTCATCCGGTCTCATCAGGTCAAAACCGGTTTCAGCCGGTGAAAACCGGTTTTAGCCAGTCTGGAGTGGTTTGAGGCAGTCAAAACCGGTTTGAGCCGGTCAAAACCGTATTTAGCCAGTGAAAACTGATTTGAACCGGTCTGGTCTGGTTTGAGCCGGTCAAAACCGTTTTGAGCCAGTCTGGCCCGGTTTAAGCGGGTCTGGGCCTGTCTGGTCTGGTTTGCTACGGTGTTAGCCGGACTGGGCCGGTTTGATCCAGTGTCATCCGGTCAAAAGTGCTTTGAGCCGGTCTGGTCCAGCTTGAGCCGGTTTGGTCTCGTTTGAGCCATTCCAAACCGGCTCAGGCCGTTCAAAACCGGTTTGAGCCGTTCTGGTCCTGTTGGAGCCAGTCAAAACCGGTTTGTGGCCCGGTTTTAGCCGGTCTGGGCCGGTCTGGTCTGGTTTGATCCGGTTTCAGCTGGTCTGGGCCGGTCGAGTCCGGTTTGATTGGTCAAAACCGCTTTGAGTCGGTCAAAACCGGTTTGAGCCTGTCTAGTCTGCTTTGAACTGGTCAAAATAGGTTTGAGCCGGTTTGGCCTTGTTTTAGGCGGTCTGGGCCATTCTGGTCCGGTTAGATCCGGTTTTAGCCTGTCTGGGCCCGTCTGGCCCGGTTTGATCCAGTCTCATATGGACAAAATCGGTTTCAGCCGGTCAAAACCGGTTTGAGCCGGTCTGGTGTGGCTTGAGACGGTCAAAACCGGTTTGAGCCGGTCAAAACCAGTTCGAGCCGTTCAAAACCGGTTTGAGCCGGTCAAAAACGGTTTGAGCCGGTCTGGTCTGGTTTGATCTGGTCAAAATAGGTTTGAGCTGGTTTGGCCCGGTTTTAAGCGGTCTGGCCTTTCTGGTCTGGTTAGATCCGGTTTTAGCCTGTCTGGGGCCGTCTGGTCCGGTTTGATCCGGTCTCATATGGCCAAAATCGGTTTCAGATGGTCAAAACCGTTTTGAGGCGGTCTGGTGTGGTTTGAGACCGTCAAAACCAGTTTGAGCCTGTATGGCCCGGTTTTTGCCAGTCTAGGCCGGTCTGGTCTGGTTTGATCCGGTTTCAACCGGTCTGGGTCTCTCTGGTCCGCTTTTATAAAAAGCGATAAACCGGTCTGAGCCGGTCTGGTCTGGTTTCAACCAGTCAAAACCGGTTTGTGACCCAGTTTTAGGCGATCTAGGCCAGTCTGGTCCGGTTTGATCCGATTTTAGCCAGTCTGGGCCGGTCTGATTCGGTTTGATCCGGTCTCATCCGGTCAAAACCGGTTTTAGCCATTCAAAACGGGTTTGAACCGGTCTGCTCTGGTTTGAGCCGGTCTGGTCTGGTTTGAGCCAGTCAAAACCGTTTTGAGCCTTTGAAAACCGGTTTGATCTGGTTTGTTCTGGTTGAAGCCAGTCAAAACTGATTCGAGTCTGTCTGAGCCGGTCTGGTCCGGTTTGATCCGGCCTAATCAGGTCAAAACCGTTTTGAGCCAGTGAAAACAGGTTTTAGCCGGTCTGGAGTGGTTTGAGCCGGCCAAACCGGTTTGAGCTGGTCAAAACCGGATTGAGCCAGTCAAAATCGGTTTGAACCGCTCTGGTCTGGTTTGAGCTGGTCAAAACCAGTTTGAGCCAGTCTGACCCGATTTAAGCCAGACCTGGCCAGTCTGGTCCGGTTTGATCCAGTTTCAGCCGGTGTGGGCCTTCCTGGTCCTGTTTGGTACGGTATGAGACAGGCTGGTATGGTTTGATCCGGTGTCATCTGGTGAAAACCGGTTTTAGCTGGTCTGGTCCGGTTTGAGCCGGTCTGGTCTGGTTTGAGCCGGTCAAAACCGGCTGAGGCTGGTCAAAACAGGTTTGAGACGGTCTGGTCTGGTATGAGCCTGTCAAAACCGGTTTGTGGCCCGGTTTTAGCCGGTCTGGGCCAGTCCGGTCCGGTTTCATCTGGTTTCACCTGGTCTCGGCCGGTCGAGACCGATTTGATCTGGTCAAAACCGCTTTGAGCCGGTCAAAACCGGTTTGAGCCGGTCTGGACTCGTTTGAGCCGTTGTGGACTGGTTTGAGCCGGTCAAAGATGGCTCAGATCAGTCAAAACCGGTTTCAGCCGGCCTGGTCTTGTTCAAGCCGGTCAAAACCGGTTTCACCCAGTCAAAACCGTTTGAGCCGTTTTGGTCTGGTTGAAACCAGTCAAAACTGATTCGAGCCTGTCTGAGCCGATCGGGTATGGTTTGATCCAGTCTAATCAGGTCAAAACCGGTTTGAGCCGGTGAAAACCGGTTTTAGCCGGTCTCTAGTGGTTTGAGCCGGTCAAAACCGGATTGAACCAATCAAAACTGGTTTGATTCGGTCTGGTCTGGTTTGAGCCGGTCAAAACCGGTTTGAGCCGGTCTGGAGCAGTTTTAGCCGGTCTGGGCCGATGTAGTCTGGTTTGATCCCGTTTCAGCCGGTCTGGGCCTGTATGGTCTGGTTTGATCCGGTGTGAGCCGGTCTGGTCCGGTTTGATCCGGTGTCATCCGGTCAAAACCGGTTTGAGCTGGTCTGGTCCGGCTTGAGCCAGTCTGGTCTGGTTTGAGCCAGTCAAAACCGGCTCTGGTCGGTTGAAACCGGTTTGAGCCTGTCTGGTCTGGTTTGAGCCAGTCAAAACCGGTTTGAGCCGGTTTGGTCTGGTTAAAGCCAGTCAAAATCGATTCCAGCCTCTCTGAGCCGGTCTGGTCCGGTTTGATCCGGTCTAATCAGGTCAAAACCGGTTTGAGCTGGTGCAAACCGGATTTAGCCGGTCTGGAGTGGTTAGAGCCGGTCAAAACCGGATTGAGCCAGTCAAAACCGGTTTGAACCGGTCTGGTCTGGTTTGAGCTGGTAAAAACCGGTTTGAGCCGGTCTGGCCCGGTTTTAGCCGGTCTGTGCCAGTCTGGTCTGGTTTGGTCCAGTTTCATCCGGTCTGGGAGTGTCTGGTCTGGTTTGATCCGGTGTGAGCCGGTCTGGTCCGGTTTGATCCGGTGTCATCTGGTGAAAACCGGTTTGAGCCGGTCTGGTCCGGTTTGAGCCGGTCTGGTCTGGTTTGAGCCAGTCAAAACCGGTTCAGGCTGGTCAAAACCGGTTTGAGCTGGTCAAAACCGGATTGAACCTGTATGGTCTGGTTTGAGCCGGTCGAAACCGGTTTGAGCCGGTCAAAACCGGTTTGAGCCCGTCTGGTCTGGTTTGAGCTGGTCTGGTCTGGTTTGAACCGGTAAAAACCGGTTTGAGACGTTCTGGTCTGGTTTTACCCGGTCAAAACCGGTTTGTGAACCAGTATTTTCCTGTCTGGGTCGGTCTGGTCCAGTTTGATGTGAGTTCTGCTGGTGTGGGCTGGTCGAGTCCGGTTTGATCTGGTCAAAACCGCTTTGAGCTGGTCAAAAACGGTTTGAGCCAGTCTGGTCTGGTTTAAGCCAGTCTGGTCTGGTTTGAGCCGGTCAAAACATGCTCCGGTCGGTCAAAACCGGTTTGAGCCCGTCTGGTCTGGTTTGAACGGGTCAAAAAGGGTTTGTGGCCCAGTTTTCGGTGGCGTGGGCCAGTCTGGTGTGTTTTGATCCGATTTTAGCCGTTCTGGGCTGGCCTGATTGGGTTTGATCTGGTCTCTTCCGGTCAAACCCGGTTTTAGCCGGTCAAAAGTGGTTTCAGCCGGTCTGGTGTGGTTTGAGCAGGTCAAAAAAGGTTTGAGCCGGTGTGGTCCGGTTTGAGGCGGTCTGGTCTGGTTTGAACCGGCCAAACCCGGCTCAGGCTGGTCAAAACTGGTTTGAGCCAGTCTGGGCCTGTCTGGTCCGGTTTGCACCGGCTTCAGCTCTTCTGGTCTGGTCTGGTGCGGTTTCATCCGGTTTGTGCCGGTCTGGTCCGGTTTTATTCTGTCTCATCCGGTCAAAACCGGTTTGAGCCGGACTGGTCTGGTTTGAGCCGATCAAAACTGGTTTGATCCAGTCTGTCTGGTTTGAGCCGGTCTGGTCTCATTTGAGCCGGTCAAAACCTGAATGAGCCGGTTTGGCCCCGTTTTAGCCTGTCTGGGCCGGTCTGGTTCGGCTTGAGCCGGTTTGAGCCGATTTGTGCCGGTCTGGTCCGTTATGATCCGGTTTGAGAAGGTCTGGTCCGGTTTCATCCGGTCTAATGCTGTCAAAACCGGTTTGAGCTGGTCAGGTCTGCTTTGAGCCGGTCAAAACAGGTTCGAGCTGGTCTGGTCTGGTTTGAGCCGGTCAAAATAGGTTTGAGCCGGTTTGGCCCGTTTTTAGGCGGTCTGGGCCGGTGTGGTCCTGTTTGATCCGGTTTGAGCCGGCCTGGTCTCATTTGAGCCGGTCAAAACCGGTTTGAGACGGTCTGGTCTGGTTTGAGGCGGTCAAAATAGGTTTGACCGGGTTTGGCCTGGTTTTAGGCGGTCAGGGCCGGTCTGGTCCGGAATGATCCTGTTTTAGCCGGTCTGGGCCCGTTTGGTCTGGTTTGATCCGGTCTCATCCGGTGAAAATCGGTTTCAGTCAGTCAAAATCGGTTTGAGCCGGTCTCGTGTGATTTGAGCCGGTCAAAACCGGTTTGTGGTGGTCAAAACCGGTTCGAGCCGTTCAAAATCGGTTTGAGACGGTCAAAATCGGATCGAACCGGTCTGGTCTGGTTTGAGCCGGTCAAAAGCGGTTTGAGCCGTTTTTGTCTGGTTGAAGCCAGTCTAAACCGATTCGGGCCTGTCTGAGCCTGTCTGGTCCAGTTTGATCCGGTTTAATCAGGTCAAAACCGGTTTGAGCCAGTGAAAACCGGTTTTAGCCGGTCTGGAGTGGTTTGAGCCAGTCAAAACCGGTTTGAGCCGGTCAAAACCAGATTGAGCCAGTCAAAACCGGTTTGAACCGGTCTGGTCTGGTTTGAGCCGGTCAAAACCGTTTTGAGCCGGTCTGGCCCGGTTTTAGCCGGTCTGGGCCAGTCTGGTCCGGTTTGATCCGGTTTCAGCCTTTCTGGGCCTGTCTGGTCTGGTTTGATGCGGTGTGAGCCAGTCTGGCCCTGTTTGATGTGGTGTCATCCGTTCAAAACCGGTTTGAGCCGGTCTGGTCCGGTTTGAACCGGTCTGGTCTGGTATGAGCCGGTCAAAACCAACTCAGGCTGGTCAAAACCGGTTTGAGCCGGTCTGGTCTGGTTTGAGCCACTCAAAACCGGTTTGTGGCCCACTTTTAGCCGATCTGGCCCCGTGTGGTCCGGTTTGCTCGGGCTTCAGCTGTTCTGGGCCGGTCTGCTGCGGTTTCATCCGGTTTGAGCCGGTCTGGTCTGGTTTTATCCTGTCTCATCCAGTTAAAACCGGTTTGAGCCAGTCTCTTCTAGTTTCAGCCGGTCAAAACCGGTTTGAGGCAGTGTGGTCTGGTTTGAGCCGGTCTGGTCTGGTTTGAGCCAGTCAAAATCTGATTGAGCCAGATTGGCCCGGTTATAGCCTGTCTGGGCCGGTCTGGTTCGGTTTGAGCCATTTTGAGCTGGTTTGTGCCGGTCTGGTCCGGTATGATCCGGTTTGAGAAGGTCTGGTACGGTTTGATCTGGTCTAATCCGATCAAAACCGGTTTGAGCCGGTCAGGTCTGGTTTGAGCCGGTCAAAACAGGTTCAAGTCGGTCTGGTCTGGTTTGAGCTGGTCAAAATAGGTTTGAGAAGGTTTGGCCCGGTGTTAGGCGGTCTGGGCTGGTCTGGTCCGGTTTGATCCGGTTTGAGCCGGTCTGGTCTGGTTTGAGCCGGTCAAAACCGGTTTGAGCCGGTCTGGTCTGGTTTGAGAAGGTCAAAATAGGTTTGAGCCGCTTTGACCCGGCTTTAGGCGGTCAGGGCCGTTCTGGTCCGGTTTGATCCGGTTTTAGCCGGTCTAGGCCCGTCTTGTCCAGTTTGATCCAGTCTCATATGGTCAAATTCGGTTTCAGCCAGTCAAAACCGGTTTGAGCCGGTCTGGTGTGGTTTGATCCGTTCAAAACCAGTTTGATTCGGTCAAAATCGCTTCGAGCCATTCAAAACCAGTTTGAGCCGGTCAAAACCGGATTGAACCGGTCTGGTCTGGTTTGAGCCAGTCAAAACCGGTTTAAGCTGGTCTGGTCTGGTTTCAAACGGTCTGGTCGGGTTTGAGTCGCTCAAAACCGGCTTAGGTCGGTCAAAACCGGTTTGAGCTGGTCTGGTCTGATTAGAACCGGTCAAAACCTGTTTGTGGTCCAGTTTTAGGCGGTCTGGGCCGGTCTGGTCCGGTGTGATCCGATTTTTGCCGGTCTGGGCCGGTCTGATTTGGTTTGATCCGAACTCATCTGGTCAAAACCGGTTTTAGCGTGTCAAAACCGATTTCTGCCGGTCTGGTGTGGTTTGGTCAGGTCAAAAGCGGTTTGAGCCCGTCAGGTCGGGTTTGAGGCGGTCAGGTCTGTTTTGAGCCAGTCAAAATAGGATTGAGCCAGTTTGGCACAGTTTTAGATGGTCTGGGCCAGTCTGGTCTGGTTTACGCCAGTGAAAACCGGTTTGAGCCGGTCTGGTCTGGTTTGAGCCGGTTTGGTCTGGTTTGAGCAGGTCAAAACCGCTTCGAGCCGGTCAAAACCGGTTTGAGCCAGTTTGGTCTGGTTGAAGCCAGTCAAAACCGTTTCGAGCCTGTCTGAGCCTGTCTGGCTCGGTTTGATCCGGTCTAATCAGGTCAAAACTGTTTTGAGCTGGTGAAAACCGGTTTTACCCGGTCTTGAGTGGTTTGAGCCAGTCAAAACCGGTTGGAGCTGGTCAAAACTGAATTGAGCCCATCAAAACCGGTTTGAACAGGTCTGGTCTGATTTGAGCTGATCAAAACCGGTTTGAGCCAGTCTGGCCCGGTTTTATCTGGTGTGGACTGGTCTGGTCCGGTTTGATCCAGTTTCAGCTGGTCTGGGCCTGTCTGGTCCGGTTTGATTCGGTGTGAGCCGGTCTGGTCCTCTTTGATCTGGTGTCTTCCGGTCAAAACTGGTTTGAGCCGGTCTGGTCTGGTTTGAGCCGGTCTGCTCTGGTTTGAGCCGGTCAAAACCGGTTTGTGGCCCAGTTTTAGCTGCTCTGCACCGGTCTGGTCCAGTTTCATCTGGTTTCAGCTGGTCTGGGCCGGTCGAGTCTGGTTTGATCCAGTCCAAACCGCTTTAAGCCGGTCAAAACTGCTTTGAGCCGGTCTGGTCTGGTTTGAGCCGGTCCGGTCTGGTTTGAGCCGATCAAAACCGGCTCAGGTCGGTCAAAACCGGTTTGGGCCAGTCTGTTCTGGTTTGAACCGGTCAAAACCGGTTTGTGGCCCAGTTTTAGGCGGTCTGGGCCGGGCTGGTCCGTTTTGATCCGATTTTAGCTGGTCTGGGCCGGTCTGATTCTGATTGATCCAGTCTCATCCGGTCAAAACCGGTCTCATCTGGTCAAAACCAGTTTCAGCCAGTCGGGTGTGGTTTGAGCAGGTCAAAACCGGTTTGAGCCAGTCTGGTCTGGTTTAAGACGGTCAAAACCGATTTGAGCCTCTCTGAGCCGGTCTGGTCCAGTGTGATCCGGTCTAATCAGGTCAAAACCGGTTTGTGCCGGTGAAAACCGGTTTTAGCCGGTCTGGAGTGGTTTGAGCTGGTCAAAACAGGATTGAGCCGGTCAAAACCGGAATGAGCCAGTCAAAACTGGTTTGAACCATTCTGGTCTGGTTTGAGCCGCTCTGGCCTGGTTTGAGCCGGTCTAGCCCGGTTTTAGCCGGTCCGGGCCAGTCTCTTCCTGTTTGATCCAGTTTCAGCCGGTCTAGGCCTGTCTGGTACAGTTTGATCCGGTGAGAGCCGGTGTGCTCCGGTTTGAGCCGGTGTCATCTGGTCAAAACTGGTTTGAGCCGGTCTGGTCCGGTTTGAGCCAGTCTGGACTGGTTTGAGCCAGTCAAAATTGGTTCAGGCTGGTGAAAACCGGTTAGTGGCCCGGTTTCAGCCGGTCTGGGCCGGTCTGCTCTGGTTTATTCCGGTTTCAGCTGGTCTGGGCCAGTCGAGTCTGGTTTGATCCGGTCAAAACCGCTTTGAGCCAGTCAAAACCGGTTTGAGCCAGTCTGGTCTGGTTTGAGCTGGTCAACACCGGCTCAGGTCGGTCAAAACCGGTATGAGCCTGTCTGGTCTGCATTGAACCTGTCAAAACCGGTTTGTGGCCCAGTTTAATGCGGTCTGGGCCAGTCTAGTCTGGTTTGATCTGATTTTAGCCATTCTGGGCCGGTCTGATTCGGTTTATCCGGTCTCATTTTTATCAAAACCGGTTTTAGCCGGTCAAAACCGGTTTCAGCCAGTCTGGTGTGGTTTGAGCAGGTCAAAACCGATTTGAGCCGATCTGGTCTTATTTGAGCCGGTCTGGTCAGTTTGAGCCTTTCAAAATTGGTTTGAGCCGGTTTTGTCTGGTTGAAGCCAGTCAAAACCGATTCGAGCCTGTCTGAGCCGGTCTGGTCCGGTTTGATCTGGTCTAATCAGGTCAAAACCGGTTTGAGCCGGTGAAAACCGGTTTTAGCCGGTCTGGAGTGGTTTGAGCCGGTCAAAACCGGTTTGAGCCGGACAAAACCGGATTGAGCCAGTCAAAACCGGTTTGAAACGGTCTGGTCTGGTTTGAGCTGGTCAAAACCGTTTTGAGCCGGTCTGGCCCGATTTTAACCGGTCTGTGCCGGTCTGGTCCGGTTTGGTCCGGTTTCATCCGATCTGGGAGTGTCTGGTCTGGTTTAATCCGGTGTGAGTCGGTCTGGTCCGGTTTGCTCCGGTGTCATCAGGTCAAAACCGGTTTGAGCCGGTCTGTTCCAGTTTGAGCCGGTCAAAAATGGCTCAGGCTGGTCAAAACCGGTTTGAAACGGTCTGGTCTGGTTTGAGCCGGTCCAAACCAGTTTGTGGCCCGGTTTTAGCCGGTCTGGCCCGGTTTGGTACGGTTTGATCCGGTTTCAGCCAGTCTGGCCTGGTCTGGTCTGGTTTGAGCCAGTCAAAGTAGGTTTGAGCCGGTTTGGCCCGGTTTTAGGCGGTCTGGGCCATTCTGGTCTGGTTTGATACGGTTTTAGCTGGTCTTGGCTCGTCTAGTCCGGTTTGATCTGGTCTCATATGGCCAAAATCGGTTTCAGCCGGTCAATACCGGGTTGAGCAGGTCTGGTGTGGTTTGAGCTGGTCAAAACCGGTTATAGCCTGTCAAAACCGATACGAGCCATTCAAAACCAGTTTGAGCCGTTCAAAACCGGATTGAATCGGTCTGGTCTGGTTTGAGCCGGTAAAAACCGCTATGAGGGGGTCAAAACCTGTTTGAGATGGTCTGATCTGGTTTTAGCCCTTCTGGTCTGTTTTGAGCTGGTCAAAACCGGTTTGTGGCCTAGTTTTAGGCAGTCTGGGACTGTCTGGTCACTTTGAAAATTCCACAAGAACATACTTAGCGAAAGGCTACTTGAGGGGAAAGCTTTAACTCTGTGAGATGAATTAACAGAACACAAAGCCATTTCTCAAAAGCTTCTTTCTATTTTCTAACGGAAGAGATTCACTTTTTCACCATAGCCCTCTATGGGTTTCCAAATATCACTTTGCAAATTACAAAAAACAGTCGTAGCGAAGGGCGTCTTGAGGGGAAAGCTGTAACTCTGTGAGATGAATTACAGAACACAAACCAGTTTCTCAGAATACTTCTTTCCAGTTTTTAAATGAAGATAATTCATTTTTCACAATAGCCCTCTATAGAATTCCGAATATCACTTTGCAAATTAAACAAGAACAGTTTTAGCGAAAGGCTTCTTGAGGGGAAAGCTGTAACTCTGTGAGATGAATTAAGAGAACACAAAGCCCTTTCTCAGAAAACTTCTTTCAAGTTTTTAGCTGAAGATATTTCCTTTTTAACCATAGCCCTCTAAGGGCTTACAAATATCACCTTGCAAATTCCAAAACAACAGTCTTAGTGAAAGACTTCTTGAGGGGAATGCTGTAACTCTGTGAGATGAACAGAATACAAGGCAGTTTCTCAGAAAGCTTCTTTCAGGTTTTTAACTGAAGATATTTACTTTTTCACAATAGGCGTCTCTGGGCTACCAAATATCACTTTGGAAATTCCACAAGAACAGTCTTAGTGTAGGACCTCCTGAGGGGAAAGCTGTAACTCTGTGAGATGAATTAAAAGAACACAAAGAAGTTTCTAAGAAACCTTCTTTTCAGTTTTTATCTTAGGATATTTCCTTTCTAACGATAGCCCTCTATGGGCTTCCAAATATCACTTTCCAAATTCTGCAGGAACAGTCTTTGCGAAAGGCTTCTTGAGGGGAAATCTGTTACTCTGTGAGATGAATTACCAGAAAATAAAGCAGCTTTTCAGAAAACTTCTTTCCAGTTTTTAATGAAGACATTTTCTTTTTCACCATCGCCCTCTATGGTCTTCCAGATATCACTTTGAATATTACACAAGAACAGTCTTAGTCAACGGCTTCTTGAGGGGAAAGCTGTAACACTGTGAGACGAATTAACGGAACACAAAGCAGTTTCACAGAAAGCTTCTTTCCGATTTTAATCTGAGGACATTTACTTTTTCACCATATCCCTCTAGGGTCTTCCAAATATCACTTTGCAAATTCCACAAGAACAAACTTTGCGAAAGGCTTCATGAGGGGAAAGCTGAAACACTGTGAGATGAATTAAGAGAACACAAAACAGTTTCTCAGATAGATTCTTTCCAGTTTTTATCTGAACATATTTTATTTTTAACCATAACCCTCCATGGGATTCCAAATATCACTTTGCAAATTCCAAAAGAAGAGTCTTAGTGAACGTCCTCTTGAGGGGAAAGCTGTAATTCTGTGAGATCAACTACAAGAACACAAAGAAGTTTCTCAGAAAGCTTCTTTCCAGTTTTCATCAGAGGACATTCCCTTTTTCACCATAGGCCTCTATGGGATTCCAAATATCAGTTTGCAAATTCCCCAAGAAGAGTCTAAGCGAAAGGTTTCTTGAGAGGCAAGCTGTAACACTGTGAGATGATAAACAGAACACAAAGCAGTTTCTCAGAAAGCTTCTTTGCAGTTTTTAACTGAAGATATTTCCTTTTTCACCGTAGCCCTCCATTGTCTTCCAAATATCACTTTGCAAATTTCACAAGAACAGTCTTAGCGAAAGGCTTCCTGAGGGGAAAGCTATAACTCTGTGAGATGAATTAACAGTACACAAAACAGTTTCTCAGAAAGCTTCTTTCCAGTTTTTAACTTAAGATATTACCTTTTTCACCATAGCCCTCTATAGGCTTCCAAATATCACTTTCCAAATTCAACGAGAACAGTCTTAGCGAAAGGCTTCTTCAGGGGAAAGCTGTTACTCTGTGAGATGAATTAACAGAACACAAAGCCGTTTCTCAGAGTGCTTCTTTCCAGTTTTTAACGGAAGAGATTTCCTTTTTCACCATAGCCCTCTAAGGACATCCAAATATCACTTTGCAAATTCCAAAAGAACAGTATTAGCGAAAGGCTTCTTGAGGTGAAAGCTGAAACTCTGTGAGATGTATTAACAGAACACAACGCAGTTTCTCAGAAAGCTTCTTTCCAGTTCTTCAGAGAAGATATTTCCTTTTTCAACATAGCCCTCTATGGGCTTCCAAATATCACTTTGGAAATTCCACAAGAACAGTCTCAGCAAAAGGCTTCTTGAGGGGAAAGCTGTAACTCTGTGAGATGAATTCACAGAACACAAAGCAGTTTCTCAGAAAGCTTCTTTCCAGTTTTTAACTGAAGATATTTCTTTTCTACCATAGACCTCTAGGGGATTCCAAATTTCACTTTGCAAATTCCACAAGAACAGTCTTACCGAGACGCTTCTTGAGGGGAGAGCTGTAACTCAGTGAGATGAATTAACAGAACACAATGCAGTTTCTCAAAAAGCTTCTTTCCAGTTTTTAACTGAAGAGATTTCCTTTTTCACCCTAGCAGTATGTGGGCTTCCAAATATCATTTTGAAAATTCCACAAGAACAGTCTTAGTGAAAGGCTTCTTGAGGGGAAAGCTGTAACTCTGTGAGATGAATTAACAGAACACAAAGCAGTTTCTCAAAAGGCTTCTTTTCAGTATTTATCTTAGGATATTTCCTTTTTCACCACAGCTCTCTATGGGCTTCCAAATATCACTTTTTAAATTCCACAAGAGCTCTCTTAGCGAAAGGCTTCTTGAGAGTAAAGCTGTAACTCTGTGAGATGAATTAACAGAACACAAAGCAGTTTCTCAGAACGCTTCTTTCCAGTTTTAAACAGAAGATATTTCCTTTTTCACCATAGCCCTCCATGGGCTTCCAAATATCACTTTGTAAATTCCACAGGAACAGTCTTAGTGAAAGGTTTCTCCAGGGGAAAGCTGTAACTCATTGAGATGATTAACAGAACACAAAACAGTTTCTCAGAGATATTCCTTCCAGTTTTTAACTGAAGATATTACCTTTTTCACCATAGCCCTCTATAGGCTTCCAAATATCACTTTGAAAATTCCATAAGAACATACTTAGTGAAAGTCTACTTGAAGGGAAACTTTAACTCTGTGAGATGAATTAAAAGAACACAAAGCCGTTTCTCAGAAAGCTTCTTTCCAGTTTCTAACGGAAGAGATTTCCTTTTTCACCATAGCCCTCTATGGGCTTCCAAATATCACTTTGCAAATTCCACAAAAACAGTCTTAGCGAAGAGCTTCTTGAGGGGAAAGCTGTAACACTGTGAGATGAATTACAGAACACAAAGCAGTTTCTCAGAAAACTTCTTTCCTGTTTTTAAATGAAGATAATTCGTTTTACACAATAGCCCTCTATGGGCTTACGAATATCAGTTTGCAAATTAAACAAGAACAGTCTTAGCGAAAGGCTTCTTGAGGGGAAAGCTGTAATTCTGTGAGATGAATTAAGAGAACACAAAGCCGTTTCTCAGAAAGCTCCTTTCACGTTTTTAGCTGAAGATATTTCGTTTTTAACCGTAGCCCTCTATGGGCTTCCAAATATCACTTTGCAAATTCCACAAGAACAGTCTTAGTGAAAGACTTCTTGAGGGGAATGCTGTAACTCTGTGAGATGAATTAACAGAACACAATGCAGTTTCTTAAAAAGCTTGTTTCAGTTTTTAACTGAAGATATTTCCTTTTACACCATAGCCCTCTATGGGCTTCCAAATATCACTTTGCCAGTTCCAGAAGAACAGTCTTAGCAAAAGACTTCTTTAGGGGAAAGCTGTAACTCTGTGAGATGAATTAACAGAACACAAAGCAGTTTCTCAAAAACCTTCTTTTCAGTTTTTATCTTAGGATATTTCCTTTTTCACCACAGCACTCTATGGGCTTCCAAATATCACTTTTTAAATTCCACAAGAACACCCTTAGGGAAAGGATTTTTGAGGGGAAAGCTGAAAATCTGTGTGATGAATTAAGAGAACACAAAGCAGTTTCTCAGAAAACTTCTTTGAAGTTTTGAATTGAAGATATTTCCTTTTTCACCATAGCCCTCTAAGGGCATCCAAATATCACTTTGCAAATTCCACAAGAACAGTCTTAGCGAAAGGTTTCTTGAGGGTAAAGCTGTAACTCTGTGAGATGAATTAACAGTACACAAAGCAGTTTCTCAAAAAGCTTCTTTTCAGTTTTTATCTTAGGATATTTCCTTTTTCACCACAGCTCTCTATGGGCATCCAAATATCACTTTGCAAATTCCACAAGAACACTCTTACCGAAACGGTTCTGGAGGGGAAAGCTGTAACTTTCTGAGATGAATTAACAGAACACAACGTAGTATCTCAGAAAGCTTCTTTCCAGTTTTTAACTGAACATATTTCCTTTTTCACAGTAGCCCTCTATGGGCTTCCAAATATCACTTTGTAAATTCCACAAGAAGAGTCTTAGCGAAAGGCTTCTTGAGGGGAAAGCTGTAAGTCGCTGAGATGAATTATCAGAACACAAAGCCGTTTCAAAAAGCTTCTTTCCAATGTTTAACAGAAGAGAATGCCTTTTTCACCGTTGTCCTGTCTGGGCTTCCAAATATCACTTTGCAAATTCCACAAGAACAGTCTTTGCGAAAGTCTTCTTGAGGGGAAAGCTCTAACTCTGTGAGATGAATTAACAGAACACAAATGAGTTTCTCAGAAAGCTTCTTTACAGTTTTTAACTGAAGATAATTCTTTTTTCACCATAGACTTCTATAGGCTTCCAAATATTACTTTGCAAATTCCACAAGAACCGTCCTAGCGAAAGGCTTCTTGAGGGGAAAGCTGTAACTCTGTGAGATGAATTAACAGAACACATCTGTTTTTCAGAAAGCTTCTTTCCAGTTTTTGACTGAAGATATTTCGTTTTTCACCATAGCCCTCTATGTGCTTCCAAATATCACTTTGAAATTCCACAGGAACAGCATTAGCGAAAGGCTTCTTGAGGGGAATGCTGTAGCTCTGTGAGATGAATTAACAGAACACATTGCAGTTTCTCAAAAAGCTTCTTTCAAGTTTTTAACTGAAGATATTTCCTTTTTCAACGTAACCCTCTATGGGCTTACAAATATCACTTTGAAATTACACAAGAACTGTCTTAGCGAAAGACTTCTTGAGGGGAAAGCTTTAACACTGTGAGATGAATTAACAGAACACTAAGACGTTTCTCAGAAAGTTTCTTTCCAGTTTTTAATGAAGACACTTCCCTTTTCACCATAGCCCTAATTGGGCTTTCAAATATCACATTGGAAATTCCACAAGAGCTCACTTAGCGAAAGGCTTCTTGAGGGGAAAGCTGTAACTTTGTTAGATGAATTTAGAGAACACAAAGCCGTTTCTAAGAAAGATTCTTTGCAGTTTTTAACTGAAGATATTTCCATTTTCACCATAGCCCACTATGGGCCTCCAAATATCACTGTTTAAATTCCAAAAGAACAGTATTAGGGAAAGCCTTCTTGAGGTGAAAGCTGTAACTCTGTGAGAAGAATTGACAGAACACAAAGCAGTTTCTCATAAAGCTTCTTTCCAGTTTTTAACAGAAGATATTTTCTTTTTTACCTCAGCCCTGTATGGGCTTCCAAATGTCACTTTGCAAATTCCACAAGAACAGTCTTAGCAAAAGGCTTCTTTAGAGGAAAGCTATAACTCTGTGAGAAGAATTAACAGAACACAAAGCAGTTTCTCAGAAAGCTTCTTTCCAGTTTTTAACTGAAGATATTTTCTTTTTCACCATAACCCTCTATGGGCTTCCAAATATCACTTTGCAAATTCCACAAGAATAGTATTAGCGAAAGGCTTCTTGAGGGAAAAGCTGTAACTCTGTGAGATGAATTAACAGGAAACAAAGCAGTTTCTCAGAAAGCTTCTTTCCACTTTTTAACTGAAGATATATCATTTTTCACCATAGCCCTCTATGGGCTTCCAAATATCACCTTGCAAATTCCACAAGAACAGTCTTAGTGAACGGCTTCTTGAGGGTAAAGCTGTAACTCTGTGAAATGAATTAACAGAACACAAACCAGTTTCACAGAAGGATTCTTTCCAGTTTTTAAATGAAGATATTTCCTATATCACCGTAGACCTCTATGGGCTTCCAAATCTCACTTTGTAAATTACACAAGAAAAGTCTTAGCAAAATGTTTCTTGAGGGGAAAGCTGTGTCTCTGTGAGTTGAATTAACAGAACACAAAATAGTTTCCCCAAAAGCTTCTTTTCAGTTTTTACCTTAGGATACTTCCTTTTTCACCACAGCGCTGTATGGGCTTCCAAATATCACTTTTTAAATTCCACAAGAACAGTCTTAGCGAAAGGCTTCTTGAGGGGAAAGCTGTAACCCTGTGAGATGAATTAATGGAACACAAAACAGTCTCTCAGAAAGCTTCTTTCCAGTTTTTGACTGAAGATATTTCCTTTTTCAACATAGCCCTCCATGGGCTTCCAAATTTAACTTTGAAAATTTCACAAGAACAGTCTTAGCGAAAGGCTTCTTGAGGATAAAGCCTGAACTCTGTGAGATGAATTAACAGAACACAAAGCCGTTTTTCAGAAAGCTTCTATCCAGTTTTTAACTGAAGATAATTCCTTTTTCACAATATCCCTCTTTAGGATGACAAATATCACTTTGCAAATTCCACAAGAACAGTCTTAGCGAAAGGCTTCTTGAGGTGAAAGTTGTAACTCTGTGAGATGAATTGACAGAACACAAAGCAGTCTCTCATAAACCTTCTTTCCAGTTTTTAACAGAAGATATTTCCTTTTTTACTTTAGCCCTCTATGGGCTTCCAAATATCACTTTGCAAATTTCACTAGAACAGTCTTAGCGAAACGCTTCTTGAGGGAAGAGCTGTAACTTTGTGAGATGAATTAACAGAACACAAAGCTGTTTCTCAGAAAGATTCTTTCCACTTTTTAACTGAAGATATTTCCTTTTTCACCATAGCCCTCTACGCGTTTCCAAATATCACTTTCCAAATTCCACAAGAACTGTCTTAACGAAAGGCTTCTTGAGGGGAAAGCTTAACTCTGTTAGATGAATTAGCAGAACACAAAGCAGTTTCTCAGAAAGATTCTTTCCAGTTTTTAATTGAGGATATTTACTTTTTCACCATAGCCCTCTATGGGCTTCCAAATATCACTTTATATATTCCACAAAAAGAGACTTAGCGAAAGATTACTTGAGGGGAAAGCTGTAACTCTCTGAGATGAATTAACAGAACGCAAAGCAGTTTCTCATAAAGCTTCTTTTCAGTTTTTATCTTAGGATATTTCCTTTTTCACCTTTGTCCTCCTTGGGCTTCCAAATATCACTTTTTAAATTCCAGAAGAACATTCTTAGCGAAAGGCTTCTTGAGGGCAAAGCTGTAACTCTGTGTGATGAATTAAGAGAACACAAAGCCGTTTCTCAGAAAGTTTCTTTCCAGTTTTTAATGGAATTGATTTCCTTTTTCACCTTAGCCGTCTATGGGCTTTCATATATCACTTTGCAAATTTCACAAGAACATTTTTAGCGAAATGCTTCTTGAGGGGAAAGCTGTTACTCTGTGGGATGATTTAACAGAGCAAAAAGCAGTTCTCAGAAAGCTTCTTTCCAGTTTTTAACGGAAGAGATTTCCTTTTTCACCTTAGCCCTCTATGGACTTCCAAATATCACTTTGCAAATTCCACAAGAACAATCTTAGCGAAAGGCTTCTTGAGGGGAATGCTCTAACTCTGTGAGATGAATTGACTGAACACAAAACAGTTTCTCAGAAAGCTTCTTACCACTTTT
The DNA here is from genome assembly GCF_047675955.1 of Chlorocebus sabaeus. NCBI lineage: Eukaryota > Metazoa > Chordata > Mammalia > Primates > Cercopithecidae > Chlorocebus > Chlorocebus sabaeus. Next base: position 22,010 of record NW_027327511.1, read on the forward strand.
GAACTGACGATATTTCCTTTTTCACCATAGCCCTCTCTGGGCTTCCAAATATCACTTTGGAAATTCCACAACAACAGTCATAGCGAAACGCTTCTTGAGGGGAAAGCTGTATCTCTGTGAGATAAATTAAGAGAACACAAAGCCGTTTCTCAGAAAGCTTCTTTCCAGTTTTTAACGGAAGATATTTCCTTTCTCACCATAGCCCTCTATCGGCTTCCAAATATCACTTTTTAAATTCCACAAGAACAGTCTTAGAGAAAGGCTTCTTGTTTGGAATGTTGTAACTCTGTGAGATGAATTAACAGAACACAAAGCAGTTTCTCAAAAAGCTTCTTTCCAGTTATTAATTGAAGATATTTCCTTTTTCACTTTAGCCTTCTATGGGTCTCCAAATATCACTTTTTAAATTCCAAAAGAACAGTCCAAGCGAAAGACTTCTTGAGAGGAAATCTATAACTCTCTGAGCTGAATTAGCAGAACACAAAGCAATTTCTCAATAATCTTTTTTTCAGTTTTTATCTTAGGATATTTCCTTTTTCACCTTAGCCCTCTATGGGTTTCCAAATATCACTTTTTAAATTCCACAAGAACCGTCTTAGAGAAAGGCTTCTTGAGGGGAAAGCTGTAACTCTGTGAGATGAATTTACAGAACACTTAGCCGTTTCTCAGAAAGCTTCTTTCCAGTTTTTAACGGAAGACATTTCCTTTTTCACCATAGCCCTCATTGGGCTTCCAAATATCACTTTGCAAATTCCACCAGAAAAGTCATAGGGAAAGGCTTCTTGAGGGAAAACCTGTAACTCTGTGTGATGAGTTAACAGAACACAAAGCAGTTTCTCAGATAGCTTCTTCCCAGTTTTTAACGGAAGATATTTACTTTTACGTCATAGCCCTGTATGGGCTTCCAAATATCACTTTGCAAATTCCACAAGAACAGTCTTAGCGAAAGGCTTCTTGAGGGGAAAGCTGTAATTCTGTGAGATGAATTAAGAGAACACAAAGCCGTTTCTCAGAAAGCTTCTTTGCAGTTCTTAACTGAAGACATTTCCTTTTTCAACATCGCCCTCTATGGGCTTCAAAATATCACTTTTTAAATTCCACCAGAGCAGTCTTAACGAAAGACTTCTTGAGGTGAAAGCAGTAACTATGTGAGATGTATTGACAGATCACAAAGCAGTTTCTCAAAAAGCTTCTTTCCACTTTTTAACTGAAGACATTTCCTTTTTCACCATAGCCGTCTATGGGGTTCCAAATATCACTTTGCAAATTCCACAAGAACAGTCTTAGCGAAAGGTTTCTTGAGGGGAAAGCTGTAACTCTGTGAGATGAATTAACAGAACAAAAAGGAGTTTCTCAGAAATCTTCTTTACAGTTTTTAACGGAAGAGATTTTCTTTTTCACCATAGCCCTCTGTAGACTTCCAAATATCACTTTGCAAATTCCACAAGAACAATCTTAGAGAAAGGCTTCGTGAAGGGAAAGCTTTAACTCTGTGAGATGAATTCACAGAACACAAAGAAGTTTCTCAGAAAGCTTCTTTCCAGTTTGGAACTGAAGATATTTCCTTTTTCACCACAGCCCTCTCTGGGCTTCCAAATATCACTTTGCAAATTCCACAACAACAGTCTTAGCGAAAGGCTTCTTGAGGGGAAAGTTGTAACTCTGTGAGATGAATTAACAGAACACAAAGCAGCTTCTCAAAAAGCTTCTTTCCAGTTTTTAACTGAAGATATTTCCTTTTTCACCATAGCCCTCTATGGGCTTCCAAATATCACTTTGCAAATTCCACAAGAACACTCCTAGAGAAAGGCCTCTTGAGAGGAAAGCTGTAACTCTGAGAGATGAATTAACAGAACACAAAGCAGTTTCTCATAAAGCTTCTTTCCAGTTTTTAACAGAAGATATTTCCTTTTTCACCTTAGCCCTCTCTGGTCTTCCGAATATCACTTTGCAAATTCCACAACAGTCTTAGCGAAAGGCTTCTTGAGAGGAAAGCTATAACTCTGTGAGATGAATTAACAGAACGCAAAGCAGTTTCTCATAAAGTTTCTTTTCAGTTTTTATCTTAGGATATCTCCTTTTTCACCTTTGTCCTCCTTGGGCTTCCAAATATCACTTTTTAAATTCCACAAGAACATTCTTAGCGAAAGGCTTCTTGAGGGCAAAGCTGTAACTCTGTGAGATGAATTAAGAGAACACAAAGCCGTTTCTCAGAAAGTTTCTTTCCAGTTTTTAACGGAATTGATTTCCTTTTTCACCTTAGCCCTCTATGGGCTTCCAAATATCACTTTGCAAATTCCACAAGAACAGGTTTAGCGAAATGCTTCTTGAGGGGAAAGATGTTACACTGTGGGATGATTTAACAGAGCAAAAAGCAGTTTCTCAGAAAGCTTCTTTCCAGTTTTTAACGGAAGAGATTTAATTTTTCACCTTAGCCCTCTATGGGCTTCCAAATATCACTTTGCAAATTCCACAAGAACAATCTTAGCGAAAGGCTTCTTGAGGGGAATGCTCTAACTCTGTGAGATGAATTGACAGAACACAAAGCAGTTTCTCAGAAAGCTTCTTACCACTTTTGAACTGAAGATATTTCCTTTTTCACCATAGCCCTCTCTGGGCTTCCAAATATCACTTTGGAAATTCCACAACAACAGTCATAGCGAAACGCTTCTTGAGGGGAAAGCTGTATCTCTGTGAGATGAATTAAGAGAACACAAAGCCGTTTCTCAGAAAGCTTCTTTCCAGTTTTTAACGGAAGATATTTCCTTTCTCACCATAGCACTCTATCGGCTTCCAAATATCACTTTTTAAATTCCACAAGAACAGTCTTAGAGAAAGGCTTCTTGTTTGGAATGTTGTAACTCTGTGAGATGAATTAACAGAACACAAAGCAGTTTCTCAAAAAGCTTCTTTCCAGTTATTAACTGATGTTATTTCCTTTTTCACTTTAGCCTTCTATGGGCCTCCAAATATCACTTTTTAAATTCCAAAACAACAGTCTAAGCGAAAGACTTCTTGAGAGGAAAGCTATAACTCTCTGAGTTGAATTAGCAGAACACAAAGCAATTTCTCAATAATCTTTCTTTCAGTTTTTATCTTAGGATATTTCCTTTTTCACCTTAGCCCTCTATGGGTTTACAAATGTCACTTTTTAAATTCCACAAGAACAGTCTTAGAGAAAGCCTTTTGAGGGAAAAGCTGTAACTCTATGAGATGAATTAACAGAACACAAAGCATTTTCTCAGAAAGCTTCTTTCCAGATCTTAACTGAATATATTTCCATTTTCTCCATAGACCTCTATGGGCTTCGAAATATCTCTTTGCAAATTCCACAAGAACAGTCTTAGCGAAAGGCTTCTTGAGGTGAAAGCTGTAACTCTGTGAGATGATTTAACAAAACACAATGCAATTTTCAAAAAACTTCTTTCCAGTTTTTATCTGAAGATATTTACTTTTTCACCATAGCCCTCTATGGGCTTTGAAATATCATTTTGCAAATTCCACAAGAACAACCTTAGCAAAAGGCTTCTTAAGGGGAAAGCTGTAACTCTGTGAGATGAATTAATAGAATACAAAGCAGTTTCTCTGAAAGCTTTTTTCCACTTTTTAACTGAAGATATTTCCTTTTTCACCATAGCCCTCTATGGGATTCCAAATATCACTTTGCGAATTCCACTAGAACAGTCTTAGCGAAATGCTTCTTGAGGAGAAAGCTGTAACTCTGTGAGATGAATTAAAGGAACACAAAGCTGTTTCACAGAAAGCTTCTTTCCAGTTTTTAACGGAAGAGATTTACTTTTTCACCATAGCCCTCTATGGGCTTCCAAATATCACTAGGCAAATCCCACTAGAACAGTCTTAGCGAAAGGCTTCTTGAGGGTAATGCTGTAACACTGTGAGATGAAATAAGAGAACACAAATCCGTTTCTCAGAAAGCTTCTTTCCACTTTTTAACGAAAGAGATTTCCTTTTTCAGCATAGCCCTCTATGGGCTTCCAAATATCACTTTGCCAATTCCACAAGAACAGTCTTAGCGAAAGGCTTCCTGAGGGGAAAGGTGTAACTCTGTGAGATGAATTAACAGAACCCAAAGCCGTTTCACAGAAAGCTTCTTTCCAGTTTTTAACTGAAGATATTTTCTTTTTCACCGTAGCCCTCTATGGACTTCCAAATATTACTTTGCAAATTCCACAAGAACAGTCGTAGCGAAAAGGTTCTTGATAAGAAAGCTATAACTCTATGAGATGAATTAACAGAACACAAAACAGTTTCTCAGAAAGCTTCTTTCCAGTTTTTAACTGAAAATATTTTCTTTTTGACCATAACCCTCTATGGGCTTCCAAATATCATTTTGCATGTTCCACAACAACAGTCTTAGCCAAAGGTTTCTTGAGGGGAAAGCTGTAACCCTCTGAGGTGAATTAACAGAACACAAAGCAGTTTCTCAAAAAAGCTTCTTTCCCCTTTTAACAGAAGAGATTTCCTTTTTCACCATACCACTCTATGGGCTTCCAAATATCACTGTGCAAATTCCACAAGAACAGTCTTATCGAAAGTCTTCTTGAGAGGAAAGCTGTAACTCTGTGAGATGAATTAAGAGAACACAAAGCCGTTTCTCAGAAAGCTTCTTTCCAGTTTTTAACGGAAGAGATTTACTTTTTCACCATTGCCCTCTACGGGCTTCCAAATATCACCTTGCAAATTCCAAAAGAAGAGTCTTAGCGAAATTCTTCTTGAGGGGAAAACTGTAACTCTGCGAGATGAATTAACAGAACACAAAGCAGTTTCTCAGAATGCTTCTTTCCAGTTTTTAACTGAAGATATTTCCTTTTTCACCATAGCCCTGTAAGGGCTTCCAAATATCACATTCCAAATTCCAGAAGAACAGACTTCGCGAAAGTCTTCTTGAAGGGAAAGCTGTAAATCTGTGATTGAATTAACAGAACACAAAGCAGTTTCTCAGAAAGCTTCTTTTCAGTTTTTATCTTAGGATATTTCCTAATTCACCACAGCGCACTATGAGCTTCCAAATATCACTTTGCAAATTCCACAAAAATAGTCTTAGCGAAATTCTTCTTGAGGGGAAAGCTGTAAATCTGTGAGTTGAATTAACAGAACAAAAAGCAGGTTCTCAGAAGCATTCTTTCCAGTTTTTAACGGAAGATATTTCCTTTTTCACCATAGGCCTCTATGGGCTTTCAAATATCTCTTTGCAAATTCCTCAAGAACAGTCTTAGGAAATGGCTTCTTGAGGGGAAAGCTCTAACTCTGTGAGATGAATTAAGAGAACACAAAGCAGTTTCTCAGAAAGCTTCTTTCCAGTTTTTAACAGAAGATATTTCCTTTTTTACCATAGACCTCTATCGGCTTCCAAATATCACTTTGCATATTCCACAAGAACTGTCTTAGCGAAAGGCTTCTTGAGGGGAAAGCTGTAACTCTTTGAGATGAATTAACAAAAAACAAAGCAGTTTCTCAGAAAGCTTCTTTTCAGTTTTTATCTTAGGATAGTTCCTTTTTCACCATAGCCCTCTATGGGCTTCCAAATATCACTTTGCACATACCACAAGAACAGTCTTAGCGAAAGGCTTCTTGAGGGAAAAGCTGTAACTCTGTGAGATGAATTAACAGAACACAAAGCAGTCTCTCAGAAAGCTTCTTTCCAGTTTATAAAGGAAGATATTTCGTTTTTCACCATAGCCCACTAAGGACTTTCAAATATCTCTTTGCAAATTCCACAAGAACAGTCTAAGCGAAAGGCTTCTTGAGGAAGAGGCTGTAACTGTGTGAGATGAATTAACAGAAAAGAAAACAGTTTCTCAGAAAGCTTCTTTTCGGTTTTTATCTTAGTATATCTCCATTTTCACCATAGCCCTCTATGGGCCTCCGAATATCACTTTGAAAATTCCACAAAAACAGTCTTAGCAAAAGGCTTCCTGACGGGAAAGCTGTAACTCTGTGAGATGAATTAATAGAACACAAAGCAGTTTCTCAGAAAGCTTCTTTCAAGTAGTTAATTGAAGATATTTCCATTTACACTGTAGACCTCTACAGGCTTCCAAATATCACTTTGCAAATTCCACAAGAACAGCCTTAGCGAAAGGCTGCTTGAGGAGAACGCTGTAACTCTGTGAGATGAGTTAACAGAACACAAACCAGTTTCTCAGAAAGCTTCTTTCCTGTTTTTTACTGAAGTTGTTTCGTTTCTCACCATAGCCCCCTATGGGCTTCTAAATATCACTTTGCAAATCCCACAAGAACAGTCTTAGCGAAAGGCTTCTTGAGAGGAAAGCTGTAACTCTGTGAGATGAATTAACAGAACTCAAACCAGTTTCTCAGAAAGCTTCTTTCACTTTTTATCTTAGGATATTTGCTTTTTTCATAGCCCTCTCTGGGCTTCTAAATATCACTTTGCAAATTTCACAAGAACATTGTTACCAAAAGGCTTCTTGATGGGAAACTATAACACTGTGAGATGAATTAAAAGAACACAAAGCAGTTTCTCAGAAAGCTTCTTTTCAGTTTTTAACTTAGGATATTGCTTTATCACCATATCCCTTCATGGGCTTCCAAATATCACTTTGCAAATTCCACAAGAACAATCTTAGCGAAAGGCTTCTTGAGGGGAATGTTGCAACTCTGTGAGATGTATTAACAGAACCGAAAGCAGTTTCTCAGAAATCTTCTTTCCAGTTTTCAACTGAAGATATTTCCTTTTTTACCATAGCCCACTATGGGCTTCCAAATATTACTTTGCAAATTTCACAAGAACAGTCTTAGCGAAAGGCTTCTTGAGAAAGGCTTCTTGAGGGGAAAGATGTAACTCTCTGAATTGAATTAACAGAACACAAAGCAGTTTCTCAGAAAGCTTCTTTTCAGGTTTTATATTAGGATAATTCCTTTTTCACCATAGCCCTCTGTGGGCTTCCAAATATCACTTTGCAAATTCCACAAGAACAGTCTTAGCGAAAGTCTTCTTGAGGAGAAAGCTGTAACACTGTGAGATGAATTAATAGAACACAAAGCAGTTTCTCAGAAAGCTTCTTTCAAGTAGTTAACTGAAGATATTTCCTTTTTGACCTTAGCCCTCTATGGGCTTCGAAATATCAGTTACCAAATTCCACAAGAACAACCTTAGTGAAAGGCTTCTTGAGGAGAATGGTGTAACTCTGTGAGATGAATTAACGGAACACAAAGCAGTTTCTCAGAAAGCTTCTTTCCAGTTTTTATCTGAAGATGTTTCCCTTTTCACCATAGCCCTCTATGGCTTCCAAATATCACTTTGCAAATTTCACAAGAACAGTCTTCATGAAAGGTTTCTTGAGGGGAAAACTGTAACTCTGGAGATGAATTAACAGATCACAAAGCAGTTTCTCAGAAAGCTTCTTTTCGGAATTTATCTTAGGATATTTCCATTTTCACCGTAGCCCTCTATGGGCTTCTAAATATCACTTTGCAAGTTCCACAAGAACATTCCTAGCGAAATGCTTCTTGAGGAGAAAGCTTTAACTCTGTGAGTTGAATTAACAGAACATAATGCTGTTTCTCAGAAAGCTTCTTTTCAGTTTTTATCCTAGGATATTTCCTTTTACACCATAGACCTCCTTGGGCTTCCATATATCACTTTGAAAATTCCACAGGAACAGTCTTATTGAACGGCTTCTTGAAGGGAAAGCTGAAACTCTGTGAGATAAATTATCAGAGCATCAAGCAGTTTCTCAGAAAGATTCTTCCCAGTTTTTAACTTAAGATATTTCCTTTTTCAAAATAGACCTATAAGGGCTTCGAAATATCACCTTGCAAATTCCACGGGAACAGACTTAATGAATGACTTCTTGAGTGAAAAGCTATAACTCTGTGAGATGAATTAAGAGAACAAAATACGGTTTCTCAGAAAGCGTCTTTTAGATTTTTATCTTAGGATATTTCCCTTTTCGCCACAACCCTCTATCGGCTTGAAATATCACCTTGCAAATTCCACAAGAACAGTCTCAGTGAATGGCTTCTTGACGGGAAAGCTGTAACTGTGTGAGATGAATTAACAGTTCACAAATCAGTTTCTCAGAAAGCTTCTTTTCAGTTTTTATCTTAGGACATATCCTTTTTCACCATAGCCCTCTATGGGCTTCCAAATGCCACTTTGCAAATACCACAAGAACAGACTTAGCGAAAGGCTTCTTCAGGGGAAAGCTGTAACTCTGTGAGATGAATTAACAGAACACAAAGCAGCTTCTAATAAAGATTCGTTCCAGTTTTTTACAGAAGATATTTCAGTTTTCACCATAGCCCTCTAACGGCTTTCAAATATCACTTTGCAAATTCCAAAACAACAGTCTTAGCGAAAGGCTTCTTGAGGGTACAGCTGTGACTCTGTGAGATGAATTAACAAAACACAAAGTAGTTTCTCGGAAAGCTTCTTTCCAGTTTTAAACTGAAGGTATTTCCTTTCTCACCATAGCCCTCTATAGGCTTCCAAATATCACTTTGCAAATTAGACAAGAACAGCCTTAGCGGAAGGCTTCTTGAGGGGAAAGCTGTATCTCTGTGAGATCAATTAACAGAACGCAAAGCAGTTTCTCAGAAAGCTTCTTTTCAGTTTTTATCTTAGCATATTTCCTTTTTCACCATTGCCCTCTATGTGCTTCCAAATGTCACTTAGAAAATTCCACAAGAACAGCCTTAGCGAAAGGCTTCTTGAGGAGAACGCTGTAACTCAGCGAGATGAATTAACAGAACACAAAGCAGTTTCTCAGAAAGCTTCTTTCCACTTTGTAACTGAAGTTGTTTCATTTTTCACCACAGCCCCCTATGGGCTCCCAAATATCACTTTGCAAATTCCACAAGAACAGTCTCAGCGAAAGGCCTCTTGAGGGGAAAGCTGTAACTCTGTGAGATGAATTAACAGAACACAAAGCAGTTTCTCAGAAAGCTTCTTTTCAGTTTTTATCTTAGGATACTTCCTTTTTTCATAGCCCGCTTCTAAATATCACTTTGCAAATTTCACAAGAGCAGTCTTAGCGAACGGCTTCTCCAGGGGAAAGCTGTAACTCTGAGAGATGAATTAACAGAACGCAAAGGAGTTTCTCAGAAAGCTTCTTTCCAGTTTTTAACTGAAGATATTTCCTTCTTTATCATAGCCCTCTATAGGCTTCCAAATATCACTTTGCAAATTCCACAAGAACAGCCTTAGCGAAAGGCTTCTTGAGGGGAAAGCTGTAACTCCGTGAGATCATTTAACAGAACACAAGGCAGTTTCTCAGACAGCTTCTTTTCAGTTTCTATCTTAGGATATTTCTTTTTCACCATAACCCTCTACGGGTTTCCAAATATCACTTTGCAAATTCCATAAGAACAGTCTCACCGAAAGGTTTCTTGGTGTGAAAACTATAACTCTGTGAGATGAATTAACAGAACACTAAGCAGTTTCTCAGAAAGCTTCTTTCCAGTTTTTAACGGAAGACAGTTCCTTTTTCACCATAGCCCTCTACTTGCTTCAAAATGTCACTCTGCTAATTCTACAAGAACAGTCTTTGTGAAAGACTTCTTGAGGGGAAAGCTGTAACACTGTGTGATCAATTAACAGAAAACAAAGCAGACTCTCAGAACGTTTCTTTCCAGTTTTAAACGGAAGTTATTTCCTTTTTCACCATAGCCCTCTATGGACTTCCAAATATCACTTTGCAAATCGCACAAGAAAAGTCTTAGCGAAAGTCTTCATGAGGGGAAACAGTAACTCTGTAAGATGATTTAACAGAACACAAAGCAGTTTCTCAGAAATCTTCTTTCCAGTTTGTAACCGAACATATTTCGTTTTTCACCATAGCCCCCTATGGGCTTCCAAATATCACTTTGAATATTCCACCAAACAGTTTTAGCGAAAGGCTTCTTCAGGGGAAAGCGGTAACTCTGTGAGATGAATAAGCAGAACACAAAGCAGTTTCTCTGAAAGCTTCTTTCCGTTTTTAAAGAAAGATATTTCCTTTTTCACCAGAGCCCTCTGTGGACTTCCAAATATCACTTTGCCAATCCCACAAGAACAGTCTTAGGGAAAGGCTTCATGAGGGGAAAACTGTAACTCTGTAAGATGATTTAACAGAACACAAAGGCGTTTCTCAGAAAGCTTCTTTTCCGTTTTTATCTTAGGATATTTCCCTTTTCGCCATAACCCTCTATCGGCTTCCAATATCGTTTTGCAACTGCCACAAGAACAGTCTCAGTGAATGGCTTCTTGACGGGAAAGCTGTAACTGCTTGAGGTGAATTAACGAACAAAGCAGTTTCTCAGAAAGCTTCTTTTCAGGTTTTATTTTAGGACAAAATCTTTTTCACCATAGCCCTATATGGGCTTCCTAATATCACTTTGCAAATTCCACAAGAACAGAGTTAGCGAAAGGCTTCTTCAGGGGAAAGCTGTAACTCTGTGAGATGAATTAACAGAACACAAAACAGTTTCTCAGAAAGTTTCTATCCAGTTTTTTACTGAAGATATTTCAGTTTTCACTATAGCCCTCTAAGGGCTTCCAAATATCACTTTGCAAATTCCAAAACAACAGTGTTAGCGAAAGGCTTCTTGAGGGGAAAGCTGTAAATCTTTGAGATGAATTAACAGAACACAAGAAGTTTCTCAGAAATCTTCTTTTCAGTTTTTGTCTTAGGATATTTCCTTCTTCCCATAGTCTTCTAAGGGTTTCGAAATATCACTTTGCAAATTTCACAAAAATAGCCTTAGCGAAAGGCTTTTTGAGGGGACAGCTGTGACTCTGTGAGATGAATTAGCAGAACACAAAGCAGTTTCTCAGAGAGCTTCTTTCCAGTTTTTAACTGAAGGTAATTCCTTTGTCACCATAGCCCTCTATAGGCTTCCAAATATCAAACTGCAAATTCCACAAGACCAGCTTTAGCAGAAGGCTTCTGGAGGGGAAAGTTGTAACTCTGTGAGATCAATTAACAGAACGGAAGGCAGTTTCTCAGAGAGCTTCTTTTCAGTTTTTATCTTAGCATATTTCCTATTTCACCGTAGCCCTCTATGGGCTTCCAAATATCACTTTGCAAATTCCACAAGAACAGTCTTAGTGAACGGCTTCTTGAGGGTAAAGCTGTAACGCTGTGAGATGAATTAACAGAACACAAAGCAGTTTCTCAGAAAGATTCTATCCAGTTTTTAACGGAAGATATTTCCTTTTTCTGCATAGACTTCTAACGGCTTCCAAATATCACCTTGCAAATTCCACAGGAACAGTGTTAGTGAACGGGTTCTTGTGGCGAAAGCTATAACTCTGTGAGATGAAATACGAGAATACAATGCAGTTTCTTAGAAAGTTTCTTTTCGGTTTTTATCTTAGGAAATTACCTTTTTCACCATAATCCTCTATGGGCTTCCAATATCACTTTGCAAATTCCACAAGAACAGTCTCAGTGAACGGGTTCTTTAGGGGAAAGCTGTAACTCTGTGAGATGAATTAACAGAACACAAAGCAGTTTCTCAGAAAGTTTCTTTTCAGTTTTTCACAGAAGATATTTCCTTTTTCACCATAGCCCTCTATGGGTTTCCAAATATCACTTTGCAAATACCACCAGAACAGTCTTAGCGAAAGGCTTCTTGAGGGGAAAGTTGTAACTCTGTGACCTGAATTAACAGAACACAAAGCAGTCCTTCAGAAAGCTTCTTTAAAGTTTTTAACGGAAGATATTTTCTTTTTCACCATAGCCCTCTATGGGCTTCCAAATATCTCTTTGCAAATTCCACAAGAACAGTCTTAGCGAAAGGCTTCTTGAGGGAAAAGCTGTAACTCTGTGAGGTCAATTAACAGAACACAAAGCAGTTACTCAGAAAGCTTCTTTTCAGTTTTTATCTTCGGATATTTCCTTTTTCACCATAGCCCTCTATGAGCTTCCAAATATCACTTTGCAAATTCCACAAGCACAGTCTTAGCGAAAGGCTTCTTCAGGGGAAAGCTGTAACTCTCTGAGATGAATTAACAGAACACAAAGCAGTTTCTCAGAAGGCTTCTTTCCAGTTTTTTAGCGGAGATATTTCCTTTTTCACCATAGCCCTCTATGGGCTTCCAAATATCCCTTTGCAAATTCCACAAGAACAGACTTAGCGAAAGGCTTCTTGAAGGGAAAGCTGTAACACTGTGAGATCATTAACAGAACACAAAGCAGTTTCTCAGATACCTTCTTTTCAGTTTTTATCTTAGCATATTTTCTTTTTCAACATAGCAATCTATGGGCTTCCAAATATCATCTTGCAAATTCCACAATAACAGCCTTAGTGAACGGCTTCTTGCGGAGAAAGCTGTAACTCTGTGAGATGAATTAACAGAACACAAAGCAGTTTCTCAGAAAGATTCTTTCCAGTTTTTAAACTAAGATATTTCCTTTTTCACCATAGCCCTCTATGGGCTTCCAAATATCACTTTCCAAATTCCACAAGAACAGTCTTAGCAAAAGACTTCTTGAGAAAGGCTTCTTGAGGGGAAACTGTAACTCTGTGAGTTGAATTAACAGAACACAAAGAAGTCTCTCAGAAAGCTTATTTTCAGTTTTTATCCTAGGATATTTCCTTTTTCACCATAGCCCTCTATGGGCTTCCAAAATCACTTTGCTAATTTCACAAAAACAGTCTTAGTGAACAGCTTCTTGAGGGGAAAGCTGTAACTCTGTGAGTTGAACTAACAGAACAAAAAGCAGTTTCTCAGAAATCTTCTTTCCAGTTTTTAACAAAAGTTATTTCCTTTTTCACCTTAGCCCTCTTGGGATTCCAAACATCACTTTGTAAATTTCACAAGAACAGTCTTAGCGAAAGGCTTCTTGAGGGGAAAGCTGTAACACTCTGAGATGAATTAACAGAACACAAAGCAGTTTCTCAGAAAGCTTCTTTTCGGTTTATATCATAGGATATTTCCATTTTCACCATAGCCCCCTGTGGCCTTCCAAATATCACTTTGCAAATTCCACAAGAACAGTCTTATCTTAGGATATTTCCTTTGTCAGCATAGACCTGTATGGGCTTACAAATGTCACTTTGCAAATTCATCAGGAACAGTCTTAGCGACAGGCTTCTTGAGGGGAAAGCTGTAGCTCTGAGAGATGAATTAACAGACCACAAAGCAGTTACTCAGAAAGCTGCTTTCCAGTTTTTAACGAAAGATATTTCCTTTTTCACCATAATCCTCTATTGGATTCCAAATATCACTTTGCAACTTCCACAAGAACAGTCTTAGCGAAAGGCTACTTGAGGGGAAATCTGTAGCTTTGTTAGATGAACTAACAGACCACAAAGCAGTTAATCAGAATGTTTCTTTCCAGTTTTTAAAGGAAGATATTTTCTTTTCACCATATACCTCTATGGGCTTCCAAATATCACTTTGCAAATTCCACAAGAACAGTCTTAGTGAATGGCTTCTTGAGGGGAATGCTATAACTCAGTGAGATGAATTAAGAGAACACAGCGCAGTTTCTCAGAAAGCTTCCTTTCAGTTTTTATCTTAGGATATTTTCTTTTTCGCCAGAGCCCCCTATGGGCTTCCAAATATCACTTTGCAAATTCCACAAGAACAGTATTAGGGAAAGACTTCTTGAGGGGAAAGCTGTAACTCTCTGAGATCTATTAACAAAAAAAAAAAAAAAAGGAGTTTCTCAGCAATCTTCTTTCAAGTTTTTAACGGAAGATATTTCCTTTTTCACCATAGCCCTCTATGGGTTTCCAAATATCACATTTCAAGTTGCACAAGAACAGTCTTAGCGAAAGGCTTTTATAGGAGAAAGCTTAAATCTGTAAGATGAATTAACAGACACAAAACTGTTTTTCAGAAAGCTTCTTTCCACTTTTTAACGGAAGATATTTCCTTTTTCACCATAGCCCTCTATGAGCTTCCAAATATCACTTTGTAAATATCACAAGAACAGTCTTACTGAACGACTTCTTGAGAGGAAATCTGTAACTCTGTGAGATGAACTAAAAGAACACAAAGCAGTTTCTCAGAAAGCTTCTTTCCAGTTTTTAAAGGAAGAAATTTCCTTTCCACCATACCCCTCTATGGGCTTCTGAATATCACTTTGCAAATTCCACAAGAACAGTCTTAGTGAAGGGCTTCTTGAGAAAGGCTTTTTAGGGGAAAGCTGTAACTCTGTGAGTTGAATTAACAGAACACAAAGCAGTTTATCAGAAAGCTTTTTTCCAGATTTTATCGAAAGATATATCCTTTTTCACCATATCCCTCTATGGGCTTCCAAATATCACTTTGCAACTTCCTCAAGAACAGTCTTAACGAAAGGCTTCTTCAGGGGAAAGCTGTAGCTCTGTGAGATTAATTAACAGACAACAAAGCAGTTACTCAGAAAGCTTCTTTCCAGTTTTTAACGGAAGAGATTTCCCTCTTCACCATATCCCTCTATGGGTTTCGAAATATCACTTTGCAAATTCCACAAGAACAGTCTTAGTGAACGGCTTCTTGAGGGGTAAGCTATAACTCTGTGAGATGAATTCAGAGAACACAGTGCAGTTTTTCACAAAGCATCTTTTCAGTTTTTATGTTAAGATATTTTCTTTTTAACCATAGCTCTCTAAGGGCTTCCAAATATCACTTTTCATCTTCCACAAGAACAGTCTTAGGGGAAGGCTTCTTGAAGGGAATGCTGTAACACTGTGAGATGAATTAACAGAACACAAAGCAGTTTTTCAGAAAGCTACTTTTCAGTTTTTATCTTAGGATATTTCCTTTTTCACCATAGCCCTCTATGGGCTTCCAAATATCAGTTTGCAAATTTCACAAAAACTGTCTTAGTAAACGGCTTCTAGAGGGGAATGTTGTAACTCTGTGAGATGAACTAACAGAACAGAAAGAAATTTCCCAGAAAGCTTCTTTTCAGTTTTTATCTTAGCATAATTCCATTTTCAGCTTAGACCTCTATGGGTTTCCAAATAACATTTTGCATATTCCACAAGAACAGTCTTACAGAAAGGCTTCTTGAGGGGAATGCTGTAACTCTGTGAGATGAATTAACAGAATACAAAGCAGTTTCTCAGAAAGATTCTTTCGGTTTTTATCTTAGGATATTTCCATTTGCACCATAGCTCTCTATGGGCTTCCAAATATCACTTTGCCAATTCCAAAAGAACAGTCTTTGCGAAAGGCTTCTTGAACGGAAAGCTGTAAATCTCTGAGATGAGTTAAAGGAACAGAAAGCAGTTCCTCAGAAAGCTTCTTTTCAGTTTTTATCTTAGGATATTTCCTTTTCACCATAGTGCTCCAAGGGCTTCCAAATATCACTTCGCAAACTCCACAAGAACAGTCTTAGCGAAAGGTTTCTTAAGGGGAAAGCTGTAACTCTGTGAGATGAATTAACAGAACACAAAGCGTTTTCTCAGAAGACTTCTTTCCAGTTTTTAACTGAAGATATTTCCTTTTTCACCATAGACCTCTTTGGGCTTTCAAATATCACATTGCAAATTCCACAAGAACAGTCTTAGCGAAAGGCTTCTTGAGAGGAAATCTGTAACTCTGTGAGATGAACTAAAAGAACACAAAGCAGTTTCTCAGAAAGCTTCTTTCCAGTTTTTAAAGGAAGAAATTTCCTTTTCCACCATACCCCTCTATGGGCTTCTGAATATCACTTTGCAAATTCCACAAGAACAGTCTTAGTGAAGGGCTTCTTGAGAAAGGCTTTTTAGGGGAAAGCTGTAACTCTGTGAGTTGAATTAACAGAACACAAAGCAGTTTATCAGAAAGCTTTTTTTCCAGATTTTATCGAAAGATATATCCTTTTTCACCATATCCCTCTATGGGCTTCCAAATATCACTTTACAACTTCCTCAAGAACAGTCCTAACGAAAGGCTTCTTCAGGGGAAAGCTGTAGCTCTGTGAGATTAATTAACAGACAACAAAGCAGTTACTCAGAAAGCTTCTTTCCAGTTTTTAACGGAAGAGATTTCCCTCTTCACCATATCCCTCTATGGGTTTCGAAATATCACTTTGCAAATTCCACAAGAACAGTCTTAGTGAACGGCTTCTTGAGGGGTAAGCTATAACTCTGTGAGATGAATTCAGAGAACACAGTGCAGTTTTTCACAAAGCATCTTTTCAGTTTTTATGTTAAGATATTTTCTTTTTAACCATAGCTCTCTAAGGGCTTCCAAATATCACTTTTCATCTTCCACAAGAACAGTTTAGGGGAAGGCTTCTTGAAGGGAATGCTGTAACACTGTGAGATGAATTAACAGAACACAAAGCAGTTTTTCAGAAAGCTACTTTTCAGTTTTTATCTTAGGATATTTCCTTTTTCACCATAGCCCTCTATGGGCTTCCAAATATCAGTTTGCAAATTTCACAAAAACTGTCTTAGTAAACGGCTTCTAGAGGGGAATGTTGTAACTCTGTGAGATGAACTAACAGAACAGAAATAAATTTCCCAGAAAGCTTCTTTTCAGTTTTTATCTTAGCATAATTCCATTTTCAGCTTAGACCTCTAAGGGTTTCCAAATAACATTTTGCATATTCCACAAGAACAGTCTTACAGAAAGGCTTCTTGAGGGGAATGCTGTAACTCTGTGAGATGAATTAACAGAAGACAAAGCAGTTTCTCAGAAAGCTTCTTTCGGTTTTTATCTTAGGATATTTCCATTTGCACCATAGCTCTCTATGGGCTTCCAAATATCACTTTGCCAATTCCAAAAGAACATTTTTTGCGAAAGGCTTCTTGAACGGAAAGCTGTAAATCTCTGAGATGAGTTAAAAGAACAGAAAGCAGTTCCTCAGAAAGCTTCTTTTCAGTTTTTATCTTAGGATATTTCCTTTTCACCATAGTGCTCCAAGGGCTTCCAAATATCACTTCGCAAATTCCACAAGAACAGTCTTAGCGAAAGGTTTCTTAAGGGGAAAGCTGTAACTCTGTGAGATGAATTAACAGAACACAAAGCGTTTTCTCAGAAGACTTCTTTCCAGTTTTTAACTGAAGATATTTCCTTTTTCACCATAGACCTCTTTCGGCTTTCAAATATCACATTGCAAATTCCACAAGAACAGTCTTAGCGAAAGGCTTCTTTTGGAGAAAGATGTAATTCTGTGAGTTGAATTAACAAAATACAAAAAAAGCTTCTCAGAAAGCTTCTTTCCAGTTTTTACCTTACGATATTTCCTTTATCAAGATAGCACTCTATGTGCTTCCAAATATCACTTCCCAAATTCCACTAGAACAGTCCTAGCGAAAGACTTCTTGAGGAGAAAGCTGTAACCCTCTGAGATGAATTAACAGAACAAAAAGCAGTTTCTCAGAAAGCTTCTTTTCAGTTTTAAACTGAAGATATTTCCTTTTTCATCATAGCCGTCTAAGGGCTTGCAAATATCACTTTGCAAGTTAAACAAGAACAGCCTTCGCGAAAGACTTCTTGAGGGGAAAGCTGTAAGTCTGTGAGCTGAATTAACAGAACAAAAAGCAGTCTCTCAGAAATCTTCTTTCCAGTTTTTAACTGAAGATATTTCCTTTTTCAACATGGCCGTTTATGGGCTTCCAAATATCACTTTGCAAATTCCACAAGAACAGACATAGCGAAAGGCTTCTTGAAGGGAAAGCTGTAACTCTGTGAGATGAATTAACAGAACACAAAGCAGTTTCTCAGAAAGTTTCTTTCCAGTTTTTAACTGAAGATGTTTCATTTTTCACCGTAACCCCCTATGGGCTTCCAAATATCACTTTGCAAACTCCACAAGAACAGTCTTAGGGAAAGACTTCTTGAGGGGAAACCTGTAACCCTGTGAGAAGAATTAGCGGAATACAAAGCAGTTTCTCAGAAAGCTTCTTTTCAGTTTTCATCTTAGGATATTTCCGTTTTCATCACAGTCCTTTATGGGATTCCAAATATCACTTTGCATGTTCCACAACAACAGTGTTAACGAAAGGGTTCTTGACGGGAAAGCGTTAGTAACTCTGTGACATCAAATAACAGAACACAAAGCAGTTTCTCAGAAAGCTTCTTGCAAGTTTTTAACTGAAGATATTTCCTTTTTCAACATAGCCCTCTATGGGCTTCCAAATATCACTTTGCAAATAAAACAAGAACAGCCTTCACGAAAGGCTTCTCGAGAGGGAAGCTGTAACTCTATGAGATGAACTAACAGAACGCAAAGCAGTTTCTCAGAAAGCTTTCTTTCTGTTTTTATCTTAGGATATTTCCATTTTCACCATAGCCCTCTATTGGTTTCCAAATATCAGTTTGCAATTCCCACAAGAACAGTGTTAGGGAAAGGCTTCTTGAGGGCAAAGCTGTAATACAGTGAGATGAATTAACAGAACACAAAGCAGTTTCTCAGAAAGCTTCTTTCCAGTTTTTTACGGAAGATATTTCAATTTTCACCATAACCCTCTATGGGCTTCCTAATATCACTTTCCAAATTTCACAAGAACAGTCTTAGGAACGGCTTCTTGGGGGGAAAGCTGTAACACTGTGAGATGAGCTAACAAAACACAAAGCAGTTTATCATAAAGCTTCTTTGCGGTTTTTATCTTAGTATAATTCGTTTTTCACCATAGCCCTCTATGGGCTTCCAAATATCACCTTGCCAATTTCACAAAAACTGTCTGAGTGAACGGCTTCTTGAGGGGAAAGCTGTAACTTTGTGAGATGAACTAACAGAACACAAAGTTGTTTCTCAGAAAGCTTCTTTTCGGTTTTTATCTTAGGATATTTCTATTTTAACCACAGCCATCTATGGGCTTCCCAATATCACTTTGCAAATTCCACTAGAACAGTTTTAGCAAAAGGCTTCTTGAAGAGAAAGCTGTTACCCTGTGAGGTGAATTAACAGAACACAACACAGTTTCCAGAAAGCTTCTTGTCAGTTTTTAACTGAAGATATTCCCTTTTTCACCATAGCCCTCTAAGGGCTTCAAAATATGACTTTGCAAATTCCACAAGAACTGCGTTATTGAAAGGTTTCTTGAGGGGAAAGCTGTAATTCTCTGAGATTAATTAACAGAACACAAAGCAGTTTTTGAGAAAGCTTCTTTTCAGTTTTTATCTTAGGATATTTCCTTTTTCACCATAGCCCTCTATGGGTTTCCAAATATCACGTTGTAAATTCCGCACAACAGTCTTAGCAAAAGGCTTCTTGAGGAAAAGCTGTAACTCTCTGAGATGAATTTAAAAAACACAAAGCAGTTTCTTAGAAAGATTCTTTCCAGTTTTTTACGGAAGATATATCCTTTTTCACCATAGACCTCTAGGCGCTTCCAAATATCACTTTGCAAATTTCACAAGAACAGTCTTAGAGAAAAGTTTTTTAAGGGAAAAGCTGTAACTCTGTGAGATGAATTAACAGAACACAAAGCAGTCTCTCAGAAATCTTCTTTCCAGTTTTTAACGGAAGATATTTCCTTTTTCACCTTAGCCCTCTGTGGGCTTCCAAATATCACTTTGCTAATTCCCGAAGAAAAGTCTTAGCGAAAGGATTCTTGAGGAGAAAGCTCTAACTCTGTGAGATGAATTAACAGAACACAAAACAATTTCTCAAAAACCTTCTTTCCAGTTTTTAATGGAAGATATTTCCTTTTTCACCATAGCCCTCTATGGGCTTCCAAATATCACGTTGCAAATTCCACAAGAACAACCTTAGCGAAAGGCTTCTTGAAGGGAAAGCTGTAACTCTGTGAGATGAATTAACAGAACACAAAACAGTTTCTCAGGCAGCTTCTTTTCAGTTTTTATCTTAGGTTATTTCCTTTTTCACCATAGCCCTCTATGGGCTTCCAAATATCCGTTTGCAAATTTCACAAAATCTGTCTTAGTGAACGGCTTCTTGAGGGGAAAGCTGTAACTCTGTGAGATGACCGAACAGAACACAAAACACTTTCCCAGAAACTTCTTTTCGGTTTTCATCTTAGGATATTTCCATTTTAACCTTAGCCCTGTATGGGCTTCCAAGTATCACTTTACAAATTCCACAAGAACAGTCTTAGCGAAAGGTTTCTTGGGGGGAAAGCTGTAACTCTGTTAGATGAATTAACAGAAGACAAAGCAGTTTCTCAGAAAATTTCTTTTCGGTTTTTATCTTAGGATATTTCCATTTGCACCATAGCTCTCTATGGGCTTCCAAATATCACTTTGTCAATTCGAAAAGAAGAGTCTTTGTGAAAGCCTTCTGGAACGGAAAGCTGTAAATCTCTGAGGTGAATTAACAGAACAGAAAGCAGTTCCTCAGAAAGCTTCTTTTCAGTTTTTATATTAGGATATTTCCTTTTTCTCCATAGCCCCCTAAGGGCTTCCAAATATCTCTTTGCAAATTCCACGAGAACAGTCTTAGCGAAAGGCTTCTTGAGGAGAAAGCTGTAACTATGTGAGATGAATTAACACAACACAAAGCAGTTTCTCAGAAAGCTTCTTTCCAGTTTTTAACAGAAGATATTTCCTTTTTCACCATAGCCCTCTAAGGGCTTCCAAATAACTCTTTTCAAATTCCACAAGAACAGTCTTAGCGACATGCTTCTTGAGAAGAAAGCTGTAAGTCTGTGAGACGAATTAACAGAACACAAAGCAGTTTCTCGGACAGCTTCTTTTCGGTTTTTATCTTAGCATACTTCCATTTTCACCATAGCCCTCTATGGGCTTCGAAATATCACTTTGCAAATTCCACAAGAACAGTCTTAGCCAAAGGCTTCTTGAGGGGAAAGATGTAACTATGTGAGATAAATTAACAGAACACAAATCAGTTTCTCAGAAAGCTTCATTCAGTTTTTACCTTAGGATATTTCCTTTTTTTACCATAGCCCTCTATGGGCTCCAAATGTCACATCGTAAATTCCACAAGAACAGCCTTAGCGAAAGGCTTCTTAAGGGGAAAGCTGTAACTCTGTGAGATGAATTAACAGAACACAAAGCAGTTTCTCAGAAAGCTTCTTTCCAGTTTTTAACGGAAGATAATTCCTTTTTCACCATAGCCCTCTATGGGCTTCCAAATATCACCTTGCAAATTCCACAGGAACAGTCTTAGTGAATGGCTTCTTGAAAGGAGAGCTATAACTCTGTTAGATGAATTAAGAGAACACAATGCAGTTTTTCAGAAAGCTTCCTTTCGGTTTTTATCTTAGCATATTTTCTTTTTCGCAATAACCCTCTATGGTCTTCCAATATCACTTTGCAAATTCCACAAGAACAGTCTCAGTGAACGGTTTCTTCAGCGGAAATCTGTACCTCTGTGAGATTAATTAACGGAACACAAATTAGTTTCTCAGAAACCTTCTTTTCAGTTTTTAACGAAAGATATTTCCTTTTTCACCATAGCCCTCTATGGGCTCCCAAATGTCTCTTTGCAAACTCCACAAGAACAGTCTTAGAGAAAGGCTTCTTGAGGGGAAAGCTGTAGGTGTGTGAGATGAATTAACAGAACACAAAGTAATTTCTCAGAAAGCTACTTTTCAGTTTTTATCTTAGGATATTTCCTTTTTCACCATGAGGCTCTATGGGCTTCCAAATATCACTTTGCAAATTCCACAAGAAGAGTCTTAGCGAAAGGCTTCTTGAGGACAAAGCTGTAACTTTGTGAGATGAATTAACAGAAGACAAAGCAGTTTCTCAGAAAGCTTCTTTCCAGTTTTTAACAGAAGATATTTGCTTTTTCACCATATCCTTCTATGGCTTTCCACATATTACTTTGAAATTCCACAGGAACAGTCTAAGCGAAAGGCTTCTTGAGGAGAAATCTGTAAGCCTGTGAGATGAATTAACAGAACACAAGGCAGTTTCTCAGAAAGCTTCTATGCAGTTTTTATCTTAGGATATTTCCTTTTTTACCCTAGCCCTCTATGGACTTCCATATATCACTTTGCAAATTTCACCAGAACACTCTTAGGATAAGGCTTCTTGAGGGGAAAGCTGTAACTCTGTGAGATGAATTAACAGGACACAAAGCAGGTTCTCAGAAAGCTTCTTTCCAGTTTTTAACGGAAGCTATTTCCTTTTTCACCGTAGCCCTCTATGGGCTTCCAAATATCACTTTGCAAATTCCGCAAGAACAGTCTTAGCGAAAGGCTCCTTGAGGGTAAAGCTGTAACTCTGTGAGATGAATTAACAGAACACAAATCAGTTTCTCACAAAGCTTCTTTTCAGTTTTTATCTCAGGATATTTCCTTTATCACCATAGCCCGCTATGGGCTTCCAAATATCACTTTGCAAATTCCACAAGAACAGTCTTAACGAAAGGCTTCTTGAGGGGAAAGCTGTAACTCTGTGAGATGAATTAACAGAGCACAAAGCAGTTTCTCAGAAAGCTTCTTTCCACTTTTTAACGGAAGATATTTCCTTTTTCACCTTAGCCCTCTATGGGCTTGCAAATATCTCTTTGCAAATTCCACAAGAACAGTCTTACCGAAAGGCTTTTTGAGAGCAAAGCTGTAACTCTGTGAGATGAATTAATAGAACACAAAAAAGTTTCTCAGAAAGCTTCTTTCCACTTTTTAATGGAAGATATTTCCTTTTTCACCATAGCCCTCTATGGGCTTCCAAATATCACTTTGCAAATTCCACAAGAACAGTCTTAGGGAAAGGCTTCTTGAGGATAAAGCTGTAACTCTGTGAGATGAATTAACAGAACACAAAGCAGTTTCTTAGAAAGTTTCTTTGAAGTTTTTAAGGAAAGGTATTTCCTTTTTAACCATAGCCCTCTATGGGCTTCCAAATATTACTTTCCAAATTTCACAACAACAGTCTTAGTGAACGGCTTCTTGAGGGGAAAGCTGTAACTCTCTGAGATGAATCAACAGAACACAAAGCAGTTTCTCAGAAATTTTCTTTTCGGTTTTTATCTTAGTATATTTCCTTTTTCACCATAGCCCTCTATGGGCTTCCAAATATCACTTTGCAAATTCCACAACCACAGTCTTAGCGAAAGGCTTCTGGGGGGGAAAGCTGTAACTCTCTGAGATGAATTAACAGAACACAAAGCAGTTTCTCAGAAAGCTTCTTTTCACTATTTTTTTTAATATTACATGCTTGATTTCTTTTTTATTTATATAATTTTGTGTAACAATCACTCATGAAATATCAGAATTCTTATTACTTAGTACATAAAGAATATTCAAGAAGTATTGTTGCAGTAGAAAGCTAGTCAAGTATGATCAGGGCAGGAGAGGGCTCCCCTCTTCCACACACCAAATCTGTTGGGAGACCCTCAGGTGATGGTCAAGGGGTTGTTAACTGTTTCTCTAAAGTAGTAATTGGTCATACCTGGTGTCAAGGAAAGGCAGGCTTCTAATAGAAAACACCTGAAACTGATCAGCAACTTCCCAATGAGATCTCAGGAGTGAGGAGAAGTAAGGCAAGATCCCGGAAGTATGCCAATGTATAAAACCCCAAGTCAAGAAGTCAAGCTGTGCACTTGTCTTCTCAAGTCTCCCACTTGGCCCTCTTCCAGGTTGTACTTCCCTTCTTTTCCTTTCTGTTTTAAAGCCTTTTAATAAACCTTCACTCCTGCTCTGAGAATTACCTCTGTCTCACTTTCTGCCTTATGCCCCTTAGTGGAATTCCTTCTGAGGAAGCAAGAATGGAGGGTGCTGCAAACCTATACAGATTCGCCGCCAATGTCTCCAGAACTCGGATGTCTTCCACGGGTAATAACATTGCTTTAAATATTTTTCATAATTATATCATGCTAAAAAACTAAGTATAACAGTGTCAAATACAAATACAATTAAAGCTTTTTGAATTCTATTTTACTTTACAAGTTTTTAAAAATCAAGTATGATTTTTCCTGGTGCCATTAAATTATAATTCTTTTCATATTTATATTTAATCATTTTATATAGAATTATTTTATATTTCTAGTACTTATTATTCTAGTATATCTTTTTTAGGCTTACTTTATGTCTCACTTTTATGAAAATAAGTAAAATATATATTTGATACATTACAATAACTTAGCAAAATGCTCAGGTATAATGCTATTTAAAAATTAATATACCATATTTATATAATAATGCTATAATTTTCTCATAAAATAATAAATCTTTTTAATGTTTGAAATTATAGGATGATAAGTGGTCTTTAATTTATTCCCCTTATTTGAATTTTCAGTAGTGAATATGCTCTTTGAAAAATATTTTTATGATAAATTCCAAATGCATACAATAGTGGATTACCTCTAGGTACTCATCATTCATTTCACCAACATCAACACTTGTCCAATTCCTTTTATCTTCACTCACTTCTCCCCATTTCCCCCAACGGCATTCCTGCCACAACTGCTGACTCAAACCGTTCAAAGGATTGTTTGGTCAATCCTTTTGTAACAATTTAGTTATGTGCTTTTCCTAAAAAATAAGTGGAAGATTATTTTTTATTTTTTATTGTTTATTTTTTAAAATTATTTATTTCAATTTTGTGGGTATATAGTAGATGTATGTATTTATGGGGTGCATGAGATGTTCTGATTCAGGCATGCAATGAATAATAATCACATCAGGTAAAATGTGGTATCCATTCTCTCAAGCATTTATCCTTTGTGTTACAAGCAATCCAATTAGACTCTTTCAGTTATTTTAAAATGCACAGTTAAATTATTACTGACTATAGTCGCCTTATTGTGCTATCGAATACTAGATCTTATTTATTCTTTCTGTTTTTTTGTACCCATTAACCATCTCCAGCTTTGCCTCAAACCCCCACTACACTTCCCAGCCTCTGGTAACCATGCTTCTACTCTCTATCTCCATGAGTTCAATTGTTTTGATTTTTAGATCTCACAAATAAGTGAGAACATGAAATTAGAATTATTATTAAACAGATCTCAAAATGTGACTTAGGTGCGTATCTTCTCCTCCTCTCCCTGTATCAACTTGTTTCAGCCTGGAAGCCTCTAGTGGGAAGGAGGGATGTGGTTGGTTGCTTCTTTTTTTTTTTTTTTTTTTTTTTTTATATTTTAAGTTCTAGGGTACATGTGCATAACGTGCAGGTTTGCTACATATGTATACCTGTGCCCTGTTGCTGTGCTGCACCCATCAACTCGTCAGCACCCATCAACTCGTCATTTACATCAGGTATAACTCCAAATGCAATCCCTCCCCCCTCCCCCCTCCCCATGATAGGCCCCGGTGTGTGATGTTCCCCTTCCCGAGTCCAAGTGATCTCATTGTTCAGTTCCCACCTATGAGTGAGAACATGCGGTGTTTGGTTTTCTGTTCTTGTGATAGTTTGCTAAGAATGATGGTTTCCAGCTGCATCCATGTCTCTACAAAGGACACAAACTCATCCTTTTTTATGGCTGCATAGTATTCCATGGTGTATATTTGCCACATTTTCTTAATCCAGTCTGTCACTGATGGACATTTGGGTTGATTCCAAGTCTTTGCTATTGTGAATAGTGCCGCAATAAACATACGTGTGCATGTGTCTTTATAGCAGCATGATTTATAATCCTTTGGGTATATACCCAGTAATGGGATGGCTGGGTCATATGGTACGTCTAGTTCTAGATCCTTGAGGAATCGCCATACTGTTTTCCATAATGATTGAACTAGTTTACAATCCCACCAACAGTGTAAAAGTGTTCTTATTTCTCCACATCCTCTCCAGCACCTGTTGTTTCCTGACTTCTTAATGATCACCATTGTAACCGGTGTGAGATGATATCTCAGTGTGGTTTTGATTTGCATTTCTCTGATGGCCAGTGATGATGAGCATTTTTTCATGTGTCTGTTGGCTGTATGAATGTCTTCTTTTGAGAAATGTCTGTTCATATCCTTTGCCCACTTTTTGATGGGGTTGTTTGTTTTTTTCTTGTAAATTTGTTTGAGGTCTTTGTAGGTTCTGGATATTAGCCTTTGTCAGATGAGTAGATTGCAAAAATTTTCTCCCATTCTGTAGGTTGCCTGTTCACTCTGATGGTAGTTTCTTTTGCTGTGCAGAAGCTCTTTAGTTTAACGAGATCCCATTTGTCAATTTTGGCTTTTGCTGCCGTTGCTTTTGGTGTTATAGACATGAAGTTTTTGCCCATGCCTATGTCCTGAATGGTACTACCTAGGTTTTCCTCTAGGGCTATTATGGTATTAGGTCTAACGTTTAAGTCTCTAATCCATCTTGAATTAATTTTCGTATAAGGAGTAAGGAAAGGATCCAGTTTCAGCTTTCTGCTTATGGCTAGCCAATTTTCCCAGCACCATTTATTAAATAGGGAATCCTTTCCCCATTTCTTGTTTCTCTCAGGTTTGTCAAAGATCAGATGGCTGTAGATGTGTGGTATTATTTCTGAGGACTCTGTTCTGTTCCATTGGTCGATATCTCTGTTTTGGTACCAGTACCATGCTGTTTTGGTGACTGTAGCCTTGTAGTATAGTTTGAAGTCAGGTAGCGTGATGCCTCCAGCTTTGTTCTTTTGACATAGGATTGTCTTGGAAATGTGGGCTCTTTTTTGGTTCCATATGAACTTTAAAGCAGTTTTTTCCAATTCTGTGAAGAAACTCATTGGTAGCTTGATGGGGATGGCATTGAATCTATAAATAACCTTGGGCAGTATGGCCATTTTCACAATATTGATTCTTCCTATCCATGAGCATGGTGTGTTCTTCCATTTGTTTGTGTCCTCTTTTATTTCATTGAACAGTGGTTTGTAGTTCTCCTTGAAGAGGTCCTTTACATCCCTTGTAAGTTGGATTCCTAGGTGTTTTATTCTCTTTGAAGCAATTGTGAATGGAAGTTCATTCATGATTTGGCTCTCTGTTTGTCTGTTACTGGTGTATACGAATGCTTGAGATTTTTGCACATTAATTTTGTATCCTGAGACTTTGCTGAATTTGCTTATCAGCTTAAGGAGATTTCGGGCTGAGACAATGGGATTTTCTAAATATACAATCATGTCATCTGCAAAGAGGGACAATTTGACTTCTTCTTTTCCTAACTGAATCCCCTTGATTTCTTTCTCTTGCCTGATTGCCCTAGCCAGGACTTCCAACACTATGTTGAATAGGAGTGGTGAGAGAGGGCATCCCTGTCTTGTGCCAGTTTTCAAAGGGAATGTTTCCAGGTTTTGCCCATTCAGTATGATATTGGCTGTGGGTTTGTCATAAATAGCTCTTATGATTTTGAGGTACGTTCCATCAATACCGAATTTATTGAGCGTTTTTAGCATGAAGGGCTGTTGAATTTTGTCAAAAGCCTTTTCTGCATCGATTGAGATAATCATGTGGTTCTTGTCTTTGGTTCTGTTTATATGCTGGATTATGTTTATTGATTTGCGAATGTTGAACCAGCCTTGCATCCCAGGGATGAAGCCCACTTGATCATGGTGGATAAGCTTTTTGATGTGCTGTTGAATACGGTTTGCCAGTATTTTATTGAGGATTTTTGCATCGATATTCATCAGGGATATTGGTCTAAAATTCTCTTTTTTTGTTGTGTCTCTGCTAGGCTTTGGTATCAGGATGATGTTGGCCTCATAAGATGAGTTAGGGAGGATTCCCTGTTTTTCTATTGATTGGAATAGTTTCAGAAGGAATGGTACCAGCTCCTCCTTGTACCTCTGGTAGAATTCAGCTGTGAATCCATCTGATCCTGGACTTTTTTTGATTGGTAGGCTATTAATTATTGCCTCAATTTCAGAGCCTGCTATTGGTCTATTCAGGGATTCAACTTCTTCCTGGTTTAGTCTTGGAAGAGTGTAAGTGTCTAGAAAATTATCCATTTCTTCTAGATTTTCTAGTTTATTTGCATAGAGGTGTTTATAGTATTCTCTGATGGTAGTTTGTATTTCTGTGGGGTCGGTGGTGATATCCCCTTTATCATTTTTTATTGCGTCTCTTTGATTCTTCTCCCTTTTCTTCTTTATTAGTCTTGCTAGTGGTCTGTCAATTTTGTTGATCCTTTCAAAAAACCAACTCCTGGATTCATTGATTTTTTGGAGGGATTTTTGTGTCTCTATCTCTTTCAGTTCTGCTCTGATCTTAGTTATTTCTTGCCTTCTGCTAGCTTTTGAATGAGTTTGCTCTTGCTTCTCTAGTTCTATTAATTGTGATGTTAGAGTGTCAATTTTAGATCTTTCCTGCTTTCTCTTGTGGGCATTTAGTGCTATAAATTTCCCTCTACACACTGCTTTAAATGTGTCCCAGAGATTCTGGTATGTTGTATCTTTGTTCTCATTGGTTTCAAAGAACATCTTTATTTCTGCCTTCATTTCGTCATGTACCCAGTAGTCATTCAGGAGCAGGTTGTTCAGTTTCCATGTAGTTGAGCGGTTTTGATTGATTTTCTTAGTCCTGAGTTCTAGTTTGATTGCAGTGTGGTCTGAGAGACAGTTTGTTACAATTTCTGTTCTTGTACATTTACTGAGGAGTGCTTTACTTCCAACTATGTGGTCAATTTTGGAATAAGTGCGATGTGGTGCTCAGAAGAATGTATACTCTGTTGATTTGGGGTGGAGAGTTCTATAGATGTCTATTAGTTCTGCTTGCTGCAGAGATGAGTTCAATTTCTGGATATCCTTGTTAATTTTCTGTCTCGTTGATCTGTCTAATGTTGACAGTGGACTGTTGAAGTCTCCCATTATTATTGTATGGGAGTCTAAGTCTCTTTGTAAGGCACTAAGGACTTGCTTTATGAATCTGGGTGCTCCTGTATTGGGTGCATATATATTTAGGATAGTTAGCTCTTCCTGTTGAATTGATCCCTTTACCATTATGTAATGGCCTTCTTTGTCTCTTTTGATCTTTGATGGTTTAAAGTCTGTTTTATCAGAGACTAGTATTGCAACCCCTGCTTTCTTTTGTTCTCCATTTGCTTGGTGAATCTTCCTCCATCCCTTTATTTTGAGCCTATGTATGTCTCTGCGTGTGAGATGGGTCTCCTGAATACAGCAGACTGATGGGTCTTGACTCTTTATCCAGTTTGCCAGTCTGTGTCTTTTAATTGGAGCATTTAGTCCATATACATTTAAGGTTAATATTGTTACGTGTGAACTTGATCCTGCCATTATGATATTAACTGGTTATTTTGCTCATTAGTTGATGCAGTTTCTTCCTAGCCTTGATGGTCTTTACATTTTGGCATGTTTTTGCAATGGCTGGTACTGGTTGTTCCTTTCCATGTTTAGTGCTTCCTTCAGGGTCTCTTGTAAGGCAGGCCTAGTGGTGACAAAATCTCTAAGCATTTGCTTATCTGTAAAGGATTTTATTTCTCCTTCACTTATGAAACTTAGTTTGGCTGGATATGAAATTCTGGGTTGAAAATTCTTTTCTTTAAGAATGTTGAATATTGGCCCCCACTCTCTTCTGGCTTGAAGAGTTTCTGCCGAGAGATCTGCTGTTAGTCTGATGGACTTCCCTTTGTGGGTAACCCGACCTTTCTCTCTGGCTGCCCTTAGGATTTTTTTCTTCATTTCAACTTTGGTGAATCTGGCAATTATGTGTCTTGGAGTTGCTCTTCTCGAGGAGTATCTTTGTGGTGTTCTCTGTATTTCCTGGATTTGAATGTTGGCCTGCCCTACTAGGTTGGGGAAGTTCTCCTGGATGATATACTGAAGAGTGTTTTCCAACTTGGTTCCATTTTCCCCCTCACGTTCAGGCATTCCTATCAGACGTAGATTTGGTCTTTTTACATAATCCCATACTTCTTGCAGGCTTTGTTCATTTCTATTTCTTCTTTTTTCTTTTGATTCCTCTTCTCGCTTCATTTCGTTCATTTGATCCTTAATCGCTGATACTCTTTTCCAGTTGATCGAGTCGGTTACTGAAGCTTGTGCATTTGTCACGTATTTCTCGTGTCATGGTTTTCATCTCTTTCATTTCGTTTATGACCTTCTCTGCATTAATTATTCTAGCCATCAATACTTCCACTTTTTTTTCAAGACTTTTAGTTTCTTTGCGCTGGGTACGTAATTCCTCCTTTAGCTCTGAGAAGTTTGATGGACAGAAGCCTTCTTCTATCATCTCGTCAAAGTCATTCTCCGTCGAGCCTTGGTCCGTTGCTGGCGATGAGCTGCGCTCCTTTGCCGGAGGAGATGCGCTCTTATATTTTGAAATTCCAGCTTTTCTGCCCTGCTTTTTCCCAATCTTTGTGGCTTTATGTGCCTCTGGTTTTTAACGGAAGATATTTCCTTTTTCACCATAGCCCTCTATGGGCTTCCAAATATCACTTTGCAAATTTCACAAGACCAGTCTTAGTGAACAGCTTCTTGAGGGGAAAGCTGTAACTCTGTGAGATGAATTAACAGAACACAAAGCAGTTTCTCAGAAATCTTGTTTCCAGTTTTTAACGAAAGATATTTCCTTTTTCAAAATATCCCCCATGGGCTTCGAAATATCACTTCTCAAATTCCACAAGAACAGTCTTAGCGAAAGGCTTCTTGAGGAGAAAAGTGTAACTCTGTGAGATGAATTACCAGAACACAAAGCAGTTTCTCAGAAAGCTTCTTTTCGGTTTTTATCATAGGATATTTCCATTTCCACCGTAGCCTTCTATGGGCTTCAAAATATCACTTTGCAAATTCCACAAGAACAGTCTTAGCAAAAGGCATCTTGAGGAGAAAGCTGTAAATCTGTGAGATGAATTAACAGAACACAAAGCAGTTTCTAAAAAACATTCTTTCCAGTTTTTAACGGAAGATATTTCCTTTTTCATCATAGCCCTCTATGGGCTTCCAAATATCACCTTGAAATTTCCACAGGAACAATCTTAGTGAATGGCTACTTGAGGGGAAAGCTATAACTCTGAGAGATGAATTAAGAGAAGATAAAGCAGTTTCTCAGAAAGCTTCTTTTTGGTTTTTATTTTAGAATATTTCCTTTTTGCCATAACTCTCTATGGGCTTCTAAAATCACTTTGCAAATTCCACAAGCACAGTCTTAGCAAAAGGCTTCTTGAGGAGAAAGCTGTAACTCTGTGAGATGAATTAACAGGACACAAAGCAGTTTCTCAGAAAGCTTCTTTCCAATTTCTAACGGAAAATATTTCCTTATTCACCATAGCCCTCTATGGCCTTCTAAATACCACTTTGCAAATTCCACAAGAACAGACTTAGTAAAGGTCTTCTCGAGAGGAAAGCTGTAACTCTGTGAGATGAATTAAGAGAACACAAAGCAGTTTCTCAGAAAGCTTCTTTCCACTTTTAAACGGAAGATATTTCCTTTTTCACGAAAGCCCGCTATGGGCTTCCAAATATCACTTTAAATATTCCACAAGAACAGTCTTATCAAAAGGCTCCTTGAGGGGAAAGCTGTAACTCTGTGAGATGAATTAACAGAACACAAAGCAGTTTCCCAGAAAGCTCCTTTCCAGTTATTAACTGAAGATATTTCCTTTTTCAACGTAGCCCTCTATGGGCTTCAAAATATCACTTTGCAAATTCCACAAGAACAGTCTATGAATTAACAGAACACAAAGCAGTTTCTCAGAAAGCTTCTTTCCAGTTTTTAACGGAGGATATTTCCTTTTTCACCATAGCCCTCTATGGGCTTCTAAATATCACGTTCTAAATTGCACAAGAGCAGTCTTAGCGAAAGGCTTCTTGAGAGGAAAGCTGTAACTCTGTGAGATGAATTAAGAGAACACAAAGCAGTTTTTCAGAAAGCTTATTTTCAGTTTTTATCTTAGGTTATTTCCTTTTTCACCGTAGACCTCTGTAGGCTTCTAAATATCACTTCCCAAATTCGACAATAACAGTCTTAGGGAAAGGCTTCGTGAGGGGAAAGATGTAACTTTGTGAGATGAATTAACAGAACACAACGCAGTGTCTCAGAAAGCTTCCTTCCCGTTTTTAACCGAAGATATTTCCTTTTCACCATAGCTCTCTATGGCCTTCGAAATGTCACTTTGCAAATTCCACAAGAACAGTCATAGCGAAAGGCTTCCTCAGGGGAAAGCTGTAACTCTGTGGGATGAATTCACAGATCAGAAAGCTGTTTCTCAGAAAGCTTCTTTCTCACTTTTATGGCGGATATTTCCTTTGACTCTATATTCTTCAAAGGGAACCGAATTATCCCTTCTCAGATTCCACAGAAATATGGTTAGCAAACAGCTCTATGACATATAGCTCTCACTCAGTGAGTGGAAGTCACATATCACAAAGCAGTTTCTCAGAAAGGTTCTTTTCAGTTTTTACCTTAGGATATTTCCTTTTTCACCATAGCCCTCTATGGGCTTACAAATACCACTCTTCAAATTCCACAAGAACAGTCTTACCAAAAGGCTTCTAGAGGGTAAAGCTGTAACTCTGTTAGGTGAATTAACAGAACACAAAGCAGTTTCTCAGGTATGTTCTTTACAGTTTTTATCTGAAGATATTTCCTTTTCTCCATAGCGCTCTATGGGCTACCAAATATCACATTTCAAATTCCACAAGAACAGTCTTAGCGAAAGACTTCTTGAGGGGAAAGCTGTAAGTCTGTGAGATGAATTAAAAGAACACAAAGCAATTTCTCAGAAAGCTTCTTTCCAGTTTTTATCGGAGGATATTTCGTTTTCACCATAGCCGTCGATTGGCTTCCAAATATCATCTTTCAAATTGTGTAAGAATAATCTTAGCGAAAGTCTTCTTGAGGGGAAAGCTGTAACTCTGTGAAATGAATTCGTAAATCACAAAGAAGTTTCTCAGAAAGCTTCTTTCTAACTTTAACGATGGATATTTCCTTTGGCCCTTCAGTCTTCAAAGGGATCCGAAATAACAGTTCTCAGATTCCACAGAAATAAGGCTGCCAAACAGCTCTACGAAATACAGCTGTAACTCAGTGAGTGGAAGTCATATATCACAAAGCAGTTTCTCAGAAATCTTCTTTTCAGTTTTTAACTGAAGATATATCCTTTTTCACTATAGGTCAGTATGAGCTTCCAAATATCACTTTGCATATTCCACAAGAACTGTCTTAGCGAAAGGCTTCTTGAGGGGAAACCTGTAACTCTGTGAGGTGAATTAACAAAACACAAAGCAGTTTCTCAGAAAGGTTCTTTTCAGTTTTTATCTTAGGATATTTACGTTTTCACCATCGACTTCTATGGGCTTACAAATATCACTTTGCAAATTCCCCAAGAACAGTCTTAGCGAAAGGCTTCTAGAGGGGAAAGCTGAAACTCTGTGAGGTGAATTAATAGAATACAAAGCAGTTTCTCAGAAAGTTTCTTTCCAGTTTTTAACTGAAGGTATTTCTTTTTCACCATAGCCCTCTATGGGCTTTCAAATATCACTTTGCAAATTCCACAAGAACAGTCTTAGCGAACGGCTTCTTGAGGGGAAAGCTGAAACTCTGTCAGATAAATTAACAGAACACAAAACAGTTTGTTGGAAAGCTTCTTTCCATTTTTGATCTAAGGATATTTCCTTTTACACCATAGCCCTCCCATGGATTCCAAATATCACTTTGCAAATTCCACAAGAGCCGTCTTAATGAAAGACTTCTGGAGGGGAAAGCTGTAACTCTGTGAGATGAATTAACATAAAACAAAGCAGTTTCTCAGAAAGCATCTTTCCAGTTTTTAATTGAAGATATTTCCTTTTTCACCATATCCCTCCATGGGCTTCCAAATATCACATTGCAATTTCCACAAGAACAGTCTTAGCGAAATGCTTCTTGAGGGGTAAGCTGTAACTCTGTGAGATGAATTAACAGAACACAAAGCAGTTTCTCAGAAAACTTCTTTCCAGTTTTTATGTGAGGAAATTTCCTTTTTAACCGTACCCCTCTATTGGCTTCCAAATATCACTTTGTAAACTCCACAAGAACAATCTTAGCGAAAGGATTCTTGATAGGAAAGCTGTAACTCTGTGTATGAATTAACAGAACACAAAGCAGTTTGTCAGAAAGCTTCTCTCCAGTTTTTAACTGAAGATAGTTCCTTTTTCACCATAGCGTTCTATGGGCTTCCAAATATCTCTTTGGAAATTCCACAAGAACAGTCTTAGTGAAGGGCTTCTTGAGGGTAGAGCTGTAATACTGTGAGATGAATTAACAGAACACAAAGCAGTTTCTCAGAAAGCTTCTTTCCAGTTTTTATGTGAGGAAATTTCCTTTTTAACCGTACCCCTCTATGGGCTTCCAAATATCACTTTGTAAACTCCACAAGAACAGTCTTAGCAAAAGGATTCGTGATAGGAAAGGTGTAACTCTGTGTATGAATTAACAGAACACAAAGCAGTTTCTCAGAAAGCTTCTCTCCAGTTTTTAACTGAAGATATTTCCATTTTCACCATAGCCCTCTATGAGGTTCCAAATATCATTTTACAAATTTCACAACAACAGTCTTAATTAACGGCTTCTTGAGGGGAAAGCTATAACTCTGTGAGATGAATTAACGGTACGCAAAACAGTTTCTCAAAAAGCTTTTTTTCAGTTTTTATCTTAGGATATTTCCTTTTTCACCATAGCCCTCTATTGTTTTCCAAATATCACTTTGCAAATTCCATGAGAACAGTCTTAGCGAAAGGCCTCTTGAGGGGAAACTGTAGCTCTGTGAGATAAATTCACAGAACTCAAAGAAGTTTATCAGAAAGCGTCTTTCACACTTTTAGGGGCGGATATTTCCTTTGGACGTATAGTCTTCAAAGAGATCCGAAGTAACATTTCTCAGATTCCACAGAAATAAGCCTAGCCAACAGTTCTACGAAATACTGCTGTTTCTCAGTGACAGGAAATCACATATCACAAAGCAGTTCCTCAGAAAGCTTCTTTTCACTTTTTAACTGAAGCTATATCCTTTTTCACCATAGCGATCTATGGACTTCCAAAGACCACTTTGGAAATTCCACAAGAACAGTCTTGGTGAAAGGCTTCTTGAGGGGAAAGCTGTAACTCTGTGAGATGAACTAAGAGAACACAAAACCGTTTCTCAGAAAGCTTCTTTCCAGTTTTTAACTGATGATATTTCCCTTTTCACCATAGCCCTCTATGGGCTTCCAAATATCAATTTGAAAATAACACAAGATCAGTCTTAGTGAACGGCTTTTTGTTCGGAAAGCTGTAACTCTCTGAGATGAATTGACAAAACACAAAGCAGTTTCTCAGAAAGCTTCTTTTCAGTTTTTATCTTACGATATTTCCTTTTTCACCATAGTTCTTTAAGCACTTCCAAATATCACTTTGCAAATTTCACAAGAACAGTCTTAGTAAACGACTTCTTGAGGGGAATGCTGTACCTCTGTGAGATGGATTAACAGAACACAAAGCAGTTTCTCAGAAACGTTCTTTCCACTTTTTAACTGAAGATATTTCCTTTTTCCCCATAGCATTCTATGGGCTTCCAAATATCACTTTGCAAAATCCACGAGAACAGTCTTAGCGAACGGTTTCTTGAGGGAAAGCTGTAAGTCTGTGAGATGAATTCAGAGAAC
Source organism: Chlorocebus sabaeus (assembly GCF_047675955.1). Classification (NCBI taxonomy): domain Eukaryota; kingdom Metazoa; phylum Chordata; class Mammalia; order Primates; family Cercopithecidae; genus Chlorocebus; species Chlorocebus sabaeus. Next base: position 57,304 of record NW_027327511.1, read on the forward strand.
ACAAAGCAGTTTCTCAGAAATTTTCTTTTCAGTTTTTATCTTAGGATATTTTCTTTTTAACCATAGATCTCTACGGTTTTCCAAATACCTTTTTCCAAATTCCACAAAAACAGCTTTAGCGAAAGTTTTCTTGAGGGGAAAGCCGTAATTCTGTGAGATGAATTAACAGAACACAAAGCAATTTCTCAGAAAGTTACTTTCCAGTTTTTATCTAAAGATATTTCCTTTACACCATGGTCCTCTATGGGCTTCCAAATATCACTTTGCAAATTCCACAAGAACAGTCTTACTGAACGACTTCTTGAGGGGAAAGCTGTAATTGTATAAGATGAATTAACAGAACACAAAGTCGTTTCTCAGAAAGCTTCTTTTCAGTTCTTATCTTAGGAAATTTCTTTTTCACCATAGCCCTCTATGGGCTTCCAAATGTCACTTTGCAAATTCCACAAGAACAGTCTTAGCGGAATGCTTCTTGAGGGCAAAGCTGTAACACTGTCAGATGAATTAACAGAACACAAAGCAGTTTCTCAGAAAACTTCTTTCCAGTTTATAACGGAAGATATTTCCTTTTTCACCATAGCCCCCTACGGGTTTCCAAATATCACTTTGAAAATTCCACAAGAACGGTCTTAGTGAACGGTTTCTGGAGGACAAAGCCGTAACTGTGTGAGATGAATTAACGGAACACAAAGCAGTTTCTCAAGAAGCTTCTTTCTAGTTTTCATCTGAGGACATTTCCTTTTTCACCATAGCCCTCTATGGGCTTCCAAATTTCACTTTGCAAATTCCACAAGAACAGTCTTAACGAAAGACTTCTTGAGGGGAAAGCTGTAACTCTGGGAGATGAATTAACAGAAAACAAAGCAGTTTCTCAGAAAGCTTCTATACAGTTTCTAACTGAAGATATTCCTTTTTTCACCATAACCCTATGTGGGCTTCCAAATATTACTTTGCGAATTACACAAGAACAGTCATAGCGAAAGGCTTCTCGAGGGGAAAGCTGTAACTCTGTGAGATGAATTAACAGAACACAAAGCAGTCTCTCAGAAAGCTTCTTTCCAGTTTTTATCTAAGGACATTTCCTTTTTCTCCATAGCCCTCTATGGGCTTCCAAATATCACTTTGCAAATTCCACAAGAACAGCCTTAGTGAAAGACTTCTTGAGGGGAAAGCTGTAACTCTTTGAGATGAAATAACAGAACACAAAGCAGTTTCTCAGAAAGCTTCTTTCAGGTTTTTAACTGAAGATATTTACTTTTTCACAATAGGCATCTCTGGGGTACCAAATATCACTTTGGAAATTCCACAAGAACAGTTTTAGTGTACGACTGCTTCAGGGGAAAGCTGTAACACTGTGAGATGAATTAACAGAACACAAAGCAGTTTCTAAGAAAGCTTCTTTTCAGTTTTTATCTTAGGATATTTCCTTTCTAACCATAGCCCTCTATGGGCATCCAAATATCGCTTTGCAAATTCCGCAAGAACATTCTTAGCGAAAGGCTTCTTGAGGGGAAGTCTGTTACTCTGTGAGGTGAATTACCAGAATATACAGCAGTTTTTCAGAAAACTTCTTTCCAGTTTTTAATGAAGATATTTTCTTTTTCACTATCTCCCTCTATGGTCTTCCAGATATCACTTTGAATATTACACAAGAACAGTCTTAGTCAACGGCTTCTTGAGGGGAAATCTGTAACACTGTGAGATGAATTAACAGAACACAAAGCAGTTTCACAGAAAGCTTCTTTCCGATTTTTAACTGAAGACATTACCTTTTTCACCATAGCCCTCTATAGGCTTCCAAATATCACTTTGAAAATTCCAGAAGAACAGTCTTAGAGAAAGATTTCTTGAGGGGAATGCTGTAGCTCTGTGAGATGAATTAACAGAACACAAAGACGTTACTCAGAAAGCTTCTTTCCAGTTTTTACTGAAGATATTTCCTTTTTTACCATAGCCCTCTATGGGCTTCCAAATATCACTTTGCGAATTCCACAAGAGCAGCCTTAGCAAAAGGCTTTTTAAGGGGAAATCTGTAACACAGTGAGATAAATTCACAGAATATGAAACAGTTTCTCAGAGACCTTCTTTCCAGTTTTTAACGGAGGAGATTTCCTTTTTCACCGTAGCCCTCTAGGCGCTTCCAAGTATCACTTTGCAAATTACACAAGAAGAGTATTAGCGAAAGGCTTCTTGAGGGGAAAGCTGTAACTCTGTGAGATGAATTAACAGGAACAAAGCAGTTTCTCAGAAAGCTTCTTCCCACTTTTTAACTGAATATATTTCCTTTTTCAACATAGCCCTCTGTGGGCTTAAAAATATCTCTATTTGCATATTCCCCAAGAACAGTCTTAGAGAAAGTCTTCCTGAGGGGAAAGCTGTAATCTGTGAGGTGAATTAACAGAACACAAAGTAGTTTCTCAGAAAGATTCTTTCCAGTTTCTAAATGTAGATATTTCCTTTTTCACGACAGACCTCTATGGGCTTCCAAATCTCACTTTGTAAATTCCACAAGAAGAGTCTTAGCGAAAGGCTTCTTGAGGGGAAAACTGTAACACTGTGAGTTGAATTAACAGAACAGAAAGCAGTTTCCCCAAAAGCTTCCTTTCAGTTTTTATCTTAGGATACTTCCTTTTTCACCACAGCACACTATGGGCTTGCAAATATCACTTTTTAAATTCCACAAGAACACTCTTAGCGAATGGCCTCTTGAGGGGAAAGCTGTAACTCTCTGAGATGAATTAAGAGAACACAAAGCAGTTTCTCAGAAAGCCTGTTTCCAGTTTTTAACGGAAGTTATTTCCTTTTTAACGATAGCCTTCTAAATGCTTCCAATTATCACTTTGCAAATTCCACAAAAACAGCCTTAGCAAAAAGCTTCTTTAGGGTAAAGCTGTAACTCTGCGAAGTTAATTAACAGAGCACAAAACAGTTTCTCAGAAAGCTTCTTTTCAATTTTTATCTTAGGATATTTCCTTTTTCACCATAGACGTCTACGGGCTTCAAATATCACTTTGCAAATTCCACAAGAACAGTCTTAGCGAAAGGCTTCTGGAGTGAAAAGCAGTAACTCTGTGAGATGAATTAAGAGAACACAAAGCAGTTTCTCATAAAGCCTCTTTCCAGTTCTTAATGGAAGATATTTCCTTTTTCAGCATAGCCCTACATGGACTTCCAAATATCACTTTGCAAACTCCACAAGAACAGTCTTAGCGAAAGGCTTCTTGAGGGAAAAGCTGTAACTCTGTGAGATGAATTAACGAAAACAAAGCACTTTTTCAGAAAGATTCTTTCCAGTTTTTAACGGAAGATATTTCCTTTTTAACCGTAGCCCTTTTTGGGCTTCCAAATATCACTTTACATATTACACAAGAACAGTCTTAGCGAAAGGCTTCTTGAGGGGAAAGCTGTAACTCTGTGAGATTAATTAACAGAACACAAAGCACTTTCTCAGAAAGCTTCTATTCAGTTTTTAATGAAAAATATTTCCTTTTTCACAATAGTACTCTATGAGCTTCCAAATATCACTTTGAATATACCACAAGAACTGTCTTACGAAAGACTTTTTGAGGAGAAAGCTGTAAGTTTCTGAGATGAATTAACAGCACACAAAGCAGTTACTCAGAAAGCTTCTTTCCAGTTTTTAACTGAAGATAATTCCTTTTTCACCATAGCCCTCTAAGACCTTCCTAATATCACTTTGCAAATTCCACAAGAACAGTCTTAGCGAAAGGCTTCTGGAGGTGAAAGCTGTAACACTGTGAGATGAATTAACAGAACACGAAGCAGTTTCTCAGGAAGTCACTTTCAAGTATTTAACGGAAGATATTTCCTTTTTCACCGTAGCCCTCTATGGGCTTCCAAATATCACTTTGAAAATTCCACAAGACAGTTTTAGCGAAAGGCTTCTTGAGAGGAAATCTGTAACTCTGTGAGGTGAATTAACAGAACACAAAGCAGTTTCTCAGAAAGCTTCTTTCCAGTTTTAACGGAAGATATTACTTTTTCACTGAAAACCTCTATGGGCTTCCAAATATCACTTTGCAAATTCCACAAGAACAGTCTTAGCGAAAGACTTCTTGAGGGGAAAGCTGTAACTCTGTGAGATGAATTAACAGAACACAAAGCAGTTTCTCAGACAGCTTCTTTCCCGTTTTTAACAGAAGATATTTCCTTTTTCACTATAGCCCTCTATTGGCTTGCAAATATCACTTTGCAAATTCCACAAGAACAGTCTTAGCGAAAGGCTTATTGAGGGGAAAGCTGTAAGTCTGTGAGATGAATTAACAGAACACAAAGCAGTTTCTCAGAAAGCTTCTTTGAGTTTTTAACGGAAGATATTTCCTTTTTCACCATAGCCCTCTGTGGGCTTCCAAATATCACTTTTCAAATTCCACCAGAACTGTATTAGCGAAAGGCTTCTTGAGTCCAAAGCTGTAACTCTGTGGGAAGAATTAACAGAACACAAAGCAGAGTCTCAGAAAGCTTCTTTCCAGATTTTTACGGAAGATATTTCCTTTTTCACCATAGCCCTCCTAGGACTTGGAAATATCACTTTGCAAATTCCACAAGAACAGGCTTACCAAAAGACTTATTGAGAGTAAAGCTCTAAGTCTGTGAAATACATTAACAGAACACAAAGCAGTTTCCCAGAAAGCTTCTTTTAAGTTTTTATCTGAAGATATTTACTTTTTCACCATAGACCTCTATGGGCTTTCAAATATCTCTTTGCAAATTCCACAAGAACAATCGTAGCGAAAGGCTTCTTGAGGGGAAAGCTGTAACTCTGTGAGATGAATTAACAGAACACAAAGCAGTTTCTCAGAAAGCTTCTTTGCAGTTTTTAACGGAAGAGATTTCCTTTTTCACCATAGCCCTCTAAGGGATATGAATTATCACTTTGCAAATTCCACAAGAACAGCCTTAGCGAAAGGCTTCTTGAGGGGAAAGCTGTAACTCTGTGAGATGAACTAACAGAACACAAAGCAGTTTCTCAAAAAGCTTAATTTCGGTTTATATCTTAGGATATTTCCATTTTCACCATAGCCCTCTTAGGGCTTCCAGATATCACTTTGCAAATTCCACAAGAACCTTCTAAGCGAAAGGCTTCTTGAGGGGAAAGATGTAACTCTTTGACATGAATTAACAGAACACAAAGCCGTTTCTCAGAAATCTTCTTTTCAGTTTTTAACTGAAGATATTTCCTTTTTCACCATAGCCCTCTTTGAGCTTCCAAATATCACTTAGAAAATTCCACAACAACAGCTTTAGCGAAAGGCTTCTTGAGGGGAAAGCTGTAACTATCTGAGTTGAATAAGCACAACACAAGGCAGTTTCTCAGAAAGCGTCTTTCCAGTATTTAACGGAAGATATTTCTTTTTTCACAATAGCCCTCTATGGACTTCCAAATATCACTTTGCAAATTCCACAAGAAGAGTCTTAGCGAAAGTCTTCTTGACGGAAAAGCTGTAATTCTGTGAGATGAATTAGAAGAACACATAGCAGTTTCTCAGAAATCTTCTTTCCAGTTTTTAACGGAAGATATTTCCTTTTACACCATAGACCCATATGGGCTTCAAAATATCACTTTGCAAATTCCACAAGAAATTTCCTTTTTCACCATAGCCCTCTAAGGGCTTCCAAATATCACTTTGCAAATCCCACAAGAACAGTCTTAGCGAAAGTCTTCTGGAGGGGAAAGCTGTAACCCTGTGAGATGAATTAGCAGAACACAAAGCAGTTTCTCAGAAAGCTTCTTTCCAGTTTTAATGGTAGATATTTCCTTTTTCACCATAGCCCTCTATGGGCTTCCAAATATTTCTTTGCAAATCCCACAAGAACAGTCTCAGTGAAAGGCTTCTTGAGGAGAAAGCTGTAACTAGGTGAGATGTATTACACGAACACACGGCAGTTTCTCAGAAAGCTCCTTTCCAGTTTTTAACGGAAGATATTTCCTTTTTCACCATATCGCTCTATGGGCTTCCAAATATCACTTTGAAAATTCCACAAGAACAGTCTTAACGAAAGGCTTCTGGAGGGGAAAGCTGTAACTCTGTGAGATGAATTAACAGAACACAAAGCAGTATCTCAGAAAGTTTCTTTCCAGTTTTTATCTGAAGATATTTCCTTATTCACCATAGCCCTCTATGGGCTTCTAAATATCTCTCAGCATATCCCACAAGACCAGTCTTAGCGAAAGGCTTCTTGTGGGGAAAGCTGTAACTCGGTTAGATGTTTTAACAGAACACACTGCAGTTTCTCAGAAAGCTTCTTTCCACTTTTTAACTGAAGATATTTCCTTTTTCTCCATAGCGCCATAGGGGCTTCCAAATATCACTTTGCAAATTCCAAAAGAACAGTCTTAGTGAACGGCTTCTTGAGGGGAAAGCTGTAACTCTGTGAGATGAATTAACAGAACACCAAGCAGTTTCAAAAAATCTTCTTTCCAGTTTTTAAATGAAGATATTTCCTTTTTCATCATAGCCCTCTATGGGCTTCCAAATATCACTTTGAAAATTCCACAAGTATAGTCTTAGCGAAACGCTTCTTTAGGGGAAAGCTGTAACTCTGTGAGATGAATTAACAGAACACAAAGCAGTTTTCAGAAATCTTCTTTCCAGTTTTTAAGGAATATATTTCCTTTTTCACCATAGGCCTCTATGGGCTTCCAAATGTCACTTTGCAAATTCCACAAGAACAGTCTTAGCGAAAGGCTTCTTGAGGGGAAAGCTGTAATTCGGTGAGATGTCTTAACAGAACACACAGCAGTATCTCAGAGAGCTTCTTTCCAGTTTTTAACTGAAGATATTTCCTTTTTCACCATAGCCCAATATGGGTTTCCAAATATCACTTTGCAAATTTCACAAGAATAGTCTTAGTGAACGGCTTCTTGAGGGGATAGCTGTAACACTGTGAGATGAACTAACAGAACACAAAGCAGTTTCTCAGAAAGCCTCTTTCCAGTTCTTAATGGAAGATATTTCCTTTCTCAGCATAGCCCTACATGGACTTCCAAATATCACTTTGCAAACTCCACAAGAACAGTCTTAGCGAAAGGCTTCTTGAGGGAAAAGCTGTAACTCTGTGAGATGAATTAACGAAAACAAAGCACTTTTTCAGAAAGATTCTTTCCAGTTTTTAACGGAAGATATTTCCTTTTTAACCGTAGCCCTTTTTGGGCTTCCAAATATCACTTTACATATTACACAAGAACAGTCTTAGCGAAAGGCTTCTTGAGGGTGAAGCTGTAACTCTGTGAAATTAATTAACAGAACACAAAGCACTTTCTCAGAAAGCTTCTATTCAGTTTTTAACGAAAAATATTTCCTTTTTCACAATAGCACTCTATGAGCTTCCAAATATCACTTTGAATATACCACAAGAACTGTCTTACGAAAGACTTTTTGAGGAGAAAGCTGTAAGTTTCTGAGATGAATTAACAGCACACAAAGCAGTTACTCAGAAAGCTTCTTTCCAGTTTTTAACTGAAGATAATTTCTTTTTCACCATAGCCCTCTAAGAGCTTCCTAATATCACTTTGCAAATTCCACAAGAACAGTCTTAGCGAAAGGCTTCTGGAGGTGAAAGCTGTAACACTGTGAGATGAATTAACAGAACACGAAGCAGTTTCTCAGGAAGTCACTTTCAAGTATTTAACGGAAGATATTTCCTTTTTCACCGTAGCCCTCTATGGGCTTCCAAATATCACTTTGAAAATTCCACAAGACAGTTTTAGCGAAAGGCTTCTTGAGAGGAAATCTGTAACTCTGTGAGGTGAATTAACAGAACACAAAGCAGTTTCTCAGAAAGCTTCTTTCCCGTTTTTAACAGAAGATATTTCCTTTTTCACTATAGCCCTCTATTGGCTTGCAAATATCACTTTGCAAATTCCACAAGAACAGCCTTAGCGAAAGGCTTCTTGAGGGGAAAGCTGTAAGTCTGTGAGATGAATTAACAGAACACAAAGCAGTTTCTCAGAAAGCTTCTTTGAGTTTTTAACGGAAGATATTTCCTTTTTCACCATAGCCCTCTGTGGGCTTCCAAATATCACTTATCAAATTCCACCAGAACTGTATTAGCGAAAGGCTTCTTGAGTCCAAAGCTGTAACTCTGTGGGAAGAATTAACAGAACACAAAGCAGAGTCTCAGAAAGCTTCTTTCCAGATTTTTACGGAAGATATTTCCTTTTTCACCATAGCCCTCCTAGGACTTGGAAATATCACTTTGCAAATTCCACAAGAACAGGCTTACCAAAAGACTTATTGAGAGTAAAGCTCTAAGTCTGTGAAATACATTAACAGAACACAAAGCAGTTTCCCAGAAAGCTTCTTTTAAGTTTTTATCTGAAGATATTTACTTTTTCACCATAGACCTCTATGGGCTTTCAAATATCTCTTTGCAAATTCCACAAGAACAATCGTAGCGAAAGGCTTCTTGAGGGGAAAGCTGTAACTCTGTGAGATGAATTAACAGAACACAAAGCAGTTTCTCAGAAAGCTTCTTTGCAGTTTTTAACGGAAGAGATTTCCTTTTTCACCATAGCCCTCTAAGGGATATGAATTATCACTTTGCAAATTCCACAAGAACAGCCTTAGCGAAAGGCTTCTTGAGGGGAAAGCTGTAACTCTGTGAGATGAACTAACAGAACACAAAGCAGTTTCTCAAAAAGCTTAATTTCGGTTTATATCTTAGGATATTTCCATTTTCACCATAGCCCTCTTAGGGCTTCCAGATATCACTTTGCAAATTCCACAAGAACCTTCTAAGCGAAAGGCTTCTTGAGGGGAAAGATGTAACTCTTTGACATGAATTAACAGAACACAAAGCCGTTTCTCAGAAATCTTCTTTTCAGTTTTTAACTGAAGATATTTCCTTTTTCACCATAGCCCTCTTTGAGCTTCCAAATATCACTTAGAAAATTCCACAACAACAGCTTTAGCGAAAGGCTTCTTGAGGGGAAAGCTGTAACTATCTGAGTTGAATAAGCACAACACAAGGCAGTTTCTCAGAAAGCGTCTTTCCAGTATTTAACGGAAGATATTTCTTTTTTCACAATAGCCCTCTATGGACTTCCAAATATCACTTTGCAAATTCCACAAGAAGAGTCTTAGCGAAAGTCTTCTTGACGGAAAAGCTGTAATTCTGTGAGATGAATTAGAAGAACACAAAGCAGTTTCTCAGAAATCTTCTTTCCAGTTTTTAACGGAAGATATTTCCTTTTACACCATAGACCCATATGGGCTTCAAAATATCACTTTGCAAATTCCACAAGAAATTTCCTTTTTCACCATAGCCCTCTAAGGGCTTCCAAATATCACTTTGCAAATCCCACAAGAACAGTCTTAGCGAAAGTCTTCTGGAGGGGAAAGCTGTAACCCTGTGAGATGAATTAGCAGAACACAAAGCAGTTTCTCAGAAAGCTTCTTTCCAGTTTTAATGGTAGATATTTCCTTTTGCACCGTAGCCCTCTATGGGCTTCCAAATATTTCTTTGCAAATCCCACAAGAACAGTCTCAGTGAAAGGCTTCTTGAGGAGAAAGCTGTAACTCGTTGAGATGTATTACACAAACACACGGCAGTTTCTCAGAAAGCTCCTTTCCAGTTTTTAACGGAAGATATTTCCTTTTTCACCATATCGCTCTATGGGCTTCCAAATATCACTTTGAAAATTCCACAAGAACAGTCTTAAGGAAAGGCTTCTGGAGGGGAAAGCTGTAACTCTGTGAGATGAATTAACAGAACACAAAGCAGTATCTCAGAAAGTTTCTTTCCAGTTTTTATCTGAAGATATTTCCTTATTCACCATAGCCCTCTATGGGCTTCGAAATATCTCTCAGCATATCCCACAAGACCAGTCTTAGCGAAAGGCTTCTTGTGGGGAAAGCTGTAACTCGGTTAGATGTTTTAACAGAACACACTGCAGTTTCTCAGAAAGCTTCTTTCCACTTTTAAACTGAAGATATTTCCTTTTACTCCATAGCGCCATAGGGGCTTCTAAATATCACTTTGCAAATTCCAAAAGAACAGTCTTAGTGAACGGCTTCTTGAGGGGAAAGATGTAACTCTGTGAGATGAATTAACAGAACACCAAGCAGTTTCAAAAAATCTTCTTTTCAGTTTTTAACTGAAGATATTTCCTTTTTCACCATAGCCCTCTTTGAGCTTCGAAATATCACTTAGAAAATTCCACAACAACAGCTTTAGCGAAAGGCTTCTTGAGGGGAAAGCTGTAACTATCTGAGTTGAATAAGCACAACACAAGGCAGTTTCTCAGAAAGCGTCTTTCCAGTATTTAACGGAAGATATTTCTTTTTTCACAATAGCCCTCTATGGACTTCCAAATATCACTTTGCAAATTCCACAAGAAGAGTCTTAGCGAAAGTCTTCTTGACGGAAAAGCTGTAATTCTGTGAGATGAATTAGAAGAACACATAGCAGTTTCTCAGAAATCTTCTTTCCAGTTTTTAACGGAAGATATTTCCTTTTACACCATAGACCCATATGGGCTTCAAAATATCACTTTGCAAATTCCACAAGAAATTTCCTTTTTCACCATAGCCCTCTAAGGGCTTCCAAATATCACTTTGCAAATCCCACAAGAACAGTCTTAGCGAAAGTCTTCTGGAGGGGAAAGCTGTAACCCTGTGAGATGAATTAGCAGAACACAAAGCAGTTTCTCAGAAAGCTTCTTTCCAGTTTTAATGGTAGATATTTCCTTTTTCACCGTAGCCCTCTATGGGCTTCCAAATATTTCTTTGCAAATCCCACAAGAACAGTCTCAGTGAAAGGCTTCTTGAGGAGAAAGCTGTAACTCGGTGAGATGTATTACACGAACACACGGCAGTTTCTCAGAAAGCTCCTTTCCAGTTTTTAACGGAAGATATTTCCTTTTTCACCATATCGCTCTATGGGCTTCCAAATATCACTTTGAAAATTCCACAAGAACAGTCTTAAGGAAAGGCTTCTGGAGGGGAAAGCTGTAACTCTGTGAGATGAATTAACAGAACACAAAGCAGTATCTCAGAAAGTTTCTTTCCAGTTTTTATCTGAAGATATTTCCTTATTCACCATAGCCCTCTATGGGCTTCTAAATATCTCTCAGCATATCCCACAAGACCAGTCTTAGCGAAAGTCTTCTTGTGGGGAAAGCTGTAACTCGGTTAGATGTTTTAACAGAACACACTGCAGTTTCTCAGAAAGCTTCTTTCCACTTTTTAACTGAAGATATTTCCTTTTTCTCCATAGCGCCATAGGGGCTTCCAAATATCACTTTGCAAATTCCACAAGAACAGTCTTAGTGAAAGGCTTCCTGAGGGGAAAGCTGTAACTCTGTGAGATGAATTAACAGAACACAAAGCAGTTTTCAGAAATCTTCTTTCCAGTTTTTGAGGAATATATTTCCTTTTTCACCATAGGCCTCTATGGTCTTCCAAATGTCACTTTGCAAATTCCACAAGAACAGTCTTAGCGAAAGGCTTCTTGAGGGGAAAGCTGTAACTCGGTGAGATGTCTTAACAGAACACACAGCAGTATCTCAGAGAGCTTCTTTCCAGTTTTTAACTGAAGATATTTCCTTTTTCACCATAGCCCAATATGGGTTTCCAAATATCACTTTGCAAATTTCACAAGAATAGTCTTAGTGAACGGCTTCTTGAGGGGATAGCTGTAACACTGTGAGATGAACTAACAGAACACAAAGCAGTTTCTCAGAAAGCTTCTTTACGGTTTTTAATAGAAGATATGGCGTTTTTCACCATTGCCCCCTATGGGCTTCCAAATTTTACTTTGAAAATTCAAAAAGAAATGTCTTAGTGACAGGTTTCCTGCGGGTAAAGCTGTAAAACTGTGACATGAATTAGCAGAACACAAAGCAGTTTCACAGAAAAATTCTTTCCGGTTTTTAACTGAAGATATTTCATTTTTCACCATAGCCCTCTAAGGGCTTCTAAATATCACTTTGCAAATTCCACAAGAAGAGCCTTAGCGAAAGGCTTCTTGAGTAAAAAGCTGCAACTCTGTGATATGAATTAACAGAATACTAAGCAGTTTCTCAGAAAGCTTCTTTTCATTTTTTATCTTAGGCAATTTCCTTTTTCACCATAGCCCTCTATTGGCTTCCAAATATCACTTTGCAAATTCCACAAGAACAGTCTTAGCGAAGGGCTTCTGGATGGGAAAACTGTAACTCTGTGAGTCGACTTAACAGGACACAAAGCAGTTTCTCAGAAATCTTCTTTTAAGTTTTTAACGGAAGATATTTCCTTTTTCACCATAGCCCTCTATGGGCTTCCAAATATCACTTTGCAAATTCCCCAAGAATAGTCTTAGTGAACAGCTTCTTGAGGGCAAAGCTGTAGCTCTGTGAGATGAATTAACAGAAAACAAATCAGTTTCTCAGAAAGCTTCTTATCGGATTTAACAGAAGATATTGCTTTTTCACCGTACCACTCTATGTGCTTCAAATTTCAGTTTGCAAACTCCACAAGAACATTCTTAGCTAATGGCTTCTTGAGGGTAAAGCTGTTACTCTGTAAGATGAATTAACAGAACACTAAGCAGTTTCTGAGAAAGCTTCTTTTCAGTTTTTATCTTAGGATATTTCCTGTCTCACCGTAGCCCTCTATAGGCTTCCAAATATCACTTTGCAAATTTCACAAGAACAGTCTTAGCGAAAGGCTTCTTCAGGGGAAAGCTGTAACTATGTGAGATGAATTAACAGTACACAAAGCAGTTTCTCAGAAAGCTTCTTTCCAGATTTTAACTGAAGATAATTCGTTTTTCAGCATAGCCCTCTATGGGCTTACAAATATCACTTTGCAAATTCCACAAGAACAGACTTAGTGAAAGGATTCTTGAGGGAAAAGCTGTAACTCTGTGAGTTGAAATAACAGAACACAAAGCAGTTTCTCAGAAAACTTCTTTCCAGTTTTTAACTGAAGATATTTTCTTTTTAACCATAGCCCTCTATGGGCTTCCAAATATCACTTTGCATATTCCACAAGAAAAGTATTAGCGAAAGGATTCTTGTGGGGAAAGCTGTAACTCTGTGAGATGAATTAACAGAACACAAAGGTGTTTCTCAGAAAGTTTCTTGCCAGTTTTTAACTGAAGATATTTCCTTTTTCACCAAAGCCATATATGGGCTTCCAAATATCATTTGCAAATCCCACAAGAACCGTCTTAGCCAAAGACTTCTTTTGGGGAAAGCTGTAACTTGGTGAGATGTATTAACAGAACACACGGCAGTTTCTCAGAAAGCTTCTTTCCAGATTTTAACGGAACATATTTCCTTTTACACCATAGCCCTCTTTCGGCTTCCAAAGTTCACTTTTCAAATTTCACAAGAACAGTCTTAGTGAATGACTTCTTGAAAGGAAAGCTGTAACTCTGTGATATGAACTAACAGAACACAAAGAATTTTCCGAAAGCTTCTTTTCGGTTTTCATCTTAGGATATTTCCATTTTCACCATAGCCATCTATGGGCTTCCAAATATCACTTTGCAAATTCCACAAGAACAGTCTTAGCAAAAGTGTTCTTGTGGGGAAAGCTGTAACTCTTTGAGATGAATTTACAGAACTCAAAGCAGTTTCACAGAAAGCTTCTTTCCAGTTTTTAACTGAAGATATTTCCTTTTTCACCGTAGCCCTGCATGGGCTTCCAAATATCACTTTGCAAATTCCACAACAACAGCCTTAGCGTAAGGCTTCTTGAGGGAAAAGCTGTAATTCTGTGAGATGAATTAACAGAACACAAAACATTTTCTCAGAAAACTTCTCTCCAGTTTTTGTCTTGGGACATTTCCTTTTTCAACACAGGCCTCTATGCTCTTCTAGATATCACTTTCCAAATTCCACAAGAACAGTCTTAGGGAAAGGCTTCTGGAGGGGAAAGCTGTAACTCTGTGAGATGAATTAACAGAACACAAAGCAGTTTCTCAGAAAGCTTCTTTCCTGTTTTAACGGAAAATATTTCGTTTTTCATCATAGCCCTCTGTGGGCTTCCAAATATCACTTGGCAAATTCCACAAGAACAGCCTTAGCGAAAGGCTTCGTGAGGGGAAAGCTGTAACGCTGTGATATGAATTATCAGAACACAAAGCAGTTTCTCAGAAAGCTTCTTCTCAGTTTTTGTATTAGGATATTTCCTTTTTCAGCATAGCCCTCTCTGGGCCTCTAAATATCACCTTCCAATTTCCACAAGAACAGTCTTAGGGAAAGGCTTCTTGAGGGGAAAGCTGTAACTCTGTGAGATGAATTATAGAACACAAAGCAGTTTCTCAGAGAGCTTCTTTCCAGCATTTAACGGAAGATATTTCCTTTTCCACCATTTCTTTTTATAGGCTTCCAAATATCACTTTGCAAATTCCACAAGAACCTTCTAAGCGAAAGGCTTCTTGAGGGGAAAGATGTAACTCTTTGACATGAATTAACAGAACACAAAGCCGTTTCTCAGAAATCTTCTTTTCAGTTTTTAACTGAAGATATTTCCTTTTTCACCATAGCCCTCTTTGAGCTTCCAAATATCACTTAGAAAATTCCACAACAACAGCTTTAGCGAAAGGCTTCTTGAGGGGAAAGCTGTAACTATCTGAGTTGAATAAGCACAACACAAGGCAGTTTCTCAGAAAGCGTCTTTCCAGTATTTAACGGAAGATATTTCTTTTTTCACAATAGCCCTCTATGGACTTCCAAATATCACTTTGCAAATTCCACAAGAAGAGTCTTAGCGAAAGTCTTCTTGACGGAAAAGCTGTAATTCTGTGAGATGAATTAGAAGAACACAAAGCAGTTTCTCAGAAATCTTCTTTCCAGTTTTTAACGGAAGATATTTCCTTTTACACCATAGACCCATATGGGCTTCAAAATATCACTTTGCAAATTCCACAAGAAATTTCCTTTTTCACCATAGCCCTCTAAGGGCTTCCAAATATCACTTTGCAAATCCCACAAGAACAGTCTTAGCGAAAGTCTTCTGGAGGGGAAAGCTGTAACCCTGTGAGATGAATTAGCAGAACACAAAGCAGTTTCTCAGAAAGCTTCTTTCCAGTTTTAATGGTAGATATTTCCTTTTTCACCGTAGCCCTCTATGGGCTTCCAAATATTTCTTTGCAAATCCCACAAGAACAGTCTCAGTGAAAGGCTTCTTGAGGAGAAAGCTGTAACTCGTTGAGATGTATTACACAAACACACGGCAGTTTCTCAGAAAGCTCCTTTCCAGTTTTTAACGGAAGATATTTCCTTTTTCACCATATCGCTCTATGGGCTTCCAAATATCACTTTGAAAATTCCACAAGAACAGTCTTAAGGAAAGGCTTCTGGAGGGGAAAGCTGTAACTCTGTGAGATGAATTAACAGAACACAAAGCAGTATCTCAGAAAGTTTCTTTCCAGTTTTTATCTGAAGATATTTCCTTATTCACCATAGCCCTCTATGGGCTTCGAAATATCTCTCAGCATATCCCACAAGACCAGTCTTAGCGAAAGGCTTCTTGTGGGGAAAGCTGTAACTCGGTTAGATGTTTTAACAGAACACACTGCAGTTTCTCAGAAAGCTTCTTTCCACTTTTAAACTGAAGATATTTCCTTTTACTCCATAGCGCCATAGGGGCTTCTAAATATCACTTTGCAAATTCCAAAAGAACAGTCTTAGTGAACGGCTTCTTGAGGGGAAAGATGTAACTCTGTGAGATGAATTAACAGAACACCAAGCAGTTTCAAAAAATCTTCTTTTCAGTTTTTAACTGAAGATATTTCCTTTTTCACCATAGCCCTCTTTGAGCTTCGAAATATCACTTAGAAAATTCCACAACAACAGCTTTAGCGAAAGGCTTCTTGAGGGGAAAGCTGTAACTATCTGAGTTGAATAAGCACAACACAAGGCAGTTTCTCAGAAAGCGTCTTTCCAGTATTTAACGGAAGATATTTCTTTTTTCACAATAGCCCTCTATGGACTTCCAAATATCACTTTGCAAATTCCACAAGAAGAGTCTTAGCGAAAGTCTTCTTGACGGAAAAGCTGTAATTCTGTGAGATGAATTAGAAGAACACATAGCAGTTTCTCAGAAATCTTCTTTCCAGTTTTTAACGGAAGATATTTCCTTTTACACCATAGACCCATATGGGCTTCAAAATATCACTTTGCAAATTCCACAAGAAATTTCCTTTTTCACCATAGCCCTCTAAGGGCTTCCAAATATCACTTTGCAAATCCCACAAGAACAGTCTTAGCGAAAGTCTTCTGGAGGGGAAAGCTGTAACCCTGTGAGATGAATTAGCAGAACACAAAGCAGTTTCTCAGAAAGCTTCTTTCCAGTTTTAATGGTAGATATTTCCTTTTTCACCGTAGCCCTCTATGGGCTTCCAAATATTTCTTTGCAAATCCCACAAGAACAGTCTCAGTGAAAGGCTTCTTGAGGAGAAAGCTGTAACTCGGTGAGATGTATTACACGAACACACGGCAGTTTCTCAGAAAGCTCCTTTCCAGTTTTTAACGGAAGATATTTCCTTTTTCACCATATCGCTCTATGGGCTTCCAAATATCACTTTGAAAATTCCACAAGAACAGTCTTAAGGAAAGGCTTCTGGAGGGGAAAGCTGTAACTCTGTGAGATGAATTAACAGAACACAAAGCAGTATCTCAGAAAGTTTCTTTCCAGTTTTTATCTGAAGATATTTCCTTATTCACCATAGCCCTCTATGGGCTTCTAAATATCTCTCAGCATATCCCACAAGACCAGTCTTAGCGAAAGTCTTCTTGTGGGGAAAGCTGTAACTCGGTTAGATGTTTTAACAGAACACACTGCAGTTTCTCAGAAAGCTTCTTTCCACTTTTTAACTGAAGATATTTCCTTTTTCTCCATAGCGCCATAGGGGCTTCCAAATATCACTTTGCAAATTCCACAAGAACAGTCTTAGTGAAAGGCTTCCTGAGGGGAAAGCTGTAACTCTGTGAGATGAATTAACAGAACACAAAGCAGTTTTCAGAAATCTTCTTTCCAGTTTTTGAGGAATATATTTCCTTTTTCACCATAGGCCTCTATGGTCTTCCAAATGTCACTTTGCAAATTCCACAAGAACAGTCTTAGCGAAAGGCTTCTTGAGGGGAAAGCTGTAACTCGGTGAGATGTCTTAACAGAACACACAGCAGTATCTCAGAGAGCTTCTTTCCAGTTTTTAACTGAAGATATTTCCTTTTTCACCATAGCCCAATATGGGTTTCCAAATATCACTTTGCAAATTTCACAAGAATAGTCTTAGTGAACGGCTTCTTGAGGGGATAGCTGTAACACTGTGAGATGAACTAACAGAACACAAAGCAGTTTCTCAGAAAGCTTCTTTACGGTTTTTAATAGAAGATATGGCGTTTTTCACCATTGCCCCCTATGGGCTTCCAAATTTTACTTTGAAAATTCAAAAAGAAATGTCTTAGTGACAGGTTTCCTGCGGTTAAAGCTGTAAAACTGTGACATGAATTAGCAGAACACAAAGCAGTTTCACAGAAAAATTCTTTCCGGTTTTTAACTGAAGATATTTCATTTTTCACCATAGCCCTCTAAGGGCTTCTAAATATCACTTTGCAAATTCCACAAGAAGAGCCTTAGCGAAAGGCTTCTTGAGTAAAAAGCTGCAACTCTGTGATATGAATTAACAGAATACTAAGCAGTTTCTCAGAAAGCTTCTTTTCATTTTTTATCTTAGGCAATTTCCTTTTTCACCATAGCCCTCTATTGGCTTCCAAATATCACTTTGCAAATTCCACAAGAACAGTCTTAGCGAAGGGCTTCTGGATGGGAAAACTGTAACTCTGTGAGTCGACTTAACAGGACACAAAGCAGTTTCTCAGAAATCTTCTTTTAAGTTTTTAACGGAAGATATTTCCTTTTTCACCATAGCCCTCTATGGGCTTCCAAATATCACTTTGCAAATTCCCCAAGAATAGTCTTAGTGAACAGCTTCTTGAGGGCAAAGCTGTAGCTCTGTGAGATGAATTAACAGAAAACAAATCAGTTTCTCAGAAAGCTTCTTATCGGATTTAACAGAAGATATTGCTTTTTCACCGTACCACTCTATGTGCTTCAAATTTCAGTTTGCAAACTCCACAAGAACATTCTTAGCTAATGGCTTCTTGAGGGTAAAGCTGTTACTCTGTAAGATGAATTAACAGAACACTAAGCAGTTTCTGAGAAAGCTTCTTTTCAGTTTTTATCTTAGGATATTTCCTGTCTCACCGTAGCCCTCTATAGGCTTCCAAATATCACTTTGCAAATTTCACAAGAACAGTCTTAGCGAAAGGCTTCTTCAGGGGAAAGCTGTAACTATGTGAGATGAATTAACAGTACACAAAGCAGTTTCTCAGAAAGCTTCTTTCCAGATTTTAACTGAAGATAATTCGTTTTTCAGCATAGCCCTCTATGGGCTTACAAATATCACTTTGCAAATTCCACAAGAACAGACTTAGTGAAAGGATTCTTGAGGGAAAAGCTGTAACTCTGTGAGTTGAAATAACAGAACACAAAGCAGTTTCTCAGAAAACTTCTTTCCAGTTTTTAACTGAAGATATTTTCTTTTTAACCATAGCCCTCTATGGGCTTCCAAATATCACTTTGCATATTCCACAAGAAAAGTATTAGCGAAAGGATTCTTGTGGGGAAAGCTGTAACTCTGTGAGATGAATTAACAGAACACAAAGGTGTTTCTCAGAAAGTTTCTTGCCAGTTTTTAACTGAAGATATTTCCTTTTTCACCAAAGCCATATATGGGCTTCCAAATATCATTTGCAAATCCCACAAGAACCGTCTTAGCCAAAGACTTCTTTTGGGGAAAGCTGTAACTTGGTGAGATGTATTAACAGAACACACGGCAGTTTCTCAGAAAGCTTCTTTCCAGATTTTAACGGAACATATTTCCTTTTACACCATAGCCCTCTTTCGGCTTCCAAAGTTCACTTTTCAAATTTCACAAGAACAGTCTTAGTGAATGACTTCTTGAAAGGAAAGCTGTAACTCTGTGATATGAACTAACAGAACACAAAGAATTTTCCGAAAGCTTCTTTTCGGTTTTCATCTTAGGATATTTCCATTTTCACCATAGCCATCTATGGGCTTCCAAATATCACTTTGCAAATTCCACAAGAACAGTCTTAGCAAAAGTGTTCTTGTGGGGAAAGCTGTAACTCTTTGAGATGAATTTACAGAACTCAAAGCAGTTTCACAGAAAGCTTCTTTCCAGTTTTTAACTGAAGATATTTCCTTTTTCACCGTAGCCCTGCATGGGCTTCCAAATATCACTTTGCAAATTCCACAACAACAGCCTTAGCGTAAGGCTTCTTGAGGGAAAAGCTGTAATTCTGTGAGATGAATTAACAGAACACAAAACATTTTCTCAGAAAACTTCTCTCCAGTTTTTGTCTTGGGACATTTCCTTTTTCAACACAGGCCTCTATGCTCTTCTAGATATCACTTTCCAAATTCCACAAGAACAGTCTTAGGGAAAGGCTTCTGGAGGGGAAAGCTGTAACTCTGTGAGATGAATTAACAGAACACAAAGCAGTTTCTCAGAAAGCTTCTTTCCTGTTTTAACGGAAAATATTTCGTTTTTCATCATAGCCCTCTGTGGGCTTCCAAATATCACTTGGCAAATTCCACAAGAACAGCCTTAGCGAAAGGCTTCGTGAGGGGAAAGCTGTAACGCTGTGATATGAATTATCAGAACACAAAGCAGTTTCTCAGAAAGCTTCTTCTCAGTTTTTGTATTAGGATATTTCCTTTTTCAGCATAGCCCTCTCTGGGCCTCTAAATATCACCTTCCAATTTCCACAAGAACAGTCTTAGGGAAAGGCTTCTTGAGGGGAAAGCTGTAACTCTGTGAGATGAATTATAGAACACAAAGCAGTTTCTCAGAGAGCTTCTTTCCAGCATTTAACGGAAGATATTTCCTTTTCCACCATTTCTTTTTATAGGCTTCCAAATATCACTTGGCAAATTCCACAAGAACAGACTTAGCGAAAGGTTTCTTGAGGGGAAAGCTGTTACTCTGTGAGATGAATTAACAGTACACAAAGCAGTTTCTCAGAAAGCTTCTTTCCAGTTTTTAACGGAGAATATTTCCTTTTTCACCATAGACCTCTATGGCCTTCTAAATATCACTTTTCAAACTCCACAAGAACAGTCTTAGGGAAGGGCTTCTTGAGGGGAAAGCTGTAACTCTGTGGGATGAAATAATAGAACACAAAGGAGTTTCTCTGAAATCATCTTTCCAGTTTTTAACGGAAGATATTTCCTTTTTCAGCAAAGCCCTCTATGGGCTTCCAAATATCTCTTTTCAAATTCCACAAGAACAGTCTTAGCGAAAGGCTTCTTGAGGGGAAAGCTGTAACTCTGTGCGATGAATTAACAGAACACAATGTATTTTCGCAGAAAATTTCTTTCCAGTTTTTAACAGAAGATATATCATTTTTTACCAAAGCCGTCTTTGGGTTTCCAAATATCACTTTGCAAATTACACAAGAACAGTGTTAGCGAAATGCTTCCTGAGGTGAAAGCTGTAACTCTGTGAAACGAATTAACAGAACACAAAGCAGTTTCTCAGAAAGCTTCTTTTCAGTTTTTCACTGAAGATATTTCCTTTTTCACTATAGCCCTCTTTGGTCTTCCAACTATCACTTTGCAAATTCCACAAGAACATTCTTAACGAAAGGTTTCTTGAGGGCAAAGCTGTAACTCTGTGAGACGAATTAACAGAACACAAAGCAGTTTCTCACAAAGCTTCTTTCCAGTTTTTAACTGAAGATATTTCCTTTTTCTCCATAGCCCTCTAGGGGCTTCTAAATATCACTTTGCAAATTCCACAAGAACAGTCTTAGCGAAAGGATTCCGGAGGGGAAAGCTGTAAGTCTGTGAGATGAATTAACAGAACACAAAGTAGTTTCTCAGAAAGCTTCTTTTCAGTTTTTATTTTAGGATATTTCCTTTTTCACCATAGCCCTCTATGGGCTTCCAAATATCACTTTGCAAATTCCACAAGAAGAGACTTAGCGAAAGGCTTCTTGAAGGGAAAGCTGTAATCAGAAGACTTCTTTCCAGTTTTTAACGGAAGATATTTCCTTTTTCACAATAGCCCTCTATGTTCTTCGAAATATCACTTTGCAAATTCCACAAGAACAGTCTTAGCGAAAGGCTTCTTGAGGGGAAAGCTGTAACTCTGTGAGATGAATTAACAGAACACAACGCAGTTTCTCAGAAATCTTCTTTCCTGTTTTAACGGAAAATATTTCGTTTTTCACCATAGCCCTCTGTGGTCTTCCAAATAACACTTTGCAAATTCCACAATAACAGTCTTAGCGAAAGGCTTCTTGAGGGGAAAGCTATAACACTGTGAGAAGAATAAACAGAACACAAAGCAGTTTCTCAGAAAGCTTCTTTCCAGTTTTTAACGGAAGATATTTCCTTTTTCACCATAGCCCTCTCTGGGCTTCCAAATATCATTTTGCAAATTCCACAAGAACAGTCTTAGCGAAAGGCTTTTTGAGGGGAAGCTGTAACTCTGTGAGATGCATAAACAGAACACAAAGCAGTTTCTCAGAAAGATTCTTTCCAGTTTTTGTCTTAGGATATTTCCTTTTTCATCATAGCCCTCTAAGTGCTTCCAAATAAGACTTTGAAAATTCCACAAGAACAGTCTTAGCGAAAGGATTCTTGAGGGGACAGCTGTAAGTCTGTGAGATGAATTAACAGAACGCAATGCAGTTTCTCAGAAAGCTTCTTTCCAGTTTTTAATGGAAGATATTTCCTTTTTCACCAAAGCTCTCTTTGGGCTTCCAAATATCACCTTGCAAATTCCACAAGAACACTCTTAGCGAAAGGCTTCTTGAGGGGAAAACTGTAACTCTGAGATGAACTAACAGAACACAAAGCAGTTTGTCAGAAAGCTTCTTTCCAGTTTTTAAGGGAATATATTTCCTTTTTCACCAAAGCCCTCTATGCGCTTTCTAATATCACATTTCAAATTCCACAAGAACCGTCTTAGGGAAAGGCTTCTTGAGGGGAATGCTATAACTCTGTGAGATGAATTAACAGGACAAAAGCACTTTCTCACAAAGCTTCTTTCCAGTTTTTAACTGAAGATATTTCCTTTTTCACCATAGACGTCAACGGGCTTCCAAAGATCACTTTGAAATTCCACAAGAACAGTCTTAACGAAACGCTTCTTGAGGGGAAAGCTGTAACTCTGTGAGTTGAATTAAGAGAACACAAAGCAGTTTCTCAGAAAGCTTCTTTCCAGTTTTTAACGGAGGATATTTCCTTTTTAACCATAGCCCTCTATGGGCTTCTAATATCACGTTCTAAATTCCACAAGAACAGTCTTAGCCAAAGACTTCTTGAGGGGAAAGCTGTCACACTGTGAGACGAATTAACAGAACACAAAGTAGTTTCTCAGAAAGCTTATTTTTAGTTTTTATCTTAGGATATCTCCTTTTTCACCGTAGACCTCTATGGGCTTCTAAATATCACATTCGAAACTCCACAAGAACAGTTTTAGGGAAAGTCTTCTAGAGGGGAAAGCTGTCACTCTGTGAGATGAATTAACAGAACACAAAGCAGTTGCTCAGAAAGCTCCTTTTCAGTTTTTAACTGAAGTTATTTCCTTTTTCACCATTGCCCTCTAGGGGTTTCCAAATATCACTTTGCAAATTCCACAAGAACAGACTTAGTGAAAGGCTTCTTGAGGCGAAAGCTGTAACTCTGTGACATGAATTAACAGAACACAAAGCAGTTTCTCGGAAAGCTTCTTTCCACTTTTTAACAGAAGATATTTCCTTTTTCACTATAACCCTCTATGGGCTCCCAAATATCACTTGGCAAATTCCACAAGAACAGCCTTAGCGAAAGGCTTCATGAGGGGAAAGCTGTAATGCTGTGACATGAATTATCAGAACACAAAGCAGTTTCTCAGAAAGCTTCTTCTCAGTTTTTGTAATAGGATATTTCCTTTTTCACCATAGCCCTCTCTGGGCCGCTAAATATCACCTTCCAATTTCCACAAGAACAGTCTTAGCGAAAGGCTTCTTGATGGGAAAGCTGTAACTCTGTGAGATGAATTAACAGAACACAAAGTAGTTTCTCAGAGAGCTTCTTTCCAGTTTTTACCGGAAGATATTTCCTTTTCCACCATTGTCTTTTATTGGCTTCCAAATATCACTTGGCAAATTCCACAAGAACAGACTTAGCGAAAGGCTTCTTGAGGGGAAAGCTGTTACTCTGTGTGATGAATTAACAGTACACAAAGCAGTTTCTCAGAAAGCTTCTTTCCAGTTTTTAACGGAAGATATTTCCTTTTTCAGCAAAGCCCTCTATGGGATTCCAAATATTCTTTTCAAATTCCACAAGAACAGTCTTAGCGAAAGGCTTCTTGAGGGGAAAGCTGTATCTCTGTGAGATGAATTAACAGAACACAAAGCAGTTTCTCAGAAAGCTTCTTTGAGTTTTTAACGGAAGATATTTCCTTTTTCACCATAGCCCTCTATGGGCTTCCAAATATCACTTTTCAAAATCCACAAGAACTGTATTAGCGAAAGGCTTCTTGAGTCCAAAGCTGTAACTCTGTGGGAAGAATTAACAGAACACAAAGCAGAGTCTCAGCAAGCTTCTTTCCAGTTTTTTACGGAAGATATTTCCTTTTTCACCATAGCCCTCTAAGGACTTGGAAATATCACTTTGCAAATTCCACAAGAACATGCTTACCAAAAGACTTCTTGAGAGTAAAGCTCTAAGTCTGTGAAATGCATTAACAGAACACAAAGCAGTTTCCCAGAAAGCTTCTTTTAAGTTTTTATCTGAAGTTATTTCCTTTTTCACCATAGACCTCTATGGGCTTTCAAATATCTCTTTGCAAATTCCACAAGAACAGTCTTAGCGAACGGCTTCTTGAGGGGAAAGCTGTAACTCTGTGAGATGAATTAACAGAACACAAAGGTGTTTCTTAGAAAGTTTCTTGAGAGTTTTTAACTGAAGATGTTTCCTTTTTCACCAAAGCCATCTATGGGCTTCCAAATATCATTTTGCAAATCCCACAAGAACCGTCTTAGCCAAAGACTTCTTTTGGGGAAAGCTGTAACTTGGTGAGATGTATTAACAGAACACACGTCAGTTTCTCAGAAAGCTTCTTTCCAGATTTTAACGGAACATATTTCCTTTTACACCATAGCCCTCTTTCGGCTTCCAAAGTTCACTTTTCAAATTTCACAGGGACAGTCTTAGTGAACGACTTCTTGAAAGGAAAGCTGTAACTCTGTGATATGAACTAACAACACAAAGAATTTTTCAGAAAGCTTCTTTTCGGTTTTCATCTTAGGATATTTCCATTTTCACCATAGCCATCTATGGGCTTCCAAATATCACTTTGCAAATTCCACAAGAACAGTCTTAGCAAAAGTGTTCTTGAGGGGAAAGCTGAAACTCTTTGAGATGAATTTACAGAACTCAAAGCAGTTTCTCAGAAAGCTTCTTTCCAGTTTTTAACTGAAGATATTTCCTTTTTAACCGTAGCCCTGCATGGGCTTCCAAATATCACGTTGAAAATTCCACAACAACAGCCTTAGCGTAAGGCTTCTTGAGGGAAAAGCTGTAATTCTGTGAGATGAATTAACAGAACACAAAATATTTTCTCAGAAAGCTTCTCTCCAGTTTTTGTCTTGGGACATTTCCTTTTTCAACACAGGCCTCTATGCTCTTCTAGATATCACTTTCCAAATTCCACAAGAACAGTCTTAGGGAAAGGCTTCTTGAGGGGAAAGCTGTAACTCTGTGAGATGAATTAGCAGAACACAAAGGAGTTTCTCAGAAAGCTTCTTTCCAGTTTTTAACGGAATATATTTCCTTTTTCACAATAGCCCTCTATGTTCCTCGAAATATCACTTTGCAAATTCCACAAGAACAGTCTTAGTGAAAGGCTTCTTGAGGGGAAAACTGTAACTCTGTGAGATGAATTAACAGAACACAACGCAGTTTCTCAGAAAGCTTCTTTCCTGTTTTAACGGAAAGTATTTCGTTTTTCACCATAGCCCTCTGTGGGCTTCCAAATAACACTTTGCAAATTCCACAAGAACAGTCTTAGCGAAAGGTTTCTTGAGGGGAAAGTTATAATTCTGTGAGATGAATAAACAGAACACAAAGCAGTTTCTCAGAAAGCTTCTTTCCAGTTTTTAACGGAAGATATTTCCTTTTTCACCGTAGCCCTCTATGGGCTCACAAATATCATTTTGCAAATTCCACAAGAACAGTCTTAGCGAAAGGCTTTTTGAGGGGAAAGCTGTAACTCTGTGAGATGAATTAACAGAACACAATGCAGTTTCTCAGAAAGCTTCTTTCCAGTTTTTAACGGAAGATATTTCCTTTTTCACCAAAGCCCTCTATGGGCTTCCTAATATCACATTTCAAATTCCACAAGAACCGTCTTAGCGAAAGGCTTCTTGAGGGGAATGCTATAACTCTGTGAGATGTATTAACAGGACAAAAGCATTTTCTCAGAATGCTTCTTTCCAGTTTTTAACTGAAGATATTTCCTTTTTCACCATAGACGTCTATGGACTTCCAAAGATCACTTTGAAATTCCACAAGAACAGTCTTAACGAAACGCTTCTTTAGGGGAAAAATGTAACTCTGTGAGTTGAATTAACAGAACACAAAGCAGTTTCTCAGAAACCTTTTTTCCAGTTTTTAACGGAAGATATTTCCTTTTTCACCATAGCCCTCTTTGGGCTTCCAAATATAACTTTGCAAATTCCACAAGAACAGTCTTAGCAAAAGGCTTCTTGAGGGGAAAGCTGTTACTCTGTGTGATGAATTAACAGTACACAAAGCAGTTTCTCAGAAAGCTTCTTTCCAGTTTTTAACGGAGAGTATTTCCTTTTTCACCATAGCCCTTTATGGCCTTCTAAATATCACTTTTCAAATTCCACAGGAACAGTCTTAGCGAAAGGCTTCTTGAGGGGAAAGCTGTATCTCTGTGAGATGAATTAACAGAACACAAAGCAGTTTCTCAGAAAGCTTCTTTGAGTTTTTAACGGAAGATATTTCCTTTTTCACCATAGCCCTCTATGGGCTTCCAAATATCACTTTTCAAAATCCACAAGAACTGTATTAGCGAAAGGCTTCTTGAGTCCAAAGCTGTAACTCTGTGGGAAGAATTAACAGAACACAAAGCAGAGTCTCAGCAAGCTTCTTTCCAGTTTTTTACGGAAGATATTTCCTTTTTCACCATAGCCCTCTAAGGACTTGGAAATATCACTTTGCAAATTCCACAAGAACATGCTTACCAAAAGACTTCTTGAGAGTAAAGCTCTAAGTCTGTGAAATGCATTAACAGAACACAAAGCAGTTTCCCAGAAAGCTTCTTTTAAGTTTTTATCTGAAGATATTTCCTTTTTCACCATAGACCTCTATGGGCTTTCAAATATCTCTTTGCAAATTCCACAAGAACAGTCTTAGCGAACGGCTTCTTGAGGGGAAAGCTGTAACTCTGTGAGATGAATTAACAGAACACAAAGGTGTTTCTTAGAAAGTTTCTTGAGAGTTTTTAACTGAAGATGTTTCCTTTTTCACCAAAGCCATCTATGGGCTTCCAAATATCATTTTGCAAATCCCACAAGAACCGTCTTAGCCAAAGACTTCTTTTGGGGAAAGCTGTAACTTGGTGAGATGTATTAACAGAACACACGTCAGTTTCTCAGAAAGCTTCTTTCCAGATTTTAACGGAACATATTTCCTTTTACACCATAGCCCTCTTTCGGCTTCCAAAGTTCACTTTTCAAATTTCACAGGGACAGTCTTAGTGAACGACTTCTTGAAAGGAAAGCTGTAACTCTGTGATATGAACTAACAACACAAAGAATTTTTCAGAAAGCTTCTTTTCGGTTTTCATCTTAGGATATTTCCATTTTCACCATAGCCATCTATGGGCTTCCAAATATCACTTTGCAAATTCCACAAGAACAGTCTTAGCAAAAGTGTTCTTGAGGGGAAAGCTGAAACTCTTTGAGATGAATTTACAGAACTCAAAGCAGTTTCTCAGAAAGCTTCTTTCCAGTTTTTAACTGAAGATATTTCCTTTTTAACCGTAGCCCTGCATGGGCTTCCAAATATCACGTTGAAAATTCCACAACAACAGCCTTAGCGTAAGGCTTCTTGAGGGAAAAGCTGTAATTCTGTGAGATGAATTAACAGAACACAAAATATTTTCTCAGAAAGCTTCTCTCCAGTTTTTGTCTTGGGACATTTCCTTTTTCAACACAGGCCTCTATGCTCTTCTAGATATCACTTTCCAAATTCCACAAGAACAGTCTTAGGGAAAGGCTTCTTGAGGGGAAAGCTGTAACTCTGTGAGATGAATTAGCAGAACACAAAGGAGTTTCTCAGAAAGCTTCTTTCCAGTTTTTAACGGAATATATTTCCTTTTTCACAATAGCCCTCTATGTTCCTCGAAATATCACTTTGCAAATTCCACAAGAACAGTCTTAGTGAAAGGCTTCTTGAGGGGAAAACTGTAACTCTGTGAGATGAATTAACAGAACACAACGCAGTTTCTCAGAAAGCTTCTTTCCTGTTTTAACGGAAAGTATTTCGTTTTTCACCATAGCCCTCTGTGGGCTTCCAAATAACACTTTGCAAATTCCACAAGAACAGTCTTAGCGAAAGGTTTCTTGAGGGGAAAGTTATAATTCTGTGAGATGAATAAACAGAACACAAAGCAGTTTCTCAGAAAGCTTCTTTCCAGTTTTTAACGGAAGATATTTCCTTTTTCACCGTAGCCCTCTATGGGCTCACAAATATCATTTTGCAAATTCCACAAGAACAGTCTTAGCGAAAGGCTTTTTGAGGGGAAAGCTGTAACTCTGTGAGATGAATTAACAGAACACAATGCAGTTTCTCAGAAAGCTTCTTTCCAGTTTTTAACGGAAGATATTTCCTTTTTCACCAAAGCCCTCTATGGGCTTCCTAATATCACATTTCAAATTCCACAAGAACCGTCTTAGCGAAAGGCTTCTTGAGGGGAATGCTATAACTCTGTGAGATGTATTAACAGGACAAAAGCATTTTCTCAGAATGCTTCTTTCCAGTTTTTAACTGAAGATATTTCCTTTTTCACCATAGACGTCTATGGACTTCCAAAGATCACTTTGAAATTCCACAAGAACAGTCTTAACGAAACGCTTCTTTAGGGGAAAAATGTAACTCTGTGAGTTGAATTAACAGAACACAAAGCAGTTTCTCAGAAAGCTTCTTTCCAGTTTTTAACGGAAGATATTTCCTTTTTCACCATAGCCCTCTTTGGGCTTCCAAATATAACTTTGCAAATTCCACAAGAACAGTCTTAGCAAAAGGCTTCTTGAGGGGAAAGCTGTAACTCTGTGAGATGAATTAACAGAACACAAAGCAGTTTCTAAGAAAGCTTCTTTTCAGTTTTTATCTTAGGATATTTCCTTTCTAACCATAGCCCTCTATGGGCATCCAAATATCGCTTTGCAAATTCCGCAAGAACATTCTTAGCGAAAGGCTTCTTGAGGGGAAGTCTGTTACTCTGTGAGGTGAATTACCAGAATATACAGCAGTTTTTCAGAAAACTTCTTTCCAGTTTTTAATGAAGATATTTTCTTTTTCACTATCTCCCTCTATGGTCTTCCAGATATCACTTTGAATATTACACAAGAACAGTCTTAGTCAACGGCTTCTTGAGGGGAAATCTGTAACACTGTGAGATGAATTAACAGAACACAAAGCAGTTTCACAGAAAGCTTCTTTCCGATTTTTAACTGAAGACATTACCTTTTTCACCATAGCCCTCTATAGGCTTCCAAATATCACTTTGAAAATTCCAGAAGAACAGTCTTAGAGAAAGATTTCTTGAGGGGAATGCTGTAGCTCTGTGAGATGAATTAACAGAACACAAAGACGTTACTCAGAAAGCTTCTTTCCAGTTTTTACTGAAGATATTTCCTTTTTTACCATAGCCCTCTATGGGCTTCCAAATATCACTTTGCGAATTCCACAAGAGCAGCCTTAGCAAAAGGCTTTTTAAGGGGAAATCTGTAACACAGTGAGATAAATTCACAGAATATGAAACAGTTTCTCAGAGACCTTCTTTCCAGTTTTTAACGGAGGAGATTTCCTTTTTCACCGTAGCCCTCTAGGCGCTTCCAAGTATCACTTTGCAAATTACACAAGAAGAGTATTAGCGAAAGGCTTCTTGAGGGGAAAGCTGTAACTCTGTGAGATGAATTAACAGGAACAAAGCAGTTTCTCAGAAAGCTTCTTCCCACTTTTTAACTGAATATATTTCCTTTTTCAACATAGCCCTCTGTGGGCTTAAAAATATCTCTATTTGCATATTCCCCAAGAACAGTCTTAGAGAAAGTCTTCCTGAGGGGAAAGCTGTAATCTGTGAGGTGAATTAACAGAACACAAAGTAGTTTCTCAGAAAGATTCTTTCCAGTTTCTAAATGTAGATATTTCCTTTTTCACGACAGACCTCTATGGGCTTCCAAATCTCACTTTGTAAATTCCACAAGAAGAGTCTTAGCGAAAGGCTTCTTGAGGGGAAAACTGTAACACTGTGAGTTGAATTAACAGAACAGAAAGCAGTTTCCCCAAAAGCTTCCTTTCAGTTTTTATCTTAGGATACTTCCTTTTTCACCACAGCACACTATGGGCTTGCAAATATCACTTTTTAAATTCCACAAGAACACTCTTAGCGAATGGCCTCTTGAGGGGAAAGCTGTAACTCTCTGAGATGAATTAAGAGAACACAAAGCAGTTTCTCAGAAAGCCTGTTTCCAGTTTTTAACGGAAGTTATTTCCTTTTTAACGATAGCCTTCTAAATGCTTCCAATTATCACTTTGCAAATTCCACAAAAACAGCCTTAGCAAAAAGCTTCTTTAGGGTAAAGCTGTAACTCTGCGAAGTTAATTAACAGAGCACAAAACAGTTTCTCAGAAAGCTTCTTTTCAATTTTTATCTTAGGATATTTCCTTTTTCACCATAGACGTCTACGGGCTTCAAATATCACTTTGCAAATTCCACAAGAACAGTCTTAGCGAAAGGCTTCTGGAGTGAAAAGCAGTAACTCTGTGAGATGAATTAAGAGAACACAAAGCAGTTTCTCATAAAGCCTCTTTCCAGTTCTTAATGGAAGATATTTCCTTTTTCAGCATAGCCCTACATGGACTTCCAAATATCACTTTGCAAACTCCACAAGAACAGTCTTAGCGAAAGGCTTCTTGAGGGAAAAGCTGTAACTCTGTGAGATGAATTAACGAAAACAAAGCACTTTTTCAGAAAGATTCTTTCCAGTTTTTAACGGAAGATATTTCCTTTTTAACCGTAGCCCTTTTTGGGCTTCCAAATATCACTTTACATATTACACAAGAACAGTCTTAGCGAAAGGCTTCTTGAGGGGAAAGCTGTAACTCTGTGAGATTAATTAACAGAACACAAAGCACTTTCTCAGAAAGCTTCTATTCAGTTTTTAATGAAAAATATTTCCTTTTTCACAATAGCACTCTATGAGCTTCCAAATATCACTTTGAATATACCACAAGAACTGTCTTACGAAAGACTTTTTGAGGAGAAAGCTGTAAGTTTCTGAGATGAATTAACAGCACACAAAGCAGTTACTCAGAAAGCTTCTTTCCAGTTTTTAACTGAAGATAATTCCTTTTTCACCATAGCCCTCTAAGACCTTCCTAATATCACTTTGCAAATTCCACAAGAACAGTCTTAGCGAAAGGCTTCTGGAGGTGAAAGCTGTAACACTGTGAGATGAATTAACAGAACACGAAGCAGTTTCTCAGGAAGTCACTTTCAAGTATTTAACGGAAGATATTTCCTTTTTCACCGTAGCCCTCTATGGGCTTCCAAATATCACTTTGAAAATTCCACAAGACAGTTTTAGCGAAAGGCTTCTTGAGAGGAAATCTGTAACTCTGTGAGGTGAATTAACAGAACACAAAGCAGTTTCTCAGAAAGCTTCTTTCCAGTTTTAACGGAAGATATTACTTTTTCACTGAAAACCTCTATGGGCTTCCAAATATCACTTTGCAAATTCCACAAGAACAGTCTTAGCGAAAGACTTCTTGAGGGGAAAGCTGTAACTCTGTGAGATGAATTAACAGAACACAAAGCAGTTTCTCAGACAGCTTCTTTCCCGTTTTTAACAGAAGATATTTCCTTTTTCACTATAGCCCTCTATTGGCTTGCAAATATCACTTTGCAAATTCCACAAGAACAGTCTTAGCGAAAGGCTTATTGAGGGGAAAGCTGTAAGTCTGTGAGATGAATTAACAGAACACAAAGCAGTTTCTCAGAAAGCTTCTTTGAGTTTTTAACGGAAGATATTTCCTTTTTCACCATAGCCCTCTGTGGGCTTCCAAATATCACTTTTCAAATTCCACCAGAACTGTATTAGCGAAAGGCTTCTTGAGTCCAAAGCTGTAACTCTGTGGGAAGAATTAACAGAACACAAAGCAGAGTCTCAGAAAGCTTCTTTCCAGATTTTTACGGAAGATATTTCCTTTTTCACCATAGCCCTCCTAGGACTTGGAAATATCACTTTGCAAATTCCACAAGAACAGGCTTACCAAAAGACTTATTGAGAGTAAAGCTCTAAGTCTGTGAAATACATTAACAGAACACAAAGCAGTTTCCCAGAAAGCTTCTTTTAAGTTTTTATCTGAAGATATTTACTTTTTCACCATAGACCTCTATGGGCTTTCAAATATCTCTTTGCAAATTCCACAAGAACAATCGTAGCGAAAGGCTTCTTGAGGGGAAAGCTGTAACTCTGTGAGATGAATTAACAGAACACAAAGCAGTTTCTCAGAAAGCTTCTTTGCAGTTTTTAACGGAAGAGATTTCCTTTTTCACCATAGCCCTCTAAGGGATATGAATTATCACTTTGCAAATTCCACAAGAACAGCCTTAGCGAAAGGCTTCTTGAGGGGAAAGCTGTAACTCTGTGAGATGAACTAACAGAACACAAAGCAGTTTCTCAAAAAGCTTAATTTCGGTTTATATCTTAGGATATTTCCATTTTCACCATAGCCCTCTTAGGGCTTCCAGATATCACTTTGCAAATTCCACAAGAACCTTCTAAGCGAAAGGCTTCTTGAGGGGAAAGATGTAACTCTTTGACATGAATTAACAGAACACAAAGCCGTTTCTCAGAAATCTTCTTTTCAGTTTTTAACTGAAGATATTTCCTTTTTCACCATAGCCCTCTTTGAGCTTCCAAATATCACTTAGAAAATTCCACAACAACAGCTTTAGCGAAAGGCTTCTTGAGGGGAAAGCTGTAACTATCTGAGTTGAATAAGCACAACACAAGGCAGTTTCTCAGAAAGCGTCTTTCCAGTATTTAACGGAAGATATTTCTTTTTTCACAATAGCCCTCTATGGACTTCCAAATATCACTTTGCAAATTCCACAAGAAGAGTCTTAGCGAAAGTCTTCTTGACGGAAAAGCTGTAATTCTGTGAGATGAATTAGAAGAACACATAGCAGTTTCTCAGAAATCTTCTTTCCAGTTTTTAACGGAAGATATTTCCTTTTACACCATAGACCCATATGGGCTTCAAAATATCACTTTGCAAATTCCACAAGAAATTTCCTTTTTCACCATAGCCCTCTAAGGGCTTCCAAATATCACTTTGCAAATCCCACAAGAACAGTCTTAGCGAAAGTCTTCTGGAGGGGAAAGCTGTAACCCTGTGAGATGAATTAGCAGAACACAAAGCAGTTTCTCAGAAAGCTTCTTTCCAGTTTTAATGGTAGATATTTCCTTTTTCACCATAGCCCTCTATGGGCTTCCAAATATTTCTTTGCAAATCCCACAAGAACAGTCTCAGTGAAAGGCTTCTTGAGGAGAAAGCTGTAACTAGGTGAGATGTATTACACGAACACACGGCAGTTTCTCAGAAAGCTCCTTTCCAGTTTTTAACGGAAGATATTTCCTTTTTCACCATATCGCTCTATGGGCTTCCAAATATCACTTTGAAAATTCCACAAGAACAGTCTTAACGAAAGGCTTCTGGAGGGGAAAGCTGTAACTCTGTGAGATGAATTAACAGAACACAAAGCAGTATCTCAGAAAGTTTCTTTCCAGTTTTTATCTGAAGATATTTCCTTATTCACCATAGCCCTCTATGGGCTTCTAAATATCTCTCAGCATATCCCACAAGACCAGTCTTAGCGAAAGGCTTCTTGTGGGGAAAGCTGTAACTCGGTTAGATGTTTTAACAGAACACACTGCAGTTTCTCAGAAAGCTTCTTTCCACTTTTTAACTGAAGATATTTCCTTTTTCTCCATAGCGCCATAGGGGCTTCCAAATATCACTTTGCAAATTCCAAAAGAACAGTCTTAGTGAACGGCTTCTTGAGGGGAAAGCTGTAACTCTGTGAGATGAATTAACAGAACACCAAGCAGTTTCAAAAAATCTTCTTTCCAGTTTTTAAATGAAGATATTTCCTTTTTCATCATAGCCCTCTATGGGCTTCCAAATATCACTTTGAAAATTCCACAAGTATAGTCTTAGCGAAACGCTTCTTTAGGGGAAAGCTGTAACTCTGTGAGATGAATTAACAGAACACAAAGCAGTTTTCAGAAATCTTCTTTCCAGTTTTTAAGGAATATATTTCCTTTTTCACCATAGGCCTCTATGGGCTTCCAAATGTCACTTTGCAAATTCCACAAGAACAGTCTTAGCGAAAGGCTTCTTGAGGGGAAAGCTGTAATTCGGTGAGATGTCTTAACAGAACACACAGCAGTATCTCAGAGAGCTTCTTTCCAGTTTTTAACTGAAGATATTTCCTTTTTCACCATAGCCCAATATGGGTTTCCAAATATCACTTTGCAAATTTCACAAGAATAGTCTTAGTGAACGGCTTCTTGAGGGGATAGCTGTAACACTGTGAGATGAACTAACAGAACACAAAGCAGTTTCTCAGAAAGCCTCTTTCCAGTTCTTAATGGAAGATATTTCCTTTCTCAGCATAGCCCTACATGGACTTCCAAATATCACTTTGCAAACTCCACAAGAACAGTCTTAGCGAAAGGCTTCTTGAGGGAAAAGCTGTAACTCTGTGAGATGAATTAACGAAAACAAAGCACTTTTTCAGAAAGATTCTTTCCAGTTTTTAACGGAAGATATTTCCTTTTTAACCGTAGCCCTTTTTGGGCTTCCAAATATCACTTTACATATTACACAAGAACAGTCTTAGCGAAAGGCTTCTTGAGGGTGAAGCTGTAACTCTGTGAAATTAATTAACAGAACACAAAGCACTTTCTCAGAAAGCTTCTATTCAGTTTTTAACGAAAAATATTTCCTTTTTCACAATAGCACTCTATGAGCTTCCAAATATCACTTTGAATATACCACAAGAACTGTCTTACGAAAGACTTTTTGAGGAGAAAGCTGTAAGTTTCTGAGATGAATTAACAGCACACAAAGCAGTTACTCAGAAAGCTTCTTTCCAGTTTTTAACTGAAGATAATTTCTTTTTCACCATAGCCCTCTAAGAGCTTCCTAATATCACTTTGCAAATTCCACAAGAACAGTCTTAGCGAAAGGCTTCTGGAGGTGAAAGCTGTAACTCTGTGAGATGAATTAACAGAACACGAAGCAGTTTCTCAGGAAGTCACTTTCAAGTATTTAACGGAAGATATTTCCTTTTTCACCGTAGCCCTCTATGGGCTTCCAAATATCACTTTGAAAATTCCACAAGACAGTTTTAGCGAAAGGCTTCTTGAGAGGAAATCTGTAACTCTGTGAGGTGAATTAACAGAACACAAAGCAGTTTCTCAGAAAGCTTCTTTCCCGTTTTTAACAGAAGATATTTCCTTTTTCACTATAGCCCTCTATTGGCTTGCAAATATCACTTTGCAAATTCCACAAGAACAGCCTTAGCGAAAGGCTTCTTGAGGGGAAAGCTGTAAGTCTGTGAGATGAATTAACAGAACACAAAGCAGTTTCTCAGAAAGCTTCTTTGAGTTTTTAACGGAAGATATTTCCTTTTTCACCATAGCCCTCTGTGGGCTTCCAAATATCACTTATCAAATTCCACCAGAACTGTATTAGCGAAAGGCTTCTTGAGTCCAAAGCTGTAACTCTGTGGGAAGAATTAACAGAACACAAAGCAGAGTCTCAGAAAGCTTCTTTCCAGATTTTTACGGAAGATATTTCCTTTTTCACCATAGCCCTCCTAGGACTTGGAAATATCACTTTGCAAATTCCACAAGAACAGGCTTACCAAAAGACTTATTGAGAGTAAAGCTCTAAGTCTGTGAAATACATTAACAGAACACAAAGCAGTTTCCCAGAAAGCTTCTTTTAAGTTTTTATCTGAAGATATTTACTTTTTCACCATAGACCTCTATGGGCTTTCAAATATCTCTTTGCAAATTCCACAAGAACAATCGTAGCGAAAGGCTTCTTGAGGGGAAAGCTGTAACTCTGTGAGATGAATTAACAGAACACAAAGCAGTTTCTCAGAAAGCTTCTTTGCAGTTTTTAACGGAAGAGATTTCCTTTTTCACCATAGCCCTCTAAGGGATATGAATTATCACTTTGCAAATTCCACAAGAACAGCCTTAGCGAAAGGCTTCTTGAGGGGAAAGCTGTAACTCTGTGAGATGAACTAACAGAACACAAAGCAGTTTCTCAAAAAGCTTAATTTCGGTTTATATCTTAGGATATTTCCATTTTCACCATAGCCCTCTTAGGGCTTCCAGATATCACTTTGCAAATTCCACAAGAACCTTCTAAGCGAAAGGCTTCTTGAGGGGAAAGATGTAACTCTTTGACATGAATTAACAGAACACAAAGCCGTTTCTCAGAAATCTTCTTTTCAGTTTTTAACTGAAGATATTTCCTTTTTCACCATAGCCCTCTTTGAGCTTCCAAATATCACTTAGAAAATTCCACAACAACAGCTTTAGCGAAAGGCTTCTTGAGGGGAAAGCTGTAACTATCTGAGTTGAATAAGCACAACACAAGGCAGTTTCTCAGAAAGCGTCTTTCCAGTATTTAACGGAAGATATTTCTTTTTTCACAATAGCCCTCTATGGACTTCCAAATATCACTTTGCAAATTCCACAAGAAGAGTCTTAGCGAAAGTCTTCTTGACGGAAAAGCTGTAATTCTGTGAGATGAATTAGAAGAACACAAAGCAGTTTCTCAGAAATCTTCTTTCCAGTTTTTAACGGAAGATATTTCCTTTTACACCATAGACCCATATGGGCTTCAAAATATCACTTTGCAAATTCCACAAGAAATTTCCTTTTTCACCATAGCCCTCTAAGGGCTTCCAAATATCACTTTGCAAATCCCACAAGAACAGTCTTAGCGAAAGTCTTCTGGAGGGGAAAGCTGTAACCCTGTGAGATGAATTAGCAGAACACAAAGCAGTTTCTCAGAAAGCTTCTTTCCAGTTTTAATGGTAGATATTTCCTTTTTCACCGTAGCCCTCTATGGGCTTCCAAATATTTCTTTGCAAATCCCACAAGAACAGTCTCAGTGAAAGGCTTCTTGAGGAGAAAGCTGTAACTCGTTGAGATGTATTACACAAACACACGGCAGTTTCTCAGAAAGCTCCTTTCCAGTTTTTAACGGAAGATATTTCCTTTTTCACCATATCGCTCTATGGGCTTCCAAATATCACTTTGAAAATTCCACAAGAACAGTCTTAAGGAAAGGCTTCTGGAGGGGAAAGCTGTAACTCTGTGAGATGAATTAACAGAACACAAAGCAGTATCTCAGAAAGTTTCTTTCCAGTTTTTATCTGAAGATATTTCCTTATTCACCATAGCCCTCTATGGGCTTCGAAATATCTCTCAGCATATCCCACAAGACCAGTCTTAGCGAAAGGCTTCTTGTGGGGAAAGCTGTAACTCGGTTAGATGTTTTAACAGAACACACTGCAGTTTCTCAGAAAGCTTCTTTCCACTTTTAAACTGAAGATATTTCCTTTTACTCCATAGCGCCATAGGGGCTTCTAAATATCACTTTGCAAATTCCAAAAGAACAGTCTTAGTGAACGGCTTCTTGAGGGGAAAGATGTAACTCTGTGAGATGAATTAACAGAACACCAAGCAGTTTCAAAAAATCTTCTTTTCAGTTTTTAACTGAAGATATTTCCTTTTTCACCATAGCCCTCTTTGAGCTTCGAAATATCACTTAGAAAATTCCACAACAACAGCTTTAGCGAAAGGCTTCTTGAGGGGAAAGCTGTAACTATCTGAGTTGAATAAGCACAACACAAGGCAGTTTCTCAGAAAGCGTCTTTCCAGTATTTAACGGAAGATATTTCTTTTTTCACAATAGCCCTCTATGGACTTCCAAATATCACTTTGCAAATTCCACAAGAAGAGTCTTAGCGAAAGTCTTCTTGACGGAAAAGCTGTAATTCTGTGAGATGAATTAGAAGAACACATAGCAGTTTCTCAGAAATCTTCTTTCCAGTTTTTAACGGAAGATATTTCCTTTTACACCATAGACCCATATGGGCTTCAAAATATCACTTTGCAAATTCCACAAGAAATTTCCTTTTTCACCATAGCCCTCTAAGGGCTTCCAAATATCACTTTGCAAATCCCACAAGAACAGTCTTAGCGAAAGTCTTCTGGAGGGGAAAGCTGTAACCCTGTGAGATGAATTAGCAGAACACAAAGCAGTTTCTCAGAAAGCTTCTTTCCAGTTTTAATGGTAGATATTTCCTTTTTCACCGTAGCCCTCTATGGGCTTCCAAATATTTCTTTGCAAATCCCACAAGAACAGTCTCAGTGAAAGGCTTCTTGAGGAGAAAGCTGTAACTCGGTGAGATGTATTACACGAACACACGGCAGTTTCTCAGAAAGCTCCTTTCCAGTTTTTAACGGAAGATATTTCCTTTTTCACCATATCGCTCTATGGGCTTCCAAATATCACTTTGAAAATTCCACAAGAACAGTCTTAAGGAAAGGCTTCTGGAGGGGAAAGCTGTAACTCTGTGAGATGAATTAACAGAACACAAAGCAGTATCTCAGAAAGTTTCTTTCCAGTTTTTATCTGAAGATATTTCCTTATTCACCATAGCCCTCTATGGGCTTCTAAATATCTCTCAGCATATCCCACAAGACCAGTCTTAGCGAAAGTCTTCTTGTGGGGAAAGCTGTAACTCGGTTAGATGTTTTAACAGAACACACTGCAGTTTCTCAGAAAGCTTCTTTCCACTTTTTAACTGAAGATATTTCCTTTTTCTCCATAGCGCCATAGGGGCTTCCAAATATCACTTTGCAAATTCCACAAGAACAGTCTTAGTGAAAGGCTTCCTGAGGGGAAAGCTGTAACTCTGTGAGATGAATTAACAGAACACAAAGCAGTTTTCAGAAATCTTCTTTCCAGTTTTTGAGGAATATATTTCCTTTTTCACCATAGGCCTCTATGGTCTTCCAAATGTCACTTTGCAAATTCCACAAGAACAGTCTTAGCGAAAGGCTTCTTGAGGGGAAAGCTGTAACTCGGTGAGATGTCTTAACAGAACACACAGCAGTATCTCAGAGAGCTTCTTTCCAGTTTTTAACTGAAGATATTTCCTTTTTCACCATAGCCCAATATGGGTTTCCAAATATCACTTTGCAAATTTCACAAGAATAGTCTTAGTGAACGGCTTCTTGAGGGGATAGCTGTAACACTGTGAGATGAACTAACAGAACACAAAGCAGTTTCTCAGAAAGCTTCTTTACGGTTTTTAATAGAAGATATGGCGTTTTTCACCATTGCCCCCTATGGGCTTCCAAATTTTACTTTGAAAATTCAAAAAGAAATGTCTTAGTGACAGGTTTCCTGCGGGTAAAGCTGTAAAACTGTGACATGAATTAGCAGAACACAAAGCAGTTTCACAGAAAAATTCTTTCCGGTTTTTAACTGAAGATATTTCATT
Organism: Chlorocebus sabaeus; assembly: GCF_047675955.1. NCBI lineage: Eukaryota > Metazoa > Chordata > Mammalia > Primates > Cercopithecidae > Chlorocebus > Chlorocebus sabaeus. The sequence continues at coordinate 96,265 of NW_027327511.1, forward strand.
TTTCACCATAGCCCTCTAAGGGCTTCTAAATATCACTTTGCAAATTCCACAAGAAGAGCCTTAGCGAAAGGCTTCTTGAGTAAAAAGCTGCAACTCTGTGATATGAATTAACAGAATACTAAGCAGTTTCTCAGAAAGCTTCTTTTCATTTTTTATCTTAGGCAATTTCCTTTTTCACCATAGCCCTCTATTGGCTTCCAAATATCACTTTGCAAATTCCACAAGAACAGTCTTAGCGAAGGGCTTCTGGATGGGAAAACTGTAACTCTGTGAGTCGACTTAACAGGACACAAAGCAGTTTCTCAGAAATCTTCTTTTAAGTTTTTAACGGAAGATATTTCCTTTTTCACCATAGCCCTCTATGGGCTTCCAAATATCACTTTGCAAATTCCCCAAGAATAGTCTTAGTGAACAGCTTCTTGAGGGCAAAGCTGTAGCTCTGTGAGATGAATTAACAGAAAACAAATCAGTTTCTCAGAAAGCTTCTTATCGGATTTAACAGAAGATATTGCTTTTTCACCGTACCACTCTATGTGCTTCAAATTTCAGTTTGCAAACTCCACAAGAACATTCTTAGCTAATGGCTTCTTGAGGGTAAAGCTGTTACTCTGTAAGATGAATTAACAGAACACTAAGCAGTTTCTGAGAAAGCTTCTTTTCAGTTTTTATCTTAGGATATTTCCTGTCTCACCGTAGCCCTCTATAGGCTTCCAAATATCACTTTGCAAATTTCACAAGAACAGTCTTAGCGAAAGGCTTCTTCAGGGGAAAGCTGTAACTATGTGAGATGAATTAACAGTACACAAAGCAGTTTCTCAGAAAGCTTCTTTCCAGATTTTAACTGAAGATAATTCGTTTTTCAGCATAGCCCTCTATGGGCTTACAAATATCACTTTGCAAATTCCACAAGAACAGACTTAGTGAAAGGATTCTTGAGGGAAAAGCTGTAACTCTGTGAGTTGAAATAACAGAACACAAAGCAGTTTCTCAGAAAACTTCTTTCCAGTTTTTAACTGAAGATATTTTCTTTTTAACCATAGCCCTCTATGGGCTTCCAAATATCACTTTGCATATTCCACAAGAAAAGTATTAGCGAAAGGATTCTTGTGGGGAAAGCTGTAACTCTGTGAGATGAAATAACAGAACACAAAGGTGTTTCTCAGAAAGTTTCTTGCCAGTTTTTAACTGAAGATATTTCCTTTTTCACCAAAGCCATATATGGGCTTCCAAATATCATTTGCAAATCCCACAAGAACCGTCTTAGCCAAAGACTTCTTTTGGGGAAAGCTGTAACTTGGTGAGATGTATTAACAGAACACACGGCAGTTTCTCAGAAAGCTTCTTTCCAGATTTTAACGGAACATATTTCCTTTTACACCATAGCCCTCTTTCGGCTTCCAAAGTTCACTTTTCAAATTTCACAAGAACAGTCTTAGTGAATGACTTCTTGAAAGGAAAGCTGTAACTCTGTGATATGAACTAACAGAACACAAAGAATTTTCCGAAAGCTTCTTTTCGGTTTTCATCTTAGGATATTTCCATTTTCACCATAGCCATCTATGGGCTTCCAAATATCACTTTGCAAATTCCACAAGAACAGTCTTAGCAAAAGTGTTCTTGTGGGGAAAGCTGTAACTCTTTGAGATGAATTTACAGAACTCAAAGCAGTTTCACAGAAAGCTTCTTTCCAGTTTTTAACTGAAGATATTTCCTTTTTCACCGTAGCCCTGCATGGGCTTCCAAATATCACTTTGCAAATTCCACAACAACAGCCTTAGCGTAAGGCTTCTTGAGGGAAAAGCTGTAATTCTGTGAGATGAATTAACAGAACACAAAACATTTTCTCAGAAAACTTCTCTCCAGTTTTTGTCTTGGGACATTTCCTTTTTCAACACAGGCCTCTATGCTCTTCTAGATATCACTTTCCAAATTCCACAAGAACAGTCTTAGGGAAAGGCTTCTGGAGGGGAAAGCTGTAACTCTGTGAGATGAATTAACAGAACACAAAGCAGTTTCTCAGAAAGCTTCTTTCCTGTTTTAACGGAAAATATTTCGTTTTTCATCATAGCCCTCTGTGGGCTTCCAAATATCACTTGGCAAATTCCACAAGAACAGCCTTAGCGAAAGGCTTCGTGAGGGGAAAGCTGTAACGCTGTGATATGAATTATCAGAACACAAAGCAGTTTCTCAGAAAGCTTCTTCTCAGTTTTTGTATTAGGATATTTCCTTTTTCAGCATAGCCCTCTCTGGGCCTCTAAATATCACCTTCCAATTTCCACAAGAACAGTCTTAGGGAAAGGCTTCTTGAGGGGAAAGCTGTAACTCTGTGAGATGAATTATAGAACACAAAGCAGTTTCTCAGAGAGCTTCTTTCCAGCATTTAACGGAAGATATTTCCTTTTCCACCATTTCTTTTTATAGGCTTCCAAATATCACTTGGCAAATTCCACAAGAACAGACTTAGCGAAAGGTTTCTTGAGGGGAAAGCTGTTACTCTGTGAGATGAATTAACAGTACACAAAGCAGTTTCTCAGAAAGCTTCTTTCCAGTTTTTAACGGAGAATATTTCCTTTTTCACCATAGACCTCTATGGCCTTCTAAATATCACTTTTCAAACTCCACAAGAACAGTCTTAGGGAAGGGCTTCTTGAGGGGAAAGCTGTAACTCTGTGGGATGAAATAATAGAACACAAAGGAGTTTCTCTGAAATCATCTTTCCAGTTTTTAACGGAAGATATTTCCTTTTTCAGCAAAGCCCTCTATGGGCTTCCAAATATCTCTTTTCAAATTCCACAAGAACAGTCTTAGCGAAAGGCTTCTTGAGGGGAAAGCTGTAACTCTGTGCGATGAATTAACAGAACACAATGTATTTTCGCAGAAAATTTCTTTCCAGTTTTTAACAGAAGATATATCATTTTTTACCAAAGCCGTCTTTGGGTTTCCAAATATCACTTTGCAAATTACACAAGAACAGTGTTAGCGAAATGCTTCCTGAGGTGAAAGCTGTAACTCTGTGAAACGAATTAACAGAACACAAAGCAGTTTCTCAGAAAGCTTCTTTTCAGTTTTTCACTGAAGATATTTCCTTTTTCACTATAGCCCTCTTTGGTCTTCCAACTATCACTTTGCAAATTCCACAAGAACATTCTTAACGAAAGGTTTCTTGAGGGCAAAGCTGTAACTCTGTGAGACGAATTAACAGAACACAAAGCAGTTTCTCACAAAGCTTCTTTCCAGTTTTTAACTGAAGATATTTCCTTTTTCTCCATAGCCCTCTAGGGGCTTCTAAATATCACTTTGCAAATTCCACAAGAACAGTCTTAGCGAAAGGATTCCGGAGGGGAAAGCTGTAAGTCTGTGAGATGAATTAACAGAACACAAAGTAGTTTCTCAGAAAGCTTCTTTTCAGTTTTTATTTTAGGATATTTCCTTTTTCACCATAGCCCTCTATGGGCTTCCAAATATCACTTTGCAAATTCCACAAGAAGAGACTTAGCGAAAGGCTTCTTGAAGGGAAAGCTGTAATCAGAAGACTTCTTTCCAGTTTTTAACGGAAGATATTTCCTTTTTCACAATAGCCCTCTATGTTCTTCGAAATATCACTTTGCAAATTCCACAAGAACAGTCTTAGCGAAAGGCTTCTTGAGGGGAAAGCTGTAACTCTGTGAGATGAATTAACAGAACACAACGCAGTTTCTCAGAAATCTTCTTTCCTGTTTTAACGGAAAATATTTCGTTTTTCACCATAGCCCTCTGTGGTCTTCCAAATAACACTTTGCAAATTCCACAATAACAGTCTTAGCGAAAGGCTTCTTGAGGGGAAAGCTATAACACTGTGAGAAGAATAAACAGAACACAAAGCAGTTTCTCAGAAAGCTTCTTTCCAGTTTTTAACGGAAGATATTTCCTTTTTCACCATAGCCCTCTCTGGGCTTCCAAATATCATTTTGCAAATTCCACAAGAACAGTCTTAGCGAAAGGCTTTTTGAGGGGAAGCTGTAACTCTGTGAGATGCATAAACAGAACACAAAGCAGTTTCTCAGAAAGATTCTTTCCAGTTTTTGTCTTAGGATATTTCCTTTTTCATCATAGCCCTCTAAGTGCTTCCAAATAAGACTTTGAAAATTCCACAAGAACAGTCTTAGCGAAAGGATTCTTGAGGGGACAGCTGTAAGTCTGTGAGATGAATTAACAGAACGCAATGCAGTTTCTCAGAAAGCTTCTTTCCAGTTTTTAATGGAAGATATTTCCTTTTTCACCAAAGCTCTCTTTGGGCTTCCAAATATCACCTTGCAAATTCCACAAGAACACTCTTAGCGAAAGGCTTCTTGAGGGGAAAACTGTAACTCTGAGATGAACTAACAGAACACAAAGCAGTTTGTCAGAAAGCTTCTTTCCAGTTTTTAAGGGAATATATTTCCTTTTTCACCAAAGCCCTCTATGCGCTTTCTAATATCACATTTCAAATTCCACAAGAACCGTCTTAGGGAAAGGCTTCTTGAGGGGAATGCTATAACTCTGTGAGATGAATTAACAGGACAAAAGCACTTTCTCACAAAGCTTCTTTCCAGTTTTTAACTGAAGATATTTCCTTTTTCACCATAGACGTCAACGGGCTTCCAAAGATCACTTTGAAATTCCACAAGAACAGTCTTAACGAAACGCTTCTTGAGGGGAAAGCTGTAACTCTGTGAGTTGAATTAAGAGAACACAAAGCAGTTTCTCAGAAAGCTTCTTTCCAGTTTTTAACGGAGGATATTTCCTTTTTAACCATAGCCCTCTATGGGCTTCTAATATCACGTTCTAAATTCCACAAGAACAGTCTTAGCCAAAGACTTCTTGAGGGGAAAGCTGTCACACTGTGAGACGAATTAACAGAACACAAAGTAGTTTCTCAGAAAGCTTATTTTTAGTTTTTATCTTAGGATATCTCCTTTTTCACCGTAGACCTCTATGGGCTTCTAAATATCACATTCGAAACTCCACAAGAACAGTTTTAGGGAAAGTCTTCTAGAGGGGAAAGCTGTCACTCTGTGAGATGAATTAACAGAACACAAAGCAGTTGCTCAGAAAGCTCCTTTTCAGTTTTTAACTGAAGTTATTTCCTTTTTCACCATTGCCCTCTAGGGGTTTCCAAATATCACTTTGCAAATTCCACAAGAACAGACTTAGTGAAAGGCTTCTTGAGGCGAAAGCTGTAACTCTGTGACATGAATTAACAGAACACAAAGCAGTTTCTCGGAAAGCTTCTTTCCACTTTTTAACAGAAGATATTTCCTTTTTCACTATAACCCTCTATGGGCTCCCAAATATCACTTGGCAAATTCCACAAGAACAGCCTTAGCGAAAGGCTTCATGAGGGGAAAGCTGTAATGCTGTGACATGAATTATCAGAACACAAAGCAGTTTCTCAGAAAGCTTCTTCTCAGTTTTTGTAATAGGATATTTCCTTTTTCACCATAGCCCTCTCTGGGCCGCTAAATATCACCTTCCAATTTCCACAAGAACAGTCTTAGCGAAAGGCTTCTTGATGGGAAAGCTGTAACTCTGTGAGATGAATTAACAGAACACAAAGTACTTTCTCAGAGAGCTTCTTTCCAGTTTTTACCGGAAGATATTTCCTTTTCCACCATTGTCTTTTATTGGCTTCCAAATATCACTTGGCAAATTCCACAAGAACAGACTTAGCGAAAGGCTTCTTGAGGGGAAAGCTGTTACTCTGTGTGATGAATTAACAGTACACAAAGCAGTTTCTCAGAAAGCTTCTTTCCAGTTTTTAACGGAAGATATTTCCTTTTTCAGCAAAGCCCTCTATGGGATTCCAAATATTCTTTTCAAATTCCACAAGAACAGTCTTAGCGAAAGGCTTCTTGAGGGGAAAGCTGTATCTCTGTGAGATGAATTAACAGAACACAAAGCAGTTTCTCAGAAAGCTTCTTTGAGTTTTTAACGGAAGATATTTCCTTTTTCACCATAGCCCTCTATGGGCTTCCAAATATCACTTTTCAAAATCCACAAGAACTGTATTAGCGAAAGGCTTCTTGAGTCCAAAGCTGTAACTCTGTGGGAAGAATTAACAGAACACAAAGCAGAGTCTCAGCAAGCTTCTTTCCAGTTTTTTACGGAAGATATTTCCTTTTTCACCATAGCCCTCTAAGGACTTGGAAATATCACTTTGCAAATTCCACAAGAACATGCTTACCAAAAGACTTCTTGAGAGTAAAGCTCTAAGTCTGTGAAATGCATTAACAGAACACAAAGCAGTTTCCCAGAAAGCTTCTTTTAAGTTTTTATCTGAAGTTATTTCCTTTTTCACCATAGACCTCTATGGGCTTTCAAATATCTCTTTGCAAATTCCACAAGAACAGTCTTAGCGAACGGCTTCTTGAGGGGAAAGCTGTAACTCTGTGAGATGAATTAACAGAACACAAAGGTGTTTCTTAGAAAGTTTCTTGAGAGTTTTTAACTGAAGATGTTTCCTTTTTCACCAAAGCCATCTATGGGCTTCCAAATATCATTTTGCAAATCCCACAAGAACCGTCTTAGCCAAAGACTTCTTTTGGGGAAAGCTGTAACTTGGTGAGATGTATTAACAGAACACACGTCAGTTTCTCAGAAAGCTTCTTTCCAGATTTTAACGGAACATATTTCCTTTTACACCATAGCCCTCTTTCGGCTTCCAAAGTTCACTTTTCAAATTTCACAGGGACAGTCTTAGTGAACGACTTCTTGAAAGGAAAGCTGTAACTCTGTGATATGAACTAACAACACAAAGAATTTTTCAGAAAGCTTCTTTTCGGTTTTCATCTTAGGATATTTCCATTTTCACCATAGCCATCTATGGGCTTCCAAATATCACTTTGCAAATTCCACAAGAACAGTCTTAGCAAAAGTGTTCTTGAGGGGAAAGCTGAAACTCTTTGAGATGAATTTACAGAACTCAAAGCAGTTTCTCAGAAAGCTTCTTTCCAGTTTTTAACTGAAGATATTTCCTTTTTAACCGTAGCCCTGCATGGGCTTCCAAATATCACGTTGAAAATTCCACAACAACAGCCTTAGCGTAAGGCTTCTTGAGGGAAAAGCTGTAATTCTGTGAGATGAATTAACAGAACACAAAATATTTTCTCAGAAAGCTTCTCTCCAGTTTTTGTCTTGGGACATTTCCTTTTTCAACACAGGCCTCTATGCTCTTCTAGATATCACTTTCCAAATTCCACAAGAACAGTCTTAGGGAAAGGCTTCTTGAGGGGAAAGCTGTAACTCTGTGAGATGAATTAGCAGAACACAAAGGAGTTTCTCAGAAAGCTTCTTTCCAGTTTTTAACGGAATATATTTCCTTTTTCACAATAGCCCTCTATGTTCCTCGAAATATCACTTTGCAAATTCCACAAGAACAGTCTTAGTGAAAGGCTTCTTGAGGGGAAAACTGTAACTCTGTGAGATGAATTAACAGAACACAACGCAGTTTCTCAGAAAGCTTCTTTCCTGTTTTAACGGAAAGTATTTCGTTTTTCACCATAGCCCTCTGTGGGCTTCCAAATAACACTTTGCAAATTCCACAAGAACAGTCTTAGCGAAAGGTTTCTTGAGGGGAAAGTTATAATTCTGTGAGATGAATAAACAGAACACAAAGCAGTTTCTCAGAAAGCTTCTTTCCAGTTTTTAACGGAAGATATTTCCTTTTTCACCGTAGCCCTCTATGGGCTCACAAATATCATTTTGCAAATTCCACAAGAACAGTCTTAGCGAAAGGCTTTTTGAGGGGAAAGCTGTAACTCTGTGAGATGAATTAACAGAACACAATGCAGTTTCTCAGAAAGCTTCTTTCCAGTTTTTAACGGAAGATATTTCCTTTTTCACCAAAGCCCTCTATGGGCTTCCTAATATCACATTTCAAATTCCACAAGAACCGTCTTAGCGAAAGGCTTCTTGAGGGGAATGCTATAACTCTGTGAGATGTATTAACAGGACAAAAGCATTTTCTCAGAATGCTTCTTTCCAGTTTTTAACTGAAGATATTTCCTTTTTCACCATAGACGTCTATGGACTTCCAAAGATCACTTTGAAATTCCACAAGAACAGTCTTAACGAAACGCTTCTTTAGGGGAAAAATGTAACTCTGTGAGTTGAATTAACAGAACACAAAGCAGTTTCTCAGAAACCTTTTTTCCAGTTTTTAACGGAAGATATTTCCTTTTTCACCATAGCCCTCTTTGGGCTTCCAAATATAACTTTGCAAATTCCACAAGAACAGTCTTAGCAAAAGGCTTCTTGAGGGGAAAGCTGTTACTCTGTGTGATGAATTAACAGTACACAAAGCAGTTTCTCAGAAAGCTTCTTTCCAGTTTTTAACGGAGAGTATTTCCTTTTTCACCATAGCCCTTTATGGCCTTCTAAATATCACTTTTCAAATTCCACAGGAACAGTCTTAGCGAAAGGCTTCTTGAGGGGAAAGCTGTATCTCTGTGAGATGAATTAACAGAACACAAAGCAGTTTCTCAGAAAGCTTCTTTGAGTTTTTAACGGAAGATATTTCCTTTTTCACCATAGCCCTCTATGGGCTTCCAAATATCACTTTTCAAAATCCACAAGAACTGTATTAGCGAAAGGCTTCTTGAGTCCAAAGCTGTAACTCTGTGGGAAGAATTAACAGAACACAAAGCAGAGTCTCAGCAAGCTTCTTTCCAGTTTTTTACGGAAGATATTTCCTTTTTCACCATAGCCCTCTAAGGACTTGGAAATATCACTTTGCAAATTCCACAAGAACATGCTTACCAAAAGACTTCTTGAGAGTAAAGCTCTAAGTCTGTGAAATGCATTAACAGAACACAAAGCAGTTTCCCAGAAAGCTTCTTTTAAGTTTTTATCTGAAGATATTTCCTTTTTCACCATAGACCTCTATGGGCTTTCAAATATCTCTTTGCAAATTCCACAAGAACAGTCTTAGCGAACGGCTTCTTGAGGGGAAAGCTGTAACTCTGTGAGATGAATTAACAGAACACAAAGGTGTTTCTTAGAAAGTTTCTTGAGAGTTTTTAACTGAAGATGTTTCCTTTTTCACCAAAGCCATCTATGGGCTTCCAAATATCATTTTGCAAATCCCACAAGAACCGTCTTAGCCAAAGACTTCTTTTGGGGAAAGCTGTAACTTGGTGAGATGTATTAACAGAACACACGTCAGTTTCTCAGAAAGCTTCTTTCCAGATTTTAACGGAACATATTTCCTTTTACACCATAGCCCTCTTTCGGCTTCCAAAGTTCACTTTTCAAATTTCACAGGGACAGTCTTAGTGAACGACTTCTTGAAAGGAAAGCTGTAACTCTGTGATATGAACTAACAACACAAAGAATTTTTCAGAAAGCTTCTTTTCGGTTTTCATCTTAGGATATTTCCATTTTCACCATAGCCATCTATGGGCTTCCAAATATCACTTTGCAAATTCCACAAGAACAGTCTTAGCAAAAGTGTTCTTGAGGGGAAAGCTGAAACTCTTTGAGATGAATTTACAGAACTCAAAGCAGTTTCTCAGAAAGCTTCTTTCCAGTTTTTAACTGAAGATATTTCCTTTTTAACCGTAGCCCTGCATGGGCTTCCAAATATCACGTTGAAAATTCCACAACAACAGCCTTAGCGTAAGGCTTCTTGAGGGAAAAGCTGTAATTCTGTGAGATGAATTAACAGAACACAAAATATTTTCTCAGAAAGCTTCTCTCCAGTTTTTGTCTTGGGACATTTCCTTTTTCAACACAGGCCTCTATGCTCTTCTAGATATCACTTTCCAAATTCCACAAGAACAGTCTTAGGGAAAGGCTTCTTGAGGGGAAAGCTGTAACTCTGTGAGATGAATTAGCAGAACACAAAGGAGTTTCTCAGAAAGCTTCTTTCCAGTTTTTAACGGAATATATTTCCTTTTTCACAATAGCCCTCTATGTTCCTCGAAATATCACTTTGCAAATTCCACAAGAACAGTCTTAGTGAAAGGCTTCTTGAGGGGAAAACTGTAACTCTGTGAGATGAATTAACAGAACACAACGCAGTTTCTCAGAAAGCTTCTTTCCTGTTTTAACGGAAAGTATTTCGTTTTTCACCATAGCCCTCTGTGGGCTTCCAAATAACACTTTGCAAATTCCACAAGAACAGTCTTAGCGAAAGGTTTCTTGAGGGGAAAGTTATAATTCTGTGAGATGAATAAACAGAACACAAAGCAGTTTCTCAGAAAGCTTCTTTCCAGTTTTTAACGGAAGATATTTCCTTTTTCACCGTAGCCCTCTATGGGCTCACAAATATCATTTTGCAAATTCCACAAGAACAGTCTTAGCGAAAGGCTTTTTGAGGGGAAAGCTGTAACTCTGTGAGATGAATTAACAGAACACAATGCAGTTTCTCAGAAAGCTTCTTTCCAGTTTTTAACGGAAGATATTTCCTTTTTCACCAAAGCCCTCTATGGGCTTCCTAATATCACATTTCAAATTCCACAAGAACCGTCTTAGCGAAAGGCTTCTTGAGGGGAATGCTATAACTCTGTGAGATGTATTAACAGGACAAAAGCATTTTCTCAGAATGCTTCTTTCCAGTTTTTAACTGAAGATATTTCCTTTTTCACCATAGACGTCTATGGACTTCCAAAGATCACTTTGAAATTCCACAAGAACAGTCTTAACGAAACGCTTCTTTAGGGGAAAAATGTAACTCTGTGAGTTGAATTAACAGAACACAAAGCAGTTTCTCAGAAAGCTTCTTTCCAGTTTTTAACGGAAGATATTTCCTTTTTCACCATAGCCCTCTTTGGGCTTCCAAATATAACTTTGCAAATTCCACAAGAACAGTCTTAGCAAAAGGCTTCTTGAGGGGAAAGCTGTAACTCTGTGAGATGAATTAACAGAACACAAAGCAGTTTCTCAGAAAGCTTCTTTCCAGTTTTTAACGGAGGATATTTCCTTTTTAACCATAGCCGTCTATGGGCTTCTAATATCACGTTCTGAATTCCACAAGAACAGTCTTAGCCAAAGACTTCTTGAGGGGAAGCTGTAACACTGTGAGACGAATTAACAGAACACAAAGCAGTTTCTCAGAAAGCTTATTTTTAGTTTTTATCTTAGGATATTTCCTTTTTCACCATAGACCTCTATGGGCTTCTAAATATCACTTTCAAAACTCCACAAGAACAGTTTTAGGGAAAGTCTTCTAGAGGGGAAAGCTGTCACTCTGTGAGATGAATTAACAGAACACAAAGCAGTTGCTCAGAAAGCTCCTTTTCAGTTTTTAACTGAAGTTATTTCCTTTTTCACCATTGCCCTCTAGGGGTTTCCAAATATCACTTTGCAAATTCCACAAGAACAGACTTAGTGAAAGGCTTCTTGAGACGAAAGCTGTAACTCTGTTACATGAATTAACAGAACACAAAGCAGTTTCTCGGAAAGCTTCTTTCCACTTTTTAACAGAAGATATTTCCTTTTTCACTATAACCCTCTATGGGCTTCCAAATATCACTTGGCAAATTCCACAAGAACAGCCTTAGCGAAAGGCTTCGTGAGGGGAAAGCTATAATGCTGTGACATGAATTATCAGAACACAAAGCAGTTTCTCAGAAAGCTTCTTCTCAGTTTTTGTATCAGGATATTTCCTTTTTCACCATAGCCCTCTCTGGGCCTCTAAATATCACCTTCCAATTTCCACAAGAACAGTCTTAGCGAAAGGCTTCTTGAGGGGAAAGCTGTAACTCTGTGAGATGAATTAACAGAACACAAAGTAGTTTCTCAGAGAGCTTCTTTCCAGTTTTTACCGGAAGATATTTCCTTTTCCACCATTGTCTTTTATTGGCTTCCAAATATCACTTGGCAAATTCCACAAGAACAGACTTAGCGAAAGGCTTCTTGAGGGGAAAGCTGTTACTCTGTGTGATGAATTAACAGTACACAAAGCAGTTTCTCAGAAAGCTTCTTTCCAGTTTTTAACGGAGAGTATTTCCTTTTTCACCATAGCCCTTTATGGCCTTCTAAATATCACTTTTCAAATTCCACAGGAACAGTCTTAAGGAAAGGCTTCTTGAGGGGAAAGCTGTAACTCTGTGGGATGAAATAACAGAACACAAAGCAGTTGCTCAGAAATCATCTTTCCAGTTTTTAACGGAAGATATTTCCTTTTTCAGCAAAGCCCTCTATGGGATTCCAAATATCTCTTTTCAAATTCCACAAGAACAGTCTTAGCGAAAGACTTCTTGAGGGGAAAGCTGTAACTCTGTGCGATGAATTAACAGAACATAAAGTATTTTCGCAGAAAACTTCTTTCCAGTTTTTAACAGAAGATATATCCTTTTTTACCAAAGCCGTCTTTAGGCTTCCAAATATCACTTTGCAAATTACACAATAACAGCTTTAGCGAAAGCCTTCTTGAGGAGAAAGCTGAAACTCTGTGAAATGAATTATCCAAACACAAAGCACTTTCTCAGAAAGATTCGTTTCAGTTTTTATCTTAGGATATTTCCTTTTTCAGCGCAGCCCTCTATGAACTTCCAAATATCACTTTGCAAATTCTACAAGAACTGTCTAAGCGAACGGCTTATTGAGGGGAAAGCTGTAACTCTGTGAGATGAATTAACAGAACGCAAAGCAGTTTCTCAGGAAGCTTCTTTCCAGTTTTTATCTGAAGATATTTTCTTTTTCACCATAGCCCTCAAAGGGCTTCCAAAGATCACTTTGCAAATTCCACAAGAACAGTCTTAGCGAAAGGCTTCCTGAGGGGAAAGCTGTAACTCGGTGAGATGAATTAACAGAACACAAAGTAGTTTCTCAGAGAGCTTCTTTCCAGTTTTTAACTGAAGATATTTCCTTTTTCACCATAGCCTTCTATAGGCTTCCAAATATCACTTTGCAAATTCCACAAGAACAGTCTTAGCGAAAGGTTTCTTGAGGGGAATGCTGTAACTCTGTGAAATGAATTAACAGAACACAAAGCAGTTTCTCAGAAAGCTTCTTTCCAGTTTTTAACGGAAGATATTTCCTTTTTCACCAAAGCCCTCTATGGGCTTCCACGTATCACTTTGCAAATTCTACAAGAATAGTCTTAGCGAAATGCTTCTTGAGGGGAAAGCTGTAACTCTGTGAGGTGAAATAACGGAACACAAAGCAGTTTCTCAGAAAGCTTCTTTCCAGTTTTTAACGAAGGATATTTCCTTTTTTACCATAGCCCTCTATGGGCTTCTAATATCACGTTCTAAATTGAACAAGCACAGTCTTAGCGAAAGGCTTCTTGAGGGTAAAGCTGTAACTCTGTGAATCGGATTAACAGAAAACAAAGCAGTTTCTCAGAAAGCTTATTTTTAGTTTTTATCTTAGGCTATTTCCTTTTTCACCGTAGAACTCTATGGGTTTCTAAATATCACTTTCGAAATTCCACAAGAACACTTTTAGGGAAAGGCTTCTAGAGGGGAAAGCTGTAACTCTGTGAGATGAATTAACACAACACAAAGCAGTTGCTCAGAAACCTCTTTTCCAGTTTTTAACTGAAGATATTTCCTTTTTCACCATTGCCCTCTAGGGGCTTCCAAATATCACTTTGCAAGTTACACAAGAACAGCCTTAGCGAAAGGCTTCTTGAGGGGAAAGCTGTAAATCTGTGAGATGAATTTACAGAACACAAAGCAGTTTCTCAGAAAGGTTCTTTCCAGTTTTTACCCTAAGATATTTCCTTTTTCACCATAGCCCTCTATGGACTTCCAAATATCACTTTACAAATTCCACAAGAACAGTCTTAGCGAAAGACTTCTTGAGGGGAAAGCAATAACTCTGAGATGAATTAACAGAGCACAAAACACTTTCTCAGAAAGCTTCTTTATAGTTTCTAACGGAACATATTTCATTTTTCAGCATAGCCCTCTATGGGCTTACAAATATCACTTTGCATATTCCACAAGTACAGTGTTAGCGAAAGGCTTCTTGATTGGAAGGCTGTAACTCTGTGAGTTGAATTTACAGAATACAAAGCAGTTTCTCAGGAAGCTTCTTTCCAGTTTTTAAAGGAAGATATTTCCTTTTTCACCGTAGCCCTCCATGGGCTTTCAAATATCACTTTGCAAATTCCACAAGAACAGTATTAGCGAAAGGCTTCTTGAGGGGAAAGCTGTAACTCTGTGAGGTTACTTAACGAAACATAAAGCAGTTTCTCAGAGTGCTTCTTTTCAGTTTTTATCTTTGGATATTTCCTTTTTCACCACAGACCTCTCTGGGCTTCCAAATATCACATTGCAAATGCCACAAGAACAGGCCTAGCAAAAGGTTTCTTGAGGGGAAAGCTGTAACTCTGTGAGAAGAATTAACAGAACACAAAGCAGTTTCTCAGAAAGCTTCTTTCCAGTTTTTAACTTAAGATATATCCTTTTTCACCGTAGCCCCCTGTGGACTTCCAAATATCACTTTCCAAATTCCACAAGAACAGCCTTAGTGAAAGGCTTCTTGAAGGGAAAGCTGTAATTCTTCGAGATGAATTAACAGAACACAAAGCTGTTTCTCGGAAAGCTTCTTTCCACTTTTTAACAGAAGATATTTCCTTTTTCTCCATAGCCCTCTATGGGCTTCCAAATATCACTTTGCAAATTTCACAAGAACAGTCTTAGCGTAAGGATTATTGAGGGGAGAGCTGCAACTCTGTGAGCTGAATTAACAGAACACAAAGCAGTTTCTCAGAAAGCGTCTGTTCAGTTTTTAACGAAGATATTTCCTTTTTCACCTTAGCCCTATATGGGCTTCTAAATATCACTTTTCAAATTCCACAAGAACAGTCTTAACGAAAGGCTTCTTTAGGGGAGAGCTGTAACTCTGTGAGATGAATTAACAGAGCACAAAGTAGTTTCTCAGAAAGCTTCTTTCAAATTTGTAACTAAAGATATTTCCTTTTTCACCATAACCCTCTAAGGGCTTAAAAATAATACTTTCCAAATGCACAAGAACACCCTTAGCGAAAGGCTTCTTAAAGGGAAAGCTGTAACTCGGTGTGATGAATTAACATAACACAAAGGAGTTTCTCAGAAAGCTTCTTTCCAGTTTTTAACGGAAGATATTTCCTTTTTCACCATAGCCCTCTATGGGCTTCCTAATATCACTTTGCAAATTCCACGAGAACAGTCTTAGCCAAAGGCTTCTTGAAGGGAAAGCTGTAACTCTGTGAGATGAATTAACAGAACACAAAGCAGTTTCTCAGAATGCTTCTTTCCAGTTTTTAAGGGAAGTTATTTCCTTTTTCACCATAGCCCTCTACGGGCTTCCAAATATCACTTTGCAAGTTCCACAAGAACAACATTAGCGAAAGGTTTCTTGAGGGGAAAGCTGTAACTCAGTGAGATGAATTAACAGAACACAAAGCAGTTTCTCAGAAAGATTCTTTCCAGTTTTTAATGGAAGATATTTCCTTTTTCACCATATCCCTCTATGGGCTTCCAAATATCACTTTGGAAATTCCACAAGAACAGTTTTAGCGAAAGCTTCTTGAGGGGAAAGCAGTAACTCTGAGATGAAATAAGAGAGCCCAAAACAGTTTCTCAGAAAGCTTCATTCCAGTTTATCACGGAAGATACATCCTTTTTCAGCAAAGCGCTCTCTGGGCTTACAAATATCACTTTCCAGATTCCACAAGACAGCCTTAGCGAAAGGATTCTAGAAGGGAAAGCTGAAATTCCGTGAGATGAATAAAGAGAAGACAAAGGAGTTTCTCAGACAGCTTCTTTCCAATTTTTAACTGAAGATATTTCCTTTTTCACCCTAGACCTCTTTGGGCTTGGAAATATCACTTTGAAATTCCAGAAGAACAGTCTTAGCGAAAGGCTTCTTGAAGGGAAAGCTGTAACTCTGTGATATGAATTAACAGAACACATAGCAGTTTCTCAGAAAGCTTCTTTCCACTTTTTAACGGAAGATATTTCTTTTTTCACCGTAGCCCTCTATGGGCTTCCAAATATCACTTTGCAAATTCCACAAGAACAGTCTTAACGAAAGGCTTCTTCAGGGGAAAGCTGTAACACTGTGAGATGAATTAACAGAACACAAAGCAGTTTCCCAGACAGCTTCTTTCCCGTTTTTAACAGAAGATATTTCCTTTTTCACCCTAGACCTCTTTGGACTTCGAAATATCACTTTGCAAATTAAAGAAGAACAGTCTTAGCGAAAGGCTTCTAGTAGGGAAAGCTGTAACTCGGGGAGATGAATTAACAGAACACAAAGCAGCTTCTCAGAAAGTTTCTTTCCAGTTTTCATCCTAAGATATTTCCTTTTTCACCATAGCCCTCTATGGACATCCAAATATCACTTTCCAAATTCCACAAGAACAGTCTTAGCGAAAGACTTCTTGAGGGGAAATGAATAACTCTGAGATGAATTAACACAACACAAAACACTTTCTCAGAAAGCTTCTTACCATTTTAAATGGAACATATTTCCTTTTTCAGCATAGCCCGCTATGGGCTTACAAATATCACTTTCCATATTCCACAAGTACAGTCTTAGCGAAAGGCTTCTTGAGGGGAAGGTTGTAACTCTGTGAGTTGAACTAACAGAATACAAAGCATTTTGTCAGAAATCTTCTTTCCAGTTTTTAAAGGAAGATATTTCCTTTTTCACCATAGTCCTTTATGGACTTTCAAATATGACTTTGCAAATTCCACAACAACAGTCTTAGCGAAAGGCTTCTTGAGGGGAAAGCTGTAACTCTGTGAGGTGAATTAACAGAACATAAAGCAGTTTCTCAGAATGCTTCTTTTCACTTTTTATCTTAGAATATTTCTTTTCAACATAGACCTCTATGGGCTTCCGAATATCACATTGCAAATTCCACAAGAACAGTCTTAGCAAAAGGCTTCTTGATGGGAAAGCTATAACTCTGTGAAATGAATTAACAGATCAAATAGCAGTTTCTGAGAAACTTCTTTTCAGTTTTTATCCTAGGATATTTCCTTTTTCACCATAGCCCTCTATGGGCTTCCAAATACCACTTTGCAAATTCCACAACAACAGTCTAAGTGAAAGACTTCTGGAGGGCAAACATGTAATTCTGTGAGATGAATCAACAGAACAAAAAGCAGTTTCTCAAAAAGCTTCTTTTCAGTTTTTATCTTGGGATACTTCCTTTTTAACCATAGCCCTCTATGAGCTTCCAAATATCACTTTGCAAATAAAACAAGAACACTCTTAGCGAATATCTTCTTCACGGGATAGCTGTAACTCTGTGAGAAGAATTAAGAGAACACAAAGCAGTTTCTCAGAACCTTTCTTTCCAGTTTTTTACTGAAGATATATCCTTTTTCACTGTAGCCCTCTATGGGCTTCCAAATATCACTTTGCAAATTCCACTAGAACAGCCTTAGTAGAAGTCTTCTTGAGGGGAAAGCTGTAATTCTTTGAGATGAACTAACAGAACGCAAAGGAGTTTCTCAGAAAGCTTCTTTCCAGTTTTTAACTGAAGATATTTCCTTCTTTACCCTAGCCCTCTATAGGCTTCCAAATATCACTTTGCAAATTGCACAAGAACAGCCTTAGTGAAAGGCTTCCTGAAGGGAAAGATGAATCTCTGTGAGATGAATTAACAGAACACAAAGCAGTTTCTCAGAATGCTTCTTTTCAGGTATTAACGGTGGATATTTCCTTTTTCACAATAGCCCACTATGGGCTTCAAAATATCACTTTGCACATTCCACAAGAAAAGCCTTAGCGAAAGGCTTCTTGAAGGGAAAGATGTAACTCTGTGCGATGAATTAAAAGAACACAAAGCAGTTTCTCAGAAAGCTTCTTTCCAGTTTTTAACGGAAGATATTTCCTTTTTCACCATAGCCGTCTATGGGCTTCCAAATATCACTTTGGAAATTCCACAAGAACAGTCTTAGCGAAAGACTTCTTGAGGGGAAAGCTGTAACTCCGTGAGATCAATTAACAGAACACAAAGCGGTTTCTCTCAAATCTTCTTTTCAGTTTCTATCTTAGGATATTTCTTTTTTCACCATAACCCTCTACTGGCTTCCAAATATCACTTTGCAAATTCTACAAGAACAGTCTTACCGAAAGGCTTCTTGATGGGAAAGCTATAACTCCGTGAGATGAATTAACAGAACACAAAGCAGTGTCTTAGAAAGCTTCCTTCCATTTTTTAACGGAAGATAGTTCTTTTTTCACCATAGCCCTCTACTTGCTTCAAAATATCACTTTGCAAATTCTACAAGAACAGTCTTTGCGAAAGGCTTCTTGAGGGGAAAGCTGTAACACTGTGTGATCAATTAACGGAAAACAAAGCAGTCTCTCAAACGTTTCTTTCCAGTTTTTAACGGAAGAGATTTCCTTTTTCACCATAACCGTCTAAGGGATTTCAAATATATCTTTGCAAATTCCACAAGGACAGTCTTAGCGAAAGGCTTCCTGAGGAAGAAGCTGTAACTCTGTCAGTTGAATTTACTGATCACTAAGCAGTTTTTCAGAAAGCTTCTTTTCGGTTTTTATCTTAGGATATCTCCATTTTCACCATAGCCCTCTATGGGCTTCGAAATATCACTTTGCAAATTCCACAAGAACAGTCTTAGCGAAACGCTTCTTGAGGAGAAAGAATTAACAATGTGACTTGAATTAACAGAACACAAAGCGGTTTCTCACAAAGCTTCTTTAGAGTTTTTAGCCTAGGATATTTCCTTTTTCACGATGGCTCTCCATGGCCTTCCATATATCACTTTGAAAATTCCACAGGAACAGTCTTAGTGTACGGCTTCTTGAGGGGAAGCTCAAACTCTGTGAGAGGAATTATCAGAGCATCAAGCAGTTTCGCAGAAAGATTCTTTCCAGTTTTTAATGGAAGATATTTCCTTTTTCAAAATAGCCCTCTAAGGCCTTCAAAATATCAACTTGCAAATTCCACAGGAACAGACTTAGTGAATGACTTCTTGAGGGGTAAGCTATAACTCTGTGAGATGAATTAAGAGAACACAATGCAGTTTCTCAGAAAGCTTCTTTTCGGTTTTTATCTTAGGATATCTCCATTTTCACCATAGCCGTCTATGGGCTTCCAAATATCACTTTGCAAATTCCACAAGAAGAGTCTTAGCGAAAGGCTTATTGAAGGGAAAGCTGTAACTCTGTGAGATCAATTAACAGAACGCAAGGCAGTTTCTCAGAGAGATTCTATTCAGTTTTTATCTTAGCATATTTCCTTTTTCACCATAGCCCTCTATGGGCTTCCAAATATCACTTTGCAAATTCCACACGAACACTCTTAGTGAACGGCTTCTTGAGGGAAAAGCTGTAACTCTGTGAGATGAATTAACAGACCACAAAGCAGTTTCTCGGAAAGCTTCTATCCAGTTTTTAACGGAAGATATTTCCTTTTTCTGCATAGACTTCTAACGGCTTCCAAATATCACCTTACAAATACCACAGGAACAGTCTTAGTGAACGTCTTCTTGTGGCAAAAGCTATATCTATGTGAGATGAATTAAGAGAATACAATGCAGTTTCTCAGAAAGCTTCTTTTCGGTTTTTATCTTAGGAAATTACCTTTTTCGCCATAATCCTCTATGGGCTTCCAATATCACATTGCAAATTCCACCATAACTGTCTTAGCGAAAGTCTTCTTGAGGGGAAAGCTGTAACTCTGTGACATGAATTAACAGAACACAAAGCAGTCCTTCAGAAAGCTTCTTTCCAGTTTTTAACGTAAGATATTTCCTTTTTCACCATAGCCCTGCATGGGCTTCCAAATATCTCTTTGCAAATTTCACAAGAACAGTATTAGCGAAAGTCTTCTTGAGGGGAAAGCTGTAACTCTGTGACATGAATTAACAGAACACAAAGCAGTCCTTCAGATAGCTTCTTTCCAGTTTTTAACGGAAGATATTTCCTTTTTCTTCATAGCCCTATATGGGCTTCCAAATATCTCTTTGCACATTTCACAAGAACAGTCTTAGCGACAGGCTTCTTGAGGGAAAAGCTGTAACTCTGTGAGATGAATTGACAGAACACAAAGCAGTATCTCAGAAAACTTCTTTTCAGTTTTTATCTTAGGAAATTTCCTTTTTCATGATAGCCCTTTATGGGCTTCCAAATATCACTTTGCAAATTCCACAAGCACAGTCTCAGCAAAAGGCTTCTTCAGGGGAAAGCTGTAACTCCGTGAGATGAATTAACAGAACACAAAGCAGTTTCTCAGAAAGCTTCTCTCCAGTTTTTTACCGGAGATATTTCCTTTTTCACCATTGCCCTCTATTGGTTTCCAAATATCCCTTTGCAAATTCCTCAAGAACAGACTTAGCGAAAGGCTTCTTGAAGGGAAAGCTGTAACTCTGAGAGACCATTAGCAGAACACAAAACAGTGTCTCAGATACCTTCTTTTCAGTTTTTATCTTAGCATATTTGCTTTTTCAACATAGCCCTCTATTGGCTTCCAGATATCACTTTGCACACTCCACAAGAACATCCTTAGTGAACGGTTTCTTGCGGAGAAAGCTGTAACTCTGTGAGATGAATTAACAGAACACAAAGCAGTTTCTCAGAAAGATTCTTTCCAGTTTTGAACGGAAGATATTTCCTTTTTCACCATAGCCCTGTATGGGCTTCCAAATATCACTTTGCAAATTCCACAAGAACAGTCTTAGTGATAGGCTTCTTGAGAAAGGCTTCTTGAGGGGAAACTGTAACTCTGTGAGTTGAATTAACAGAACACAAAGGAGTTTCTCAGAAAGCTTATTTTCAGTTTTTATCCTAGGATAATTCCTTCTTCACCATAGCCCTCTATGGGCTTCCAAATATCACTTTGCTAATTTCATAAAACAGTCTTAGTGAACAGCTTCTTGAGGGGAAAGCTGTAACTCTGTGAGTTGAAATAACAGAACACAAAGCAGTTTCTCAGAAATCTACTTTCCAGTTTTTAACGGAAGATTTTTCCTTTTCCACCATAGCCCTCTATAAGCTTCCGAATATCACTTTGCAAATTCCACAAGAACACTCTTAGCGAAAGGCTTCTTGAAGGGAAAGCTGTAACTCTGTGAGATGAATTAACAGAACCCACAGCAGTTTCTCAGAAATCTTCTTTCCATTTCTTAACGGAAGATATTTCCTTTTTCAGAATAGCCCCCTATGGGCTTCCAAATATCACTTTGCAAATTCCACAAGAACAGTCTTAGGGAAAGGCTTCTTGAGGGGAAAGCTGTAACTCTGTGAGATTAATTAACAGACAGCAAAACAGTTACTCAGAAAGCTTCTTTCCAGTTTTTAACGGAAGAGATTTCCTTTTTCACCATGTCCCTCTATGGGCTTCGAAATATCACTTTGCAAATTCCACAAGAACAGTCTTAGTGAACGGCTTCTTGAGGGGAAAGCTATAACTCTGTGAGATGAATTAAGAGAACACAGTGCAGTTTTTCAAAAAACATCTTTTCGGTTTTTATGTTACGATATTTTCTTTTTCACCACAGCTCTCTAAGGGCTTCCAAATATCACTTTGCAAATTCCACAAGAACAGTCTTAGGGGAAGGCTTCTTGAAGGGAAAGATGTAACACTGTGAAATGAATTAACAGAACACAAAGTAGTTTCTCAGAAAGCTTCTTTCCAGTTTTAACGGAAGTTATTTCCTTTATTACCATAGCCTTCTATGGGCTTCCATATATCAGTTTGCAAATTTCACAAGAACAGTCTTAGCGAAGGGCTTCTTGAGGAGAAAGTTGTAACTCTCTTAGATGAATTAACAGAACACAAAGCAGTTTCTCAGAAAGCTTCTTTTCGGTTTTTATCTTAGGATATTTCCATTTGCACCATAGCTGTCTAAGGCCTTCCAAATATCACTTTGCTAATTCCAAAAGAACAGTCTTTGCGAAAGGTTTCTTGAACGGAAAGCTGTAAATCTCTGAGATGAATTAACAGAACAGAAAGCAGTTCCTCAAAAAACTTCTTTTCAGTTTTTATCTTAGGATATTTCCTTTTTCACCCTAGCACTCTAAGGGCTTCCAAATATCACTTTGCAAATTCCACAAGAGCAGTCTTAGCAAAAGGTTTCTTGAGGGGAATGCTGTAACTCTGTGAGATGAATTAACAGAACACAAAGCATTTTGTCAGAAAACTTCTATTCCAGTTTTTAACTGAAGATATTTCCTTTTTCACCATAGACCTTTTTAGGCTTTCAAATATCACTTTGCAAATTCCACAAGAACAGTCTTAGCGAAAGGCTTCTTGCGGAGAAAGCTGAAACACTGTGAGATGAAAGAACAGAACACAAAAATGCTTACAGAAATCTTCTTTCCAGTTTTTTAACTGAAGTTATTTCCTTTTTCACCATAGCACTCTACGGGCTTCCAAATATCACTTTGCAAATTCCACAAGACCAGTCCTAGGTAAAGGCTTCTTGAGGAGAAAGCAGTAACTGTCTGAGATGAATTAACAAAACAAAAAGCAGTTTCTCAGAAAGCTTCTTTTCAGTTTTTAACTGAAGATATTTCCTATTTCACCATAGCCCTCTACGGGCATCCAAATATCACTTTGAAAATTTAACAAGAACAGCCTTTGCGAAAGACTTCTTGAGAGGAAAGCTGTAACTCTGTGAGGTGAATTAACAGAACACAAAACACTTTCTCAGAAAGATTCTTTCCAGTTTTTACGGAGGATATTTCCTGTTTCACCATAGCCCTCTACGGGCTTCCAAATATCACTCTGCAAATTCCACAAGAACAGTCTTAGGGAAAGGCTTCTTGAGGGGAAAGGTGTAACTCTGTGAAATGAATTAAAAGAACCCAAGGCAGTTTTTCAGAAAACTTGATTTCATTTTTTACGGAAAATATTTCCTTTTTCACAATAGACCTCTATGGGTTTCAAAATATCACTTTGCAAATTCCACAAGAACAGTCTTAGCGAAACTTTTCTTGAGGAGAAAGCTGTAACATGGTGAGATGTATTAACAGAACACAAAACAGTTTCCAGAAAGCTTCTTTCCAGTTCTTAACGGAAGATATTTCCTTTTTCACCATAGCCCTCTTTGGGCTTCCAAATATCAGTTTGCAAGATTTACAAGAACTGTCTAGTGAATGGCTTCTTGAGGGGAAAGCTGTAACTCTGTGAGATGAATTAGCAGAACACAAACAGTTTCTCAGAAAGCTTCTTTTCAGTTTTTTTTTTTAGTATATTTCCTTTTTCACCACAGCCCTCTAAGGGCTTCCAAACATAAATTGAAAATTTCACAAGAACAGTCTTATCGAAAGGCTTCTTGAGGAGAAAGCTGTAACTCTGTGAGATGGATTAACAGAACAAAAAGTGGTTTCTCAGAAAGACTCTTTCCAGTTTTTAACGGAAGATATTTCCTTTTGCACCATAGCCCTCTATGGGCTCCCAAATATCTCTTTTCAAACTCCAGAAGAACAGTCTTGGAGAAAGGCTTTTTGAGGGGAAAGCTCTAACTCTGTGAGATGAATTAAGAGAACACAAAGCACTTTCTCAGAAAGCTTCTTTTCAGTTTTTATCTTAGGATATTTCCTTTTTCACTATAGGGCTCTATAGGCTTCCAAATATCACTTTGCAAATTCCACAAGAACGGTCTTAGCAAAAGGCTTCCTGAGAGGAAAGCTGTAACTCTGTGAGATGAATTAACAGAACACAAAGCAGTCTCGCAGAAAGTTTCTTTCCAGTTTTTCACGGAAGATATTTCATTGTTCATCATAGCCCTCTATGGGCTCCCAAATATCGGTTTGCAAATTCCACAAGAACAGTCTTAGAGAAAGGCTTCTTGAGGGGAAAGCTGTAACTCTAGGAGATGAACTAACAGAACACAAAGCAGTTTCTCAGAAAGCTTCTTTTCGGTTTTTATTTTAGGATATTTCCCTTTTCACCATAGCCATCTAAGGGCTTCCAAATATTACTTTGGAAATTCCACAGGAACAGTCTTAGCGAAAGACTTCTTGAGGAGAAAGCTGTACCTTTGTGAGATGAATTAACAGAACACAAAACAGTTTCCAGAAAGCTTCTTTCCAGTTTTTAACGGAAGATATTTCCTTTTTCACCATATCCCTCTATGGGATTCCAAATATCACTTTGAAACTTCCACAAGAACAGTCTTAGCGAAAGGCTTCTTGAGGGGCAATCTGTAGCTTTGTTAGATGAATTAACAGACAACAAAGCAGTTAATGAGAAAGTTTCTTTCAAGTTTTTAACGGAAGATATTTTCTTTTCACCATATCCCTCAATGGGCTTCCAAATATCTCTTTGCAAATTCCACAAGACCAGTCTTAGTGAACGGCTTCTTGAGGGGAAGATATAACTCTGTGAGATTAATTAAGAGAACACAGTGCAGTTTCTCAGAAAGCTTCCTTTTGGTTTTTATCTTAGGATAATTTCTTTTTCGCCAGAGCCCCCTATGGGCTTCCAAATATCACTTTGCAAATCCCACAAGAACAGTCTTAGGGAAAGACTTCTTGAGTGAAAAGCTGTAACTCTCTGAGATCAATTAACAAACACAAGGCAGTTTCTCAGAAATCTTCTTTCAAGTTTTTAACGGATGGTATTTCCTTTTTCACCATAGCCCTCTATGGGTTTCCAAATACCACATTTCATGTTCCACAAGAACAGTCTTAACGAAAGGTTTTTTGAGGAGAAAGCTGTAAATCTGTTAGATGAATTAACAGACACAAAACTGTTTCTCAGAAAGTTTCTTTCCAGTTTTTATCTTAGGATATTTGCTTTTTCACCGTAGCCTTCTATGGGCTTCCAAATATCACTTTGAAAATTCCACAAGAACCGTCTTAGATAAAGGCTTCTTGAGGGGAAAGCTGAAACTCTCTGCGATGAATTAACAGAACACAAAACTGTTTCTCAGAAAGCCTCTTTTCAGTTTTTATCTTAAGATATTTCCTTTTTCACCATAGCCCTCTAAGGGCTTCCAAAAATCACTTTCAAATTCCACAAAAACAGTCTTGGGGAAAGGATTCTTTAGGGGAAAGCTGTAACTTTGTGAGATGAATTAACAAACACAAAGCAGTTTCTCAGAAATCTTCTTTTCAGTTTTTAACGGAAGATATTTTCTTTTTTGCCACAGCTCTCTATGGACTTCCAAATATCACTTTGCAAATTCCTCAAGAACAGTCTTAGGGAAAGGCTTCTTGAGTGTAAAGCTGTAACTATGTGAGATCATTCAAGAAAACATAAAGTAGATTCTCAGAAATCTTCTCTCAATTTTTAACGGAAGATATTTTCTTTTTCACCAGAGCCCTCTAAGGGCTTCCAAATATCACATTTGAAATTCCACAAGAACAGTCTTAGAGAAAGTCTTTTTGAGGAGAACGATGTAAATCTGTAAGATGAATTAACAGACACAAAACAGTTTCTCAGAAATATTCTTTTCAGTTTTTAACGGAAGATTTTTTTCTTTTTCACCATAGCCCTCTATGGGCTTTCAAATATCACTGTGAAAATTCCACAAGAACAGCCTTAGCGAAAATCTTCGTTGGGAGAAAGCTGTAACTCTTTGAGATGAATTAACAGAACACAAAGCAGTTTCTCAGAAAGCTTATTTTCAGTTTTTATCCTAGGATATTTCCTATTTCACCATAGCCCTCTATGGGCTTCCAAATATCACTTTGCTAATTTCACAAAAACAGTCTTAGTGAACAGCTTCTTGACGGGAAAGCTGTAACTCTGTGAGTTGAACTAACAGATCACAAAGCAGTTTCTCAGAAATCTTCTTTCCAGCTTTTAACGAAAGTTATTTCCTTTTTCACGATAGCCCTCTATGGGATTCCAAACATCACTTTACAAATTTCACAAGAACAGTCTTAGAGAAAGGCTTCTTGAGGAGAAAGCTGTAACTCTCTGAGATGAATTAACAGAACACAAAGCAGTTTCTCAGAAAGCTTATTTTCGGTTTTTATCTTATGATATTTCCATTTTCACCATAGCCCCCTATGGCCTTCCAAATATCACTTTGCAAATTACACAAGAACAGTATTAGCGAAAGGCTTCTTGAGGGGAAAGCTGTAACTATGTGAGATGAATTAACATAACACAAAGCAGTTTCTCGGAAAGCTTCTTTTCAGTTTTAATCGTAGGATATTTCCTTTGTCAGCATAGCCCTGTATGGGTTTACAAATGTCACTTTGCAAATTCATCAAGAACAGTCTTAGCGAAAGGCTTCTTGAGGGGAAACTGTAGCTCTGTGAGATGAATTAACAGACCACAAAGCAGTTACTCAGAAAGCTGCTTTCCAGTTTTTAAGGGAAAATATTTCCTTTTTCACCATATCCCTCTATAAGACTGCAAATATCACTTTGAAACTTCCACAAGAACAGTCTTAGCGAAAGGCTTCTTGAGGGGAAATCTGTAGCTTTGTTAGATGAACTAACAGACCACAAAGCAGTTAATCAGAAAGTTTCTTTCCGGTTTTTAACGGAAGATATTTTCTTTTCACCATATCCCTCTATGGGCTTCCAAATATCACTTTGCAAATTCCACAAGAACAGTTTCAGTGAACGACTTCTTGAGGGGAAAGCTATAACTCTGTGAGATGATTTAAGAGAACACAGTGCAGTTTCTCAGGAAGCTTCCTTTCGGTTTTTATCTTAGGATATTTTCTTTTTCGCCAGAGCCCCCTATGGGCTTCCAAATATCACTTTGCAAATTCCACAAGAACAGTCTTAGGGAAATACTTCTTGAGGGGAAATCTGTAACTCTTTGAGATCAATTAACAAAACAAACAAACAAAAAAAGCAGTTTCTCAGAAATCTTCTTTCAAGTTTTTAACGGAAGATATTTCCTTTTTCACCATAGCCCTCTATGGGTTTCCAAATATCACATTTCAAGTTCCACAAGAACAGTCTTAGTGAAAGGCTTTTGGAGGAGAAAGCTTAAATTGTAATATGAATTAACAGACACAAAACTGTTTTTCAGAAAGCTTCTCTCCACTTTTTAACAGAAGATATTTCCTTTTTCACCATTGCCATCTAAGGGCTTCCAAATATCACTTTGCAAATATCACAAGAACAGTCTTACTGAACGGCTTCTTGAGAGGAAAGCTGTAACTCTGTGAGATGAAGTAACAGAACGCAAAGCAGTTTCTCAGAAAGCTTCTTTCCAGTTTTTAACGGAAGATATTTCCTTTTCCACCATAGCCCTCTATGGGCTTCCGAATATCACTTTGCAAATTCCACAAGAACAGTCTTAGCAAAAGGCTTCTTAAAGGGAAAGCTGTAAGTCTGTGAGATGAATTATCAGCAACCACAGCAATTTCTCAGAAATCTTCTTTCCAGTTTTTAACGGAAGATATTTCCTTTTTCAGCATAGCCCTCTATGGGCTTCCAAATATCACTTTGCAAATTCCACAAGAACAGTCTTAGGGAAAGACTTCTTGAAGGGAAAACTGTAACTCTGTGAGATGAATTAATAGAACACAAAGCAGTTTCTCAGAAAGCTTCTTTCCAGTTTATATCGGAAGATATTTTCTTTTTCACCATATCCCTCTATGGGCTTCCAAATATCACTTTGCAAATTCCACAAGAACAGCCTTAGCGAAGGGCTTCTTGAGAAAGGCTTTTTAGGGGAAAGCTGTAACTCCGTGAGTTGAATTAACAGAACACAAACAGTTCATCATAAAGCTTGTCTCCAGTTTTTAACGGAAGATATTTCCTTTTTCACCGTATCCGTCTATGGGCTTCCAAATATCACTTTGAAACTTCCACAAGAACAGTCTTAGCGAAAGGCTTCCAGAGGGGAAAGCTGTAGCTCTGTGAGATTAATTAACAGAGAACAAAGCCGTTACTCAGAAAGCTTCTTTCCAGTTTTTAACGGAAGAGATTTCCTTTTTCACCATATCCCTCTATGGGCTTCGAAATATCACTTTGCAAATTCCAGAAGAACAGTCTTAGTGAACGGCTTCTTTAGGGGAAAGCTATAACACTGTGAGATGAATTAAGAGAACACAGTGCAGTTTTTCAGAAAGCATCTTTTCGGTTTTTATGTTACGATATTTTCTTTTTCACCATAGCTCTCTAAGGGCTTCCAAATATTACTTTGCACCTTCCACAAGAACAGTCTTAGGGGAAGGCTACTTGAAGGGAAAGCTGTAACAGTGTAAGATGAATTAAGAGAACACAAAGTAGTTTCTCAGAAAGCTTCTTTCCAGTTTTTAACGGAAGTTATTTCCTTCATTACCATAGCCTTCTATGGGCTTCAATATATCAGTTTGCAAATTTCACAAGAACAGTCTTAGCAAAGGGCTTCTTGAGGAGAAAGCTGTAACTCTCTGAGATGAATTAACAGAACACAAAGCAGTTTCTCAGAAAGCTTCTTTTCGGTTTTTATCTTAGGATATTTCCGTATGCACCATAGCGCTCTCTGGCCTTCCAAATATCTCTTTGCCAATTGCAAAAGAACAGTCTTTGAGAAAGGCTTCTTGAACGGAAAGCTGTAAATCTCTGAGTTGAATTAACAGAACAGAAAGCAGTTCCTCAGAAAGCTTATTTTCAGTTTTTATCTTAGGATATTTCCTTTTTCACCCTATCACTCTAAGGGCTTCCAAATATCACTTTGCAAATTCCACAAAGCAGTCTTAGCGAAAGGCTTCTTGAGGGGAAAGCTGTAACTCTGTGAGATGCATTAACAGAACACAAAGCATTTTCTCAGAAAACTTCTTTCCAGTTTTTAACTGAAGATATTTCCTTTTTCACCATAGACTTTTTAGGCTTTCAAATATCACTTTGTAAATTCCACAACAACAGTCTTAGCGAAAGGCTTCTTGCGGAG
Source organism: Chlorocebus sabaeus (assembly GCF_047675955.1). Taxonomy (NCBI): domain Eukaryota; kingdom Metazoa; phylum Chordata; class Mammalia; order Primates; family Cercopithecidae; genus Chlorocebus; species Chlorocebus sabaeus. Next base: position 124,997 of record NW_027327511.1, read on the forward strand.
ACAGCTGAAACTCTGTGAGATGAAAGAACAGAACACAAAAAAGTTTCTCAGAAATCTTCTTTCCAGTTTTCAACTACAGATATTTCCTTTTTCACCATAGCTCTCTATGGGCTTCCAAATTGCAAATTCCACAAGAACAGTCCTAGCGAAAGGCTTCTTGAGGAGAAAGATGTAACTCTCTGAGATGAATTAACAGAACAAAGAGCAGTTTCTCAGAAAGCTTCTTTTCAGTTTTTAACTGAAGATATTTCCTATTTCACCATAGCCCTCTATGGGCTTCCAAATATCACTTTGAAAATTTAACAAGAACAGCCTTCGTGAAAGACTTCTTGAGAGGAAAGCTGTAACTCTGAGAGATGAATTAACAGAAGACAAAACAGTTTCTCAGAAAGATTCTTTCCAGTTTTTACGGAGGATAATTCCTGTTTCACCATAGCCCTCTGTGGAATTCCAAATATCACTTTTCAAATTCCACAATAACAGTCTTAGGGAAAGGCTTCTTAACAAGAAAAGTGTAACTCTGTGAGATGAATTAAAAGAACCCAAAGCAGTTTCTCAGAAATCTTCTATTCATTTTTTAACGGAAAATATTTCCTTTTTCACCTTACCCAGTATGGGCTTCCAAATATCACTTTGTAAATTCCACAAGAAGAGTCTTAGCGAAAGGCTTCTTGAGGAGAAGGCTGTAACTCTGTGTGATGAATTAACGGAACACAAAAGAGTTTCCAGAAAGCTTCTTTACAGTTTTTAACGAAAGATAATTCCTTTTTCACCGTAGCCCTCTATGGGCTTCCAAATATCACTTTGCAAATTCCACAAGAACAGTCTTAGCGAAAGGCTTCTTGAGGTGAAAGCTGTAACCCTGTGAAAAGAAATAACAGAATAAAAAGCAGTTTCTCAGAAAGCTTCTTTCCTGTTATTATCTCAGAATATTTCTTTTTTCACCATAGCCCTCAATGGGCTTCCAAATATCAATTTGAAAATTCCACAAGAACAGTCTTAGTGAATGGCTTCTTCAGAGGAAAGCTGTAACTCTGTGAGATGAATTAACACAACACTAAGAAGTTTCTCAGAAAACGTCTTTTCAGTTTTTGTCTTAGGATATTTCCTTTTTCACCATAGCCCTCCATGGGCTTCCAAATATCACTTTGCAAATTCCACAAGGACAGTCTTAGGGAAAGGCTTCTTGAGGGGAAGGGTGTAAATCTGTGAGATGTATTAAAAGATCCCAAGGCAGTTTTTCAAAAATCTTGTTTTCATTTTTTAACGGAAATTATTTCCTTTTTCACTCTAGACTTCTATGGGTTTCCTAATATCTCTGCAAATTCCACAAGAACAGTCTTAGCGAAAGTTTTCTTGAGGAGAAAGCTGTGACTCTGTGAGATGAATTAGCAGAACACAAAGCAGTTTCTCAGAAAGCTTCTTTCCAGTTGTTAACTGAAGGTATTTCCTTTTTCACCATAGCCCTCTATGGGCTTCCAAATATCACTTTGCAAATTCCACAAGGAGAGTCTTAGCGAAAGGCTTATTGAAGGGAAAGCTGTAACTCTGTAAGATCAATTAACAGAACGCAAGGCAGTTTCTCAGAGAGCTTCTTTTCAGTTTCTATCTTAGCATATTTCCTTTTTCACCATAGCCCTCTATGGGCTTCCAAATATCACTTTGCAAATTCCACAAGAACAGTCTTAGTGAACGGCTTCTTGAGGGAAAAGCTATAACTCTGTGAGATGAATTAACAGAACACAAAGCATTTTCTCAGAAAGCTTCTATCCAGTTTTTAACGGAAGATATTTCCTTTTTCTGCATAGACTTCTAACGGCTTCAAAATATCACCTTACAAATTCCACAGGAACAGTCTTATTGATTGGCTTCTTGTGGCGAAAGCTATAACTATGTGAGATGAATTAAGAGAATACAATGCAGTTTCTCAGAAAGCTTCTTTTCTTTTTTTATCTTAGGCAATTACCTTTTTCGCCATAATCCTCTATGGGCTTCCAATATCACTTTGCAAATTCCACAAGAACAGTCTCAGTGAACGGCTTCTTTAGGGGAAAGCTGTAACTCTGTGAGATGAATTAACAGAACACAAAACAATTTATCAGAAAGTTTCTTTTCAGTTTTTCACAGAAGATATTTCCTTTTTCACTATGGCCCTCTATGGGCTTCCAAATATCACTTTGAAAATTCCACAAGCACAGTCTTAGCGAAAGGCTTCTTCAGGGGAAAGCTGTAACTCTGTGAGATGAATTTACAGAACACAAAGCAGTTTTTCAGAAAGCTTCTTTCCAGTTTTTTACCGGAGATATTTCCTTTTTCACCATTGCCCTCTATGGGCTTCCAAATATCACTTTGCAAATCCCACAAGAACAGTCTTAACGAAAGGCTTCTTGAGGAAAAAGCTGTAACACTGTGAGATGAATTTACAGAACACAAAGCAGTTTCTCAGAAAGCTTCTTTTCAGTTTTTTTCTAAGGATATTTCCTCTTTCATCATAGCCCTCTACGGGCTTCCAAATATCACCTTGCAATTTCCACAAGAACAGTCTTAGCGAAAGGCTTCTTGAGGGGAAAGCTGTAACTCTCTGAGATGAATTAACAAAACACAAAGCAGTTTCTCAGAAAGTTTCTTTCCAGTTTTTAACAGAAGTTATTTCTTTTTTCACCATAGCTCTCTATGGGCTGCCAAATATCACTTTGCAAATTCCAGAAGAACAGTATTAGCCAAAGGCATCTGAGAGGACAGCTGTAACTTTGTGAGATGAATTAACAGAACACAAAGCAGTTTCTCAGAAAGCTTCTTTCCGGTTTTTAAGTGAAGATATTTCCTTTTTCACCATTGCCCTCTATGGGCTTCCAAATATCACTTTGCAAATCCCACAAGAACAGCCTTACCAAAAGGCTTCTTGAAGTGTAAGCTGTAACTCGGTGAGATATATTAACAGAACACATGGCAGATTCCCAGAATGCTTCTTTCCAGTTTTTTACCGGAGATATTTCCTTTTTCACCATTGCCCTCTATGGGCTTCCAAATATCACTTTGCAAATTTCACAAGAACAGTCCTATTGAACGGCTTCTTGAGGGGAAAGCTGTAACTCTGTGAAATGAATTAACAGAACACAAAGCAGTTTCTCAGAAAGCTTCTTTTCAGTTTTTTTCTAAGGAGATTTCCTCTTTCATCATAGCCCTCTATGGGCTTCCAAATATCACTTTGCAATTTCCACAAGAATAGTCTTAGTGAAAGGCTACTTGAGGTAAAGCTGTATCTTGATGAGATGTATTACGCGAACACACGGCAGTTTCTCAGAAAGCTTCTTTCCAGTTTTTAACGTAAGATATTTCCTTTTTAACCATAGCCCTCTACGGGCTTCCAAATAATTCTTTGCAAATTACACCAGAACAGTCTCAGTGAACAGCTACTTGAGTGGAAAGTTGTAACTCTGTGGGATGAACTAACAGAACACAAAGCAGTTTCACAGAAAGCTACTGTTCTTTTTTGATCTTATGATATTTCCATTTTCACAATTACACTCTGTGGGCTTCCAAATATCACTTTGTAAATACTACAAGGACAGTCTTAGCGGAAGGCTTCTTGAGGGAAAAGCTGTAACTCTGTGAGATGAATTAACAGAACACAAAGCAGTTTCTCAGAAATCTTTTTTCTGTTTTTAACTGAGGATATTTCCTTTTTCACGAAAGCCGTCTACGGGCTTCCAAATATCACTTAGCAATTTCCACAACAGCAGCCTTAGCGAAAGGGTTCTTTAGGGCAAAGCTGTAAATCTGTGACTTGAATTAACAGAACAAAAAGCAGTTTCTCAGAAAGCTACTTTACAGCTTTTAACTGAAGATATTTCCTTTTTCACCAAAGCCCTCTATGGGCTTCCAAATATCACTTTTCAAATTACACAACAACAGCCTTAGTGAAAGGCTTCTTGAGGGGAAAGGTGTAACTCTGTGTGTTGAGTTAACAGAGCACAGAGTAGTTTCTCAGATAGTTTTTTCCAGTTTTTAACTGAAGATATTTCCTTTTTCAACATAGCCTTCTATGGGCTTCCAAATATCACTTTGCAAATTCAACAAGAACAGTCTAACGAAAGGCTTCTTGAGGGGAAAGCTGTAACTCTGTGAGATGAATTAACAGAACACAAAGCAGTTTCTCAGAAATCTTCTTTCCAGTTTTTAACGGAAGATATTCCTTTTTCACCGTAGCCCTCTAAGGGCTTCCAAATATCACTTTGGAAGTTCCACAGGAACAGTCTTAGCGACAGGCTTCTGGAGGGGAAAGCTGTAACACTCTGAGATGAATTAACAGAACACAAAGCAGTTTCTCAGAAAGCTGCTTTCTAGTTTTAAATTGAAGGTATTTCCTTTTTCACTATAGCCCTCTATGGGCTTCCAAATATCACTTGGCAAATTTCACAAGAACTGTCTTAATGAACGCCTTCTTGAGGGTAAAGCTGTAACTCAATGAGATGAACTAACAGAACACAAGGCAGTTTCTCAGAAAACTTCTTTTCCGTTTTTCTCTTAGGATATTTCCATTTTCAGTATAGCACTCTATGGGCTTCCGAATATCACTTTCCAAATTCCACAAGAACAGTCTTAGCGAGAGGCTTCTTAAGGGGAAATCTCTAACTCTTTGAGATGAATCAACAGAACACAAAGCAGTTTTTCAGAAAGCTTCTTTTCAGTTTCTATCTTAGGCTATTTCCTTTTTCACCATAGCCCTCTATGGTCTTCCAAATATCACCTTGCAAATTCCACAAGAACAGTCTTAGCGAAAGGCTTCTTGAGGGGAAAGCTCTAATTCGGTGAGATGTATTAACAGAAAACACGCCAGTTTCTCAGAAAGCTTCTTTCCCCTTTTTAACGGGAGATATTTACTTTTTCACCATAACCCTTGATGGGTTACCAAATATGAATTTGCAAATTGCACAAGAAGAGTCTTAGTGAACGGCTTCTTGAGGGGAAAGCTCAAACTCTGTGAGATGAACTAACAGAACACAAAGCAGTTTCTCAGAAAGCTTCTTTTCGGTTTTTAACGGAAGATATTCCCTTTTTCACCATAGCCCTCTATGGGCTTCGAAATTTCTCTTTGCAAATTCCACAAGAACAGTCTTAGCCAAAGGATTCTGCAGGGACAAGCTGTAACTCTGTGAGATGAATTAACAGTACACAAAGCAGTTTCTCAGAAAGCTGCTATTCAGTTTTTATATTAGGATATTTCCTTTTTCACCATAGCCTTCTAAGGGCTCCAAATATCACTTTGCAAATTCCACAAGAACAGTCTTAGTGTAAGGCTTCTTTAAGAGAAAGCTGTAACTCTGTGAGTTGAATTAAGAGAACACAAGGTAGTTTCTCAGAAAGATTCTTTCCAGTTTTAAACTGAAGATATTTCCTTTTTCACCATAGCCCTCTACGGGCTTCCAATATCATTTTGCAAATTTCACAAGAACAGTCTCAGTGATCGGTTTCTTGAGGGTAAAGCTGTAACTCTGTGAGATGAACTAACAGAACACAAGGCAGTTTCTCAGAAAGCTTCTTTTCGATTTTTATCTTAGGATATTTCCATTTTCACCATAGCCATCTATGGGCTTCCAAATATCACTTTGCAAATTCCACAAAAACAGCCTTAGCAACAGGCTTCTTGACGGGAAAGCTGTAACTCTGTGAGTTGATTTAACAGAAAACGAAGCAGTTGCTCAGAAAGCTTCCTTTCAGTTTTTATCTTAGGGTATTTCCTTTTTCACCATAGCCCTCCATGGACTTCGAAATATCACTTTGGAAATTGCACAAGAACAGTCTTAGCCAAAGATTTCTGGAGGGGAAAGCTGTAACTCTGTGAGATGAATTAACAGAACACAAAGCAGTTTCTTAGAAATCTTCTTTCCAGTTTTTAACGGAAGATATTTCCTTTTTCACCGTAGCTCTCTCTGGGCTTCCAAATATCACTTTGCAAATTCCACAAGAACAGTATTAGTGAACGGCTTCTTGAGGGGAAAGCTGTAAATCGGTGAGATGAATAAACAGAACACAAAGCAGTTTCTCATAAAGCTTCTTTCCAGTTTTTAACAAAAGATATTTCCTTTTTCACCATAGCCCTCTATAGGCTTCCTAGATCACTTTGCAAATTCCACAAAAATAGTCTTAGCGAAAGGCTTCTGGAGAGCAAAGCTGTAATTCTGTGAGATGAATTAACAGAACACATAGCAGTTTCTCAGAAATCTTCTTTCCACTTTTTATCTTAGGATATTTCCTTTATCACCATAGCCCTCTATGGGCTTCCAAATATCACTATGCAAATCCCACAGGAACAGTCTTAGCGAAAGACTTCTTGTGTAGAAAGCTGTAACTCGGTGAGATATATTAACATAACACGCGGCAGTTTCTCAGAGTGCTTCTTTCTAGTTTTTAAGGGAAGATATTTCCTTTTTCACCATAGCCCACTATGGGCTTCCTAATATCATTTTGAAAATTTCACAAGAACAGTCTTACTGAATGGCTTCTTGAGGGGAAAGCGGTAAGACTTTGAGATTAACTAACAGAACACAAAGCAGTTTCTCAGAAAGCTTCTTCTCGGTTTTTATCTTAGGATATTTCCTTTTTCACCATAGCCATCCATGGGCTTCCAATTATCACTTTGCAAATTCCACAATAACAGTCTTAGCGGAAGGTGTCTTCAGGGTAAAGCTCTAATTCTTTGAGAAGAATTAACAGAACACACAGCAGTTTCTCAAAAGTTTCTTTCCAGTTTTTCACTGAAGATATTTCCTTTTTCAACATAGCCCTATACGGGCTTCCAAATATCACTTTGCAAATTCCACAAGAACAGTGTTAGCAAAAGGCTTCTGGAGAGAAAAGCTGTAACCCTGTGAGATGAATTAACAGAACACAATGTTGTTTCTCAGAAATCTTCTTTCCAGTTTTTAACGAAAGATATTTCCTTTTTCACCACAGCCCTCTACGGGCTTCCAAATATCACTTTCCAAATCCCACAAGAACAGTCTTAGCGAAAGGCTTCTTGAAGGGAAAGCTGTAACTGGGTGAGGTCTATTATCAGAACACATGGCAGTTTCTCAGAAAGCTTCTTTCCAGTTTTTAACTGAAGATATTATCTTTTTCACCATAGCCATCTATGGGCTTCCAAATATCACTTTGCAAATTCGACAACAACAGCCTTAGCGAAAGGCTTTTAGAGGGAAATGTAACTCTGTGAGATGAATTAGCAGAACACAAAGCAGTTTCTCAGAAAGCTTCTTTCCAGTTTTTAATGGAAAATAATTCCTTTTTCACCATAGCCCTCTAAGGGATTCTAAATATCACTTTCCAAATTTCAGAAGAACAGTCTTAGTGAACGGCCTCTTGAGGGGAAATCTGTAACTCTCTGAGTTGAATTAAAAGAACACAAAGCAGTTTTTCAGAAAGCTTCTTTCCAGTTATTAACGGAAGATATGTCCTTCTTCACCATAGCCCTCTAAGGGCTTGCAAATATCACTTTGCAAATTCCACAAGAACAGTCTTACCGAAAGGCTTCTTGAGAAGAAAGCTGTAACTCTGTGAGATGAATTAACAGAAAACAAAGAAGTTTTTCAGAAAATTTCTTTCCAGTTTTTAATGGAAGATATGTCCTTTTTCACCATAGCCCTCTATGGGCTTCCAAATATCACTTTGCAAATTCCACAAGAACAGTCTTAGCGAAAGGCTTCTGGAGGGGAAAACTGTAACTCTGTGAGATGAATTAACAGAACACAAAGCAGTTTCTCAGAAAGCTTCTTTCCAGTTTTTAACTGAAGATATTTCCTTTTTCACCATAGCCCTCTATGGGCTTCCAAATATCACATTGCAAATGCCACAAGAACAGTCTTAGCGAAAGGCTTCTTGAGGGGAAAGCTGTAACTCGAATAGATGTATTAACAGAACACACGGCAGTATCTCAGAATGCTTCTTTCCAGTTTTTAACGGAATATATTTCCTTTTTCACCATAGCCCTCTAAGGGCTTCCAAATATCACTTTGCAAATTCCAAAAGAGCAGACATAGCGAAAGGCTTCTGGAGCGGAAAGCTGTACTCTCTGAAATGAATTAACAGAACCCAGAGCTGTTTCTCAGAAAGCTTCTTTCCAGTTTTCTACCGAAGATATTTTCTATTTACCCATAGCCTTCTATGGGCTTCCAAATATCACTTAGAAAATTCCACAAGAACAGTCTTTGCGAAAGGCTTTTTGAGGGGAAAGCTGTAACTCGGTGAGATGTATTTACAGAACACACGGCAGTTTATCTGAAAGCTTCTTTCCAGTTTTTAGCTGAAAATAGTTCCTTTTTCACCTTAGCCCTCTATGGGCACCCAATTATCATTTTGCAAATCCCACAAAGACACTCTTAGTGAAAGTCTTCTTGAGGGAATATCTGTAACTCTGTGAGATGAATTAAGAGAACACAAAGCAGTTTCTCAGAAAGCTTCTTTCCAGTTTTTAAAGGAAGATATTTCCTTTTTCACCATAGCCCTCTATGGGCTTCCAAATATCACTTTCCAAATTCCACAAGAACAGTCTTAGAAAAAGGCTTCTTGAGGGAAAGTTGTAACTCTGTGAGATGAATTAACAAAACACAAAGCAGTTTCTCAGAAATCTTCTTTCCACTTTTTAACTGAGGATATTTCCTTTTTCACTATAGCCCTCTAATGGCTTCCAAATATCACTTTGCAAATTCCACAAGAAGTGTCTTAGCGAAAGGCTTCTTGAGGGGAAAGCTGTAACTCCGTGATGTGAATTAACAGAACACATAGCAGTTTCTTAGAAAGCTTGTTTCCAGTTTTTAACTGAGGATATTTCCTTTTTCACTATAGCCCTCTAATGGCTTCCAAATACCACTTAGCAAATTCCACAAGAAGAGTCTTAGCGAAAGTCTTCTTGAGGGGAAAGCTGTAACTCTGTGAGATGACTTAACACAACACAAAGCAGTTTCTCAGAAAGGTTCTTTCCAATTTTAACGGAAGGTATTTCCTTTTTCACCATAGCCCTCTTTGGGCTTCCAATTATCACTTTTCAAATTCCACAAGAACAGTCTTATCGAAAGGCTTCTTAAGAGGAAAGATGTAACTCTGTGAGATGAATTACCAGAACACCACGCAGTTTCTCAGAGTGCTTCCTTTCAGTTTTTCACTGTAGATATTTCCTTTTTCACGATAGCCCTCTATGGGCTTCCAAATATCACTTTCCATATTCCCCAAGAAGAGTCTTAGCGACAGGCTTCTTGACGGGAAAGCTGTAAGTCTGTGAGGTCAATTAACAGAAAACAAAGCAGTTTCTCAGAAAGCTTCTTTCCAATTTTTATCGGAAGGTACTTCCTTTTTCACCATAACCCTCAATGGACTTCCAAATATCACTTTGCAAATTCCACATCAACAGTCTCATCGAACGGCTTCTTGAGGCGAAATATGTAACTCTGGGAGATGAATTAACAGAACACAACGCAGTTTCTCAGAAAGCTTCTTTCCAGTTTTTAACTGAAGATATTTTCTTTTTCAGCATAGCCCTCTAAGGGCTTCGAAATCTCACTTTGCAAATTCCAATAGAACAGTCTTAGCAAAAGGCTTCTTGAGGGGAAAGCTGTAACTCTGTGAGATGAATTAACAGAACACAAAGCAGTTTCTCAGAAGGCTCCTTTCTAGTTTTCAACGGAAGACGTTTCCTTTTTCACCATAGCCCTCTATGGGCTTCCAAATATCACTTTGCAAATTCCACAAGAACAGTCTTATCGAAAGTCTTTTTGAGGGGAAAGCTGTAACTCTGTGAGATAAATTAAGAGAACACAACGCAGTTTCTCAGAAAGCTTCTTTCCAGTTTTTAAGTGAAGATATTTCCTTTTTCACCATAACCCGCTATGGGCTTCAAAATATCACTTTACAAATTCCACAAAAACAGTCTTAGCGAAAGGCTTCTTGAGGGGAAAGCTGTAAGTTCGTGAGATCAATTAACAGAACACAAAGCAGTTTCTCAGAAAGCTTCTTTCCAGTTTTTAAAGGAAGTTATTTCCTTTTTCACCATAGCCCTCTATGGGCTTCCAAATATCACTTTCCAAATTCCACAAGAACAGTCTTAGAAAAAGGCTTCTTGAGGGAAAGTTGTAACTCTGTGAGATGAATTAACAAAGCACAAAGCAGTTTCTCAGAAATCTTCTTTCCACTTTTTAACTGAGGATATTTCCTTTTTCACTATAGCCCTCTAATGGCTTCCAAATATCACTTTGCAAATTCCACAAGAAGTGTCTTAGCGAAAGGCTTCTTGAGGGGAAAGCTGTAACTCCGTGATGTGAATTAACAGAACACAAAGCAGTTTCTCAGAAAGCTTGTTTCCAGTTTTTAACTGAGGATATTTCCTTTTTCACCATAGCCCTCTATGGGCGTCTTAATATCACTTTGCAAATTACACAAAAACAGTCTTCGCGAAAGGCGTCTTGAGGGGAAAGCTGTAAGTTTGTGAGATCAATTAACAGAACACAAAGCAGTTTCTCAGAAAGCTTCTTTCCAGTTTTAAACGGAAGATATTTCTCTTTTCATCATAGCCTTCTGTGGGCTTCCAAATATCACTTTGCAATCTCCACAATAACAGTCGTAGCGAAAGGCTTCTTGAAGGGAAAGCTGTAATTCTGTGAGATGAATTAACACAACACAAAGCAGTTTCTCAGAAAGCTTCTTTCTAGTTTTTATAGGAAGGTATTTCCTTTTTCACCATAGCCCTCTATGGGCTTCCAAATATCACTTTCCAAATTCCACAAGAACAGTCTTAGCAAAAGGCTTCTTGAGGGGAAAACTGTAACTCTGTGAGAATGAATTAAGAAAACACAAAGCAGTTTCTCAGAATGCTTCTTTCCAGTTTTTCAATTCAGATATTCCCTTTTTCACCAGAGCCCTCTTTGGGCTTCCAATTATCCCTTTGCAAATTCCACAATAACAGTCTTAGCGAAAGGCTTCTTGAGGGGAAAGCTGTAACTCTGTGAGATGAATTAGCAGAACACAATGCAGTTTCTCAGAAAGCTTCTTTCCTGTTTTAAACGGAAGATATTTCTCGTCTCACCATAGCCTTCTGTGGGCTTCCAAATATCACTTTGCAATCTCCACAAGAACAGTCGTAGCGAAAGGCTTCTTGAAGGGAAAGCTGTAATTCTGTGGGATGAATTCACAGAACACACAGCAGTTTCTCAGAAAGCTTCTTTACCGTTATAAACGGAAGATATTTCCTTTTCACCGTAGCCCTCTTTGGGCTTCCAAATATCACTTTGCAAATTCCAAAAGAACACTCTTAGTAAAAGGCTTCCAGAGGGGAAAGCTGTAAATCTGTGAGATGAATTAACTGAACACAAAGCAGTTTCTCAGAAAGCTTCTTTCCAGTTTTTAACTGAAGATACTTTCCTTTTCACCATAGCCCTCTATGGGCTTTCAAATATCACTTTGCAAATACCACAAGAACAGTCTTAGCGAAAGTCTACTTCAGGAGAAAGCTGTAACTCTCTGAGGTGTATGAACAGAACACAAAGCAGTTTCTCAAAAAGCTTCCTTCCAGTTTTTAACTGAAGATGTTTCCTTTTTCACTGTAGCCCTCTTTGGGCTTCCAAATATCACCTTGCAAATTCGACAAGTAAAGTCTAAGTGAAAGGCGTCTTGAGGAGAAAGGTGTATCTCTGTGGGCTGAATTAACCGAACACAAAGCCATTTCTCAGAAAGCTTCTTTCCAGTTTTTAATGAAGAGACTTCTTTTTCACCGTAGACCTCTATGGGCTTCCAAATGTCACTTTGAAAATTCCACAAGAACAGTCTTACCGAAAGGCGTCTTGAGGGGTAAGCTGTAACTCTGTGAGATGAATTAAGGAACACAAAGCCATTTCTCAGAAAGATTCTTTCCAGTTTTTAACTGAAGATATTTTCTTTTTCAGCAAATCCCTCTACGGGCTTCCAAATATCACTTTGCAAATTCCAAAAGAACACTCTTAGCGAAAGGCTTCATGAGGGGAAAGCTGTAACTCTGTGAGATGAATTAACAGAACACAAAGCCGTTTCTCAGAAAGCATCTTTGCAATTTTTAACTGAAGATATTTCCTTTTTCACCATAGCCCTCTATGGGCTTCCAAATATCACTTTGCATATTCCACAAGAACAGTCTTAGCGAAAGACTTATTGAGGGGAATGCTGTAACTCTGAGATGAATTAAGAGAACACAAGGGCCTTTCTCAGAAAGCTTCTTACAGTTCTTAACTGAAGAAATTTCCTTTTTCTCCATAGTCCTCTATGGGCTTCCAAATATCACTTTGCAAATTCACAAGAACAGTCTTACCGAAAGGTTTCTTGAGGGGAAAGCTGTAACTCTTTGAGTTGAATTAACAGGACACAAAACAGTTTCTCAGAAACCTTCTTTCCTGTTTTTAACTTAAGATATTACCTTTTTCACGATAGCCCTCTATAGCCTTCCAAATATCACTTTGCAAATTCCACAAGAACAGTCTTAGCGAAAGGCTTCTTGAGGGGAAAGCTGTAACTCTGTGAGATGAATTAACAGAACACAAAGCCGTTTGTCAGATAGCTTCTTTCCAGTTTTTAAGGAAGAGATTTCCTTTTTCACCATAGCTCTCTATGGGCTTCCAAATATCTCTTTGCAAATTCCACAAGAACAGTCTTAGCGAAAGGTTTCTTGAAGGGAAAGATGTAACTCTGTGAGATGAAATAAGAGAACACAAATCCGTTTCTCAGAAAGCTTCTTTCCAGTATTTAACAAAAGATATTTCCTTTTCCAGCATAGTCCTCTATGGGCCTCCAAATATCACTTTGCAAATCCCACAAGAACATAGTTCGCGAAAGGCTTCTTGAGGGGAAAGCTGTAACACTGTGAGATGAATTAACAGAACACAAAGCAGTTTCTCAGAAAGCTTTTTTCCAGGGTTTAACTGAAGATATTTCCTTTTTCATCGTAGCTCTCTATGGGCTTCCAAATATCACTTTGCAAATTCCACAAGAATAGTTTTAGCGAAGAGCTTGTTGAAGGGAAAGCTGTAACTCTGTGAGATGAATTAACAGAACACAAAGCAGTTTCTCAGAAAGCTTTTTTCCAGGGTTTAACTGAAGATATTTCCTTTTTCATCGTAGCTCTCTATGGGTTTCCAAATATCACTTTGCAAATTCCACAAGAATAGTCTTAGCGAAGAGCTTGTTGAGGGGAAAGCTGTAACACTGTGAGATGAATTAACAGAACACAAAGCCGTTTCTCAGATAGCTTCTTTCCAGTTATTAAGGAAGAGTTTTCCTTTTTCACCATAGCCCTCTATGGGCTTCCAAATATCACTTTGAAAATTCCACAAGAACAGTCTCAGCGAAAGACTTCTTGAGGGGAATGCTGTAACTCTGTGCAATAATTTAAGAGAACACAAAACCCTTTCTCAGAAAGCTATTTCCAGTTCTTAACTGAAGATATTTCCTTTTTCTTCATAGCCCTCCATGGGCTTCCAAATATCACATTGCAAATTCCACAAGAACAGTCTTAGCGAAAGGCTTCTTGAGGGGAAATCTGTAAATCTGTGAGATGAATTAAAAGAACACAATGCAGTTTCTCAGAATGCTTCCTTCCAGTTTTAACTGAAGATAATTTCTTTTTCACCATATCACTCTATGAGCTTCAAAATATCACTATCCAAATTCCCCAAGAACAGTCTTTGCGAAAGGCTTCTTGAGGGGAAAGCTGTAACTCTGTGTGATGAATTAAGAGAACGCAAATCCGTTTCTTAGAAAGCTTCTTTCCAGTTTTTAACTGAAGGTATTTCTTTTTTAAGCATAGTCTTCTATGGGTTTCCAAATATCACTTTCCAAATTCCACAAGAACAGTCTTTGCGAAAGGCTTCTTGAGGGGAAAGCTGTAACTCTGTGATATGAATTAACAGAACACAAAAAAGTATCTCAGAAAGCTTCTTTCCACTTTTTATCCGAAGATATTTCCTTTTTCAGCATAACCCTCTATGGGCTTCGAAATATCACTTTGGAAATTACACAAGAACACTCTTAGCGAAAGGCTTCATGAGGGACACGTGTAACTCTGTGAGATGAAATAACAGAACACAAAGGCTTTTCTCAGAAAGCTTTTTCCCAGTTTTTAACGGAACTGATTTCCTTTTTCACTATAGCCCTCTATGGGCTTCCAAATATCACTTTGTAAATTCCACAAGATCAGTCTTAGCGAAAGGCTTCTTGAGGGGAAAGCTGTTACACAGTGGGATGAATTAACAGAACAAAAAGCAGTTTCTCAGAAAGCTTCTTTCCAGTTTTTAACGGAAGAGATTTCCTTTTTTACCATAGCAACCTAAGGGCTTCCAAATATCACTTTGCAAATTCCACAAGAACACTCTTAGTCAAAGGCTTCTTGAGCGGAACGCTGTAACTCTGTGAGATGAATTAACAGAACACAAAGCAGTTTCGAAGAAAGCTTCTTTCCAATATTTAACGGAAGAGATTTGCTTTTTCACCATAGCCCACTATGGGCTTCCAAATATCGCTTTGCAAATTCCACTAGAATAGTCTTAGCGAAAGGATTCTTGAGGGGAAAGCTGTAACCCTGTGAGGTGAAATAACTGAACACAAATCCGTTTCTCAGAAAGCTTCTTTCCAGTTTTTGATGAAAGAGATTTCCTTTTTCAGCAATGCACTCTATGGGCTTCCAAATCTCATTTTGCAAATTCCACAAGAACAATCTTAGCGAAAGGCTTCCTGAGGGGAAAACTGTAACTCTGTTAGATGAATTAACAGAACACAAAGCGGTTTCTCAGAAAGCTTCTTTCCAGTTTATAACTTAAGATATTACCTTTTTCAAAATAGCCCTCTATAGGCTTCCAAATATGACTTTGCAAATTCCACAAGAACAGTGTTAGCGAAAGGCTTTTTGAGGTGAAATCTGTAACTGTGTGAGATGAATTAAGAGAACACAAAACCGTCTGTCAGAAAGCTTCTACCCAGTTTTTAACGGATGAGATTTCCTTTTGCTCCATAGCCCTCTAGGGGCTTCCAAATGTCACTTTGCAAATTCCACAAGAACAGTCTTAGCGAAAGGCTTCTTCAGGGGAAAGCTGTAACTCTGTGAGATGAATTAACAGAACACAAAGCAGTTTCTCAGAAAGCTTCTTTCCAGTTTTTTACTGAAGATATCTCCTTTTTCACCATAGCCTTCTATGGGCTTCCAAATATCACTTTGTATATTCTACAAGAAGTGTCTTAGCGAAAGGCCTCTTGAGGGGAAAGCTGTTACTCTGTGAGATGAATTATCAGAAGACAAAGCAGTTTCTCAGAAAGCTTCTTTCCAGTTTTTAACGGAAGAGATTTCCTTTTTCACGATAGCCCTGTATGGGCTTCCAAATATCTCTTTGCAAATTCCACAAGAACAGTCTTAGCGAAAGACGTCTTGAGGGGAAAGCTGTTACTCTGTGAGATGAAATAACAGAAAACAAAGCAGTTTCTCAGAATGCTTCCTTACAGTTTTAACTGAAGATATTTTATTTTTCACCATGACAATCTATGTGCTTCAAAATATCACTTTGCAAATTCCACAAGAGCAGTCTTTGCGATAGGATTCTTGAGGGGAAAGCTGTAACTCTGTGTGATGAATTAAGAAAACAAAAAGCCGTTTTTAGAAAGCTTCTTTCCGGTTTTTAACTGAAGATATTTCTTTTTTAAGCATAGCCTTCTATGGGCTTCCAAATATCACTTGTTAAATTCCAGAAGAACAGTCTTAGTGAGAGGCTTCTTGAGGGGAAAGCTGTACACTGTGAGATGAATTAAGAGAACACAAAGCCGTTTCTCAGAAAGCTTCTTTCCAGTTTTTAACGCAATTGATTTCCTTTTTCACCAAAGCTCTCTATGGACTTCCAAATATCACTTTGCAAATTCCACAAGAACAGTCTTAGCGAAAGGCTTCTGGAGAGGAAAACTATAACGCTGTGAGATGAATTAACAGAACACAAAGCAGTTTCTGAAAAGGCTTTTTTTCAGTTTTTATCTTAGGATATTTCCTTTTTCACCATAGCCCTCTATGAGCTTCCAAGTATCACTTTGCAAATTACACAAGAACAGTCTTAGCGAAAGGCTTCTAGAGGTGAAAGCTGTAAGTCTGCGAGATCAATTAACAGTACACAAAGCAGTTTTTCAGAAAGCTTCTTTCCAGTTTTTAAAGGAAGATATTTCCTTTTTCACCATAGCCCTCTATGGGCTTCCAAATATCACTTTCCAAATTCCACAAGAACAGTCTTAGCAAAAGGTTTCTTGAGGGGAAAGCTGTAACTCTGTGAGATGAAATAAAAGAACACAAATCAGTTTCTCAGAATGCTTCTTTCCAGTTTTTCACTTAAGATATTCCTTTTTTCACCAGAGCCCTCTTTGGGCTTCCAAATATCCCTTTGCAAATTCCACAAGAACAGTCTTATCGAAAGGCTTCTTGAGGGGAAAGCTGTATCTCTGTGAGATGAATTAGCAGAACACAATGCAGTTTCTCAGAAAGCTTCTTTCCAGTTTTAAACGGAAGATATTTCTTTTTTCACCATAGCCCTCTATGGGCTTCCAAATATCACTTTGCAGTCTCCACAATAACAGTCGTAGCGAAAGGCTTCTTGAAGGGAAAGCTGTAATTTTGTGACATGAATTAACAGAACACAAAGCAGTTTCTCAGAAAGCTTCTTTCCCGTTTTTAACGGAAGATATTTCCTTTTCACCGTAGCCCTCTAGGGGCTTCCAAATATCCCTTTGCAAATTCCACAAGAACAGTCTTATCGAAAGGCTTATTGAGGGGAAAGCTGTAACACTGTGAGATGAATTAACAGAACACAAAGTCGTTTCTCAGAAATCTTCTTTCCAGTTTTGAACTGAAGAGATTTCCTTTTTCACCACAGCCCTCTATGGGCTTCCAAATATCACTTTTCAAATTACACAAGAACGGTCTTAGCAAAAGGCTTCTTGAGGTGAAAGCTGTAACTCTGCGAGGTGAATTAACAGATCACAAAGCAGTTTCTCAAAAGGCTTCTTTTTAGTTTTTATCTTAGGATATTTCCTTTTTCACCATAGCCCTCCATGGGCTTACAAATATCACTTTGCAAATTCCACAAGAACAGTCTTAGCAAAAGGCTTCTTCAGGGGAAAGCTGTAATTCTGTGAGATGAATTAACAGAACACAAAGCAGATTCTCAAAAAGGATCTTTCCAGTTTTTAACTGAAGATATTTCCTTTTTCACCGTAGCCCTCTATGGGCTTCCAAATATTACCTTGCCAATTCCACAAGAATAGTCTTAGCGAAACGCTTTTTGAGGGGAAAGATGTAAGTCCGTTAGATGAATTAACAGAACACAAGCAATTTCTCAGAAAGCTTCTTTCCAGTTTTTAATGAAGAGACTTCCTTTTTCAACGTAGACCTCTATGGGCTTCCAAATATCACTTTGAAAATTCCACAAGAACCTTCTTAGCAAAAGGTTTCTTGAGGGGAAAGCTGTAACTCTGTGAGATGAAATAACAGAACACAAATCCGTTTCACAGAAAGCTTCTTTCCGGTTATTACGGAAGATATTTCCTTTCTCACCATAGCCTTCTACAGCCTTCCAAATATCACTTTGCAAATTGCAGAACAGTCTTAGCAAAAGGCTTCTTGAGGGGAAAGCTGTAACTCTGTGAGATGAATTAACAGAACACAAAGCCGTTTTCCAGATAGCTTCTTTCCAGTTTTTAAGGAAGAGATTTCCTTTTTCACCATAGCCCTCTAGGGACTTCCAAATATCTCTTTGCAAATTCCACAAGAACAGTCTTAGCGAAAGGTTTCTTGAAGGGAAAGCTGTAACTCTGTGAGATGAAATAAGAGAACACAAATCCGTTTCTCAGAAAGCTTCTTTCCAGTTTTTAACGAAAGAGATTTCCTTTTTCAGAATAGTCCTCTATGGGCTTCCAAATATCACTTTGCAAATCCCACAAGAACATAGTTCGCGAAAGGCTTCTTGAGGGGAAAGCTGTAATTCTGTGAGATGAATTAACAGAAAACAAAGCAGTTTCTCAGAAAGCTTCTTTCCAGTTTTTAACTGTAGATATTTCCTTTTTCACCGTAGCTCTCTATGGGCTTCCAAATATCACTTTGCAAATTCCACAAGAATAGTCTTAGTGAAGAGCTTGTTGAGGGGAAAGCTGTAACTCTGTGAGATGAATTAACAGAACGTTTCCAGTTTTTAACGGAAGAGATTTCCTTTTTCACGATAGCCCTGTATGGGCTTCCAAATATCTCTTTGCAAATTCCACAAGAACAGTCTTAGCGAAAGACGTCGTGAGGGGAAAGCTGTAACTCTGTGAGATGAAATAACAGAAAACAAAGCAGTTTCTCAGAATGCTTCCTTACAGTTTTAACTGAAAATATTTTATTTTTCACCATGACACTCTATGTGCATCAAAATATCACTTTGCAAATTCCACAAGATCAGTCTTTGTGAAACGATTCTTGAGGGGAAATCTGTAACTCTGTGTGATGAATTAACAAAACACAAAGTCGTTTCTTAGAAAGCATCTTTCCGGTTTTTAACTGAAGATATTTCTTTTATAAGCATAGCCTTCTATGGGCTTCCAAATATCACTTGTTAAATTCCAGAAGAACAGTCTTAGTGAGAGGCTTCTTGAGGGGAAAGCTGTAACACTGTGAGATGAATTAAGAGAACACAAAGCCGTTTCTCAGAAAGCTTCTTACCAGTTTTTAACGCAATTGATTTCCTTTTTCACCAAAGCCCTCTATGGACTTCCAAATATCACTTTGCAAATTCCACAAGAACAGTCTTAGCGAAAGGCTTCTGGAGAGGAAAACTATAACGCTGTGCGATGAATTAACAGAACCCAAAGCAGTTTCTGAAAAAGCTTTTTTTTGTTTTTATCTTAGGATATTTCCTTTTTCACCATAGCCCTCTAAGGGCTCCAAATATCACTTTGCAAATTCCACAAGAACAGCCTTAGCTAAAGGATTATGGAGGGGAAAGCTGTAAGTCTGTGAGATGAATTAACAGAACACAAAGCAGTTTCTCAAAAAGCTTCTTTTCAGTTTTTATCTAAGGATATTTCCATTTTCACCATAGTCCTGTTGGGGCTTCCAAATATCACTTTTTAAATTCCACAGGAACATTCTTAGCGAAAGGCTTCTTGAGGGGAAAGCTGTAACACTGTGATATGAATTAACAGGACACAAAGCAGTATCTCAGAAAGCTTCTTTCCACTTTTTAACTGAAGATACTTCCTTTTTCAGCATAGCCCTCTCTGGGCTTCGAAATATCACTTTCGAAATTCCACAAGAACACTCTTAGCGAAAGGCTTCATGATAGGAAAGGTTTAACTCTTTGAGATGAAATAACAGAACACAAAGACTTTTCTCAGATAGCTTCTTTCCAGTTTTTAACGGGATTGATTTCCTTTTTCACCATAGCCCTCTATGGGCTTACAAATATCAATTTGTAAATTCCAGAAGAACAGTCTTAGCGAAAGGCTTCTTGAGGGGAAAGCTGCTACACTCTGGGATGAATTAACAGAACAAAAGGCAGTTTCTCAGAAAGCTTCTTTCCAGTTTTTAACGGAAGAAATTTCCTTTTTCACCATAGCAACCTATGGACTTCCAAATATCACTTTGCAAATTCCACAAGAACACTCTTAGGCAAAGGCTTCTTGAGCGGAAAGATGTAACTGTGTGATGAATTCACAGAACACAAAGCAGTTTCTCAAAAAGCTTCTTTTCATTTTTTATCTTAGGATGTTTCCTTTTTCCCCATAGCCCTGTAAGGGCTTCCAAATAACACTTTTTACATTCCACAAGAAGAATCTTAGCGAAAGCCTTCTTGAGGGAAAGCTGTAACCTCTGTGAGATGAATTAAGAGAACACAAAGCCATTTCTCAGAAACCTTCTTTAGAGTTTTTAACGGAAGAGATTTCCTTTTTCACCATAGCCCTCCTCGGACTTCCAAATATCACTTTGCAAATTCCACAAGAACACTCTTAGTGAAAACCTTCTTGAGGGGAAAGCTGTAACTCTGTGAGATGAATAAACAGAACACAAAGCAGTATCTCAGAAAGCTTCTTTGCACTTTTTAACTGAAGATATTTCCTTTTTCAGCATAGCCCTCTATGGGCTTCCAAATATCACTTTGCAAGTTCCACAAGAACACTCTTAGCGAAAGGCTTCATGAGGGGAAAGCTTTAACTCTGTGAGATGAATTAACAGAACACAAAGCCTTTTATCAGAAAGCTTCTTTCCAGTTTTTAACGGAAGAGATTTCCTTTTTCACCATAGCCCTCTATGGGCTTCCAAATATCACTTTGCAAATTCCACAACCACAGTCTTAGCGAAAGGCTTCTTGAGGGGGAAGCTGTAACTCTCTGAGATGAATTAACAGAACACAAAGCAGTTTCTCAGAAAGCTTCCTTCCACTTTTTTATTTTAATATTACATGCTTGATTTCTTTTTTATTTATATAACTTTGTGTAACAATCACTCACGAAATATCAGAATTCTTATTACTTAATACATAAAGAATATTCAAGAACTATTGTTGCAGTAGAAAGCTACTAAAGTATGAGCAGGTCAGGAGGGGTCTCCCCTCTTTCACACACGAAATATGTTGGGAGACCCTCAGGTGATGGTCAAGGGTTTGTTAACTCTTTCTCTAAAGTAGTAATTGGTCATACCTGGTGTCAAGGAAAGGCAGGCTTCTAATAGAAAACACCTGAAACTCATCAGCAACTTCCCAATGAGATCTCAGGAGTGAGGAGAAGTAAGGCAAGATCCCGGAAGTATGCCAATGTATAAAACCCCAAGTCAAGAAGTCAAACTGTGCACTTGGCTTCTCAAGTCTCCCACTTGGCCCTCTTCCAGGTTGTACTTCCCTTCTTTTCCTTTCTGTTTTAAAGCCTTTTAATAAACCTTCACTCCTGCTCTGAGAATTACCTCTGTCTCACTTTCTGCCTTATGCCCCTTAGTGGAATTCCTTCTGAGGAAGCAAGAATGGAGGGTGCTGCAAACCTATACAGATTCGCCGCCAATGTCTCCAGAACTCGGATGTCTTCCACAGGTAATAACATTGCTTTCAATATTTTTCATAATTATATCATGCTAAAAAACTAAGTATAACAGTGTCAAATACAAATACAATTAAAGCTTTTTGAATTCTATTTTATTTTACAAGGTTTTTTAAATCAAGTATGATTTTTCCTGGTGCCATTAAATTATAATTCTTTTCATATTTATATTTAATCATTTTATATAGAATTATTTTATATTTCTAGTACTTATTATTCTAGTATATCTCTTTTAGGCTTACTTTATGTCTCACTTTTATGAAAATAAGTAAAATATATATTTGATACATTACAATAACTTAGCAAAATGCTCAGGTATAATGCTATTTAAAATTAATATACCATATTTATATAATAATGCTATAATTTTCTCATAAAATAATAAATCTTTTTAATGTTTGAAATTATAGGATGATAAGTGGTCTTTAATTTATTCCCCTTGTTTGAATTTTCAGTAGTGAATATGTTCTTCCAAAAATATTTTTATGATAAATTCCAAATGCATACAATAGTGGATTACCTCTAGGTACTCATCATTCATTTCACCAACATCAACACTTGTCCAATTCCTTTTACCTTCACTCACTTCTCCCCATTTCCCCCAACCGCATTCCTGCCACAACTGCTGACTCAAACCGTTCAAAGGATTGTTTGGTCAATCCTTTTGTAACAATTTAGTTATGTGCTTTTCCTAAAAAATAAGTGGAAGATTATTTTTTATTTTTTATTGTTTATTTTTTAAAATTATTTATTTCAATTTTGTGGGTATATAGTAGATGTATGTATTTATGGGGTGCATGAGATGTTCTGATTCAGGCATGCAATGAATAATAATCACATCATGTAAAATGGGGTATCCATTCTCTCAAGCATTTATCCTTTGTGTTACAAGCAATCCAATTAGACTCTTTCAGTTATTTTAAAATGCACAGTTAAATTATTACTGACTATAGTCGCCTTATTGTGCTATCAAATACTAGATCTTATTTATTCTTTCTGTTTTTTTGTACCCATTAACCATCTCCAGCTTTGCCTCAAACCCCCACTACCCTTCCCAGCCTCTGGTAACCATGCTTCTACTCTCTATCTCCATGAGTTCAATTGTTTTGATTTTTAGATCTCACAAATAAGTGAGAACATGAAATTAGAATTATTATTAAACAGATCTCAAAATGGGACTTAGTTGCGTATCTTCTCCTCCTCTCCCTGTATCAACCTGTTTCAGCCTGGAAGCCTCTAGTGGGAAGGAGGGATGTGGTTGGTTGCTTCCTTTTTTTTTTTTTTTTTTTTAATATATATTTTAAGTTCTAGGATACATGTGCATAACGTGCAGGTTTGTTACATATGTATACTTGTGCCCTGTTGCTGTGCTGCACCCATCAACTCGTCAGCACCCATCAACTTGTCATTTACATCAGGTTTAACTCCCAATGCAATCCCTCCCCCCTCCCGCCTCCCCATGATAGGCCCCGGTGTGTGATGTTCCCCTTCCCGAGTCCAAGTGATCTCATTGTTCAGTTCCCACCCATGAGTGAGAACATGCGGTGTTTGGTTTTCTGTTCTTGTGATAGTTTGCTAAGAATGATGGTTTCCAGCTGCATCCATGTCCCTACAAAGGACACAAACTCATCCTTTTTTATGGCTGCATAGTATTCCATGGTGTATATGTGCCACATTTTCTTAATCCAGTCTGTCACTGATGGACATTTGGGTTGATTCCAAGTCTTTGCTATTGTGAATAGTGCCGCAATAAACATACGTGTGCATGTGTCTTTATAGCAGCATGATTTATAATCCTTTGGGTATATACCCAGTAATGGGATGGCTGGGTTATATGGTACGTCTAGTTCTAGATCCTTGAGGAATCGCCATACTGTTTTCCATAATGATTGAACTAGTTTACAATCCCACCAACAGTGTAAAAGTGTTCCTATTTCTCCACATCCTCTCCAGCACCTGTTGTTTCCTGACTTTTGAATGATTGCCATTCTAACCGGTGTGAGATGGTATCTCAGTGTGGTTTTGATTTGCATTTCTCTGATGGCCAGTGATGATGAGCATTTTTTCATGTGTCTGTTGGCTGTATGAATGTCTTCTTTTGAGAAATGTCTGTTCATATCCTTTGCCCTCTTTTTGATGGGGTTGTTTGTTTTTTTCTTGTAAATTTGTTTGAGTTCTTTGTAGGTTCTGGATATTAGCCCTTTGTCAGATGAGTAGATTGCAAAAATTTTCTCCCATTCTGTAGGTTGCCTGTTCACTCTGATGGTAGTTTCTTTTGCTGTGCAGAAGCACTTTAGTTTAATGAGCTCCCATTTGTCAATTTTGGCTTTTGCTGCCATTGCTTTTGGTGTTATAGACATGAAGTCTTTGCCCATGCCTATGTCCTGAATGGTACTACCTAGGTTTTCCTCTAGGGTTTTTATGATATTAGGTCTAACGTTTAAGTCTCTAATCCATCTTGAATTAATTTTCGTATAAGGAGTAAGGAAAGGATCCAGTTTCAGCTTTCTGCTTATGGCGAGCCAATTTTCCCAGCACCATTTATTAAATAGGGAATCCTTTCCCCATTTCTTGTTTCTCTCAGGTTTGTCAAAGATCAGATGGCTGTAGATGTGTGGTATTATTTCTGACGACTCTGTTCTGTTCCATTGGTCTATATCTCTGTTTTGGTACCAGTACCATGCTGTTTTGGTGACTGTAGCCTTGTAGTATAGTTTGAAGTCAGGTAGCGTGATGCCTCCAGCTTTGTTCTTTTGACTTAGGATTGTCTTGGAGATGCGGGCTCTTTTTTGGTTCCATATGAACTTTAAAGCAGTTTTTTCCAATTCTGTGAAGAAACTCATTGGTAGCTTGATGGGGATGGCATTGAATCTATAAATTACCTTGGGCATATGGCCATTTTCACGATATTGATTCTTCCTATCCATGAGCATGGTATGTTCTTCCATTTGTTTGTGTCCTCTTTTATTTCACTGAGCAGTGGTTTGTAGTTCTCCTTGAAGAGGTCCTTTACATCCCTTGTAAGTTGGATTCCTAGGTATTTTATTCTCTTTGAAGCAATTGTGAATGGAAGTTCATTCCTGATTTGGCTCTCTGTTTGTCTGTTACTGGTGTATACGAATGCTTGAGATTTTTGCACATTAATTTTGTATCCTGAGACTTTGCTGAAGTTGCTTATCAGCTTAAGGAGATTTCGGGCTGAGACAATGGGATTTTCTAAATATGCAATCATGTCATCTGCAAAGAGGGACAATTTGACTTCTTCTTTTCCTAACTGAATCCCGTTGATTTCTTTCTCTTGCCTGATTGCCCTAGCCAGGACTTCCAACACTATGTTGAATAGGAGTGGTGAGAGAGGGCATCCCTGTCTTGTGCCAGTTTTCAAAGGGAATTTTTCCAGGTTTTGCCCATTCAGTATGATATTGGCTGTGGGTTTGTCATAAATAGCTCTTATGATTTTGAGGTACATTCCATCAATACCGAATTTATTGAGCGTTTTTAGCATGAAGGGCTGTTGAATTTTGTCAAAAGCCTTTTCTGCATCGATTGAGATAATCATGTGGTTCTTGTCTTTGGTTCTGTTTATATGCTGGATTATGTTTATTGATTTGCGAATGTTGAACCAGCCTTGCATCCCAGGGATGAAGCCCACTTGATCATGGTGGATAAGCTTTTTGATGTGCTGTTGAATACGGTTTGCCAGTATTTTATTGAGGATTTTTTCATCGATGTTCATCAGGAATATTGGTCTAAAATTCTCTTTTTTTGTTGTGTCTCTGCCAGGCTTTGGTATCAGGATGATGTTGGCCTCATAAGATGAGTTCGGGAGGATTCCCTGTTTTTCTATTGATTGGAATAGTTTCAGAAGGAATGGTACCAGCTCCTCCTTGTACCTCTGGTAGAATTCAGCTGTAAATCCATCTGATCCTGGACTTTTTTTGATTGGTAGGCTATTAATTATTGCCTCAATTTCAGAGCCTGCTATTGGTCTATTCAGGGATTCAACTTCTTCCTGGTTTAGTCTTGGAAGAGTGTAAGTGTCCAGGAAATTATCCATTTCTTCTAGATTTTCTAGTTTATTTGCGTAGAGGTGTTTATAGTATTCTCTGATGGTAGTTTGTATTTCTGTGGGGTCGGTGGTGATATCCCCTTTATCATTTTTTATTGCGTCTCTTTGATTCTTCTCCCTTTTCTTCTTTATTAGTCTTGCTAGCGGTCTGTCAATTTTGTTGATCTTTTCAAAAAACCAACTCCTGGATTCATTGATTTTTTGGAGGGTTTTTTGTGTCTCTATCTCCTTCAGTTCTGCTCTGATCTTAGTTATTTCTTGCCTTCTGCTAGCTTTTGAATGTGTTTGCTCTTGCTTCTCTAGTTCTTTTAATTGTGATGTTAGAGTGTCAATTTTAGATCTTTCCTGCTTTCTCTTGTGGGCATTTAGTGCTATAAATTTCCCTCTACACACTGCTTTAAATGTGTCCCAGAAATTCTGGTATGTTGTATCTTTGTTCTCATTGGTTTCAAAGAACATCTTTATTTCTGCCTTCATTTCATCATGTACCCAGTAGTCATTCAGGAGCAGGTTGTTCAGTTTCCATGTAGTTGAGCGGTTTTGATTGAGTTTCTTAGTCCTGAGTTCTAGTTTGATTGCAGTGTGGTCTGAGAGACAGTTTGTTACAATTTCTGTTCTTCTACATTTACTGAGGAGTGCCTTACTTCCAACTATGTGGTCAATTTTGGAATAAGTGCGATGTGGTGCTGAGAAGAATGTATATTCTGTTGATTTGGGGTGGAGAGTTCTATAGATGTCTATTAGGTCTGCTTGCTGCAGAGATGAGTTCAATTCCTGGATATCCTTGTTAATTTTCTGTCTCGTTGATCTGTCTAATGTTGACAGTGGACTGTTGAAGTCTCCCATTATTATTGCATGGGAGTCTAAGTCTCTTTGTAAGGCTCTAAGGACTTGCTTTATGAATCTGGGTGCTCCTGTATTGGGTGCATATATATTTAGGATAGTTAGCTCTTCCTGTTGAATTGATCCCTTTACCATTATGTAATGGCCTTCTTTGTCTCTTTTGATGTTTGATGGTTTAAAGTCTGTTTTATCAGAGACTAGTATTGCAACCCCTGCTTTTTTTTGTTCTCCATTTGCTTGGTAAATCTTCCTCCATCCCTTTATTTTGAGCCTATGTATGTCTCTGCGTGTGAGATGGGTCTCCTGAATACAGCAGACTGATGGGTCTTGACTCTTTATCCAGTTTGCCAGTCTGTGTCTTTTAATTGGAGCATTTAGTCCATATACATTTAAGGTTAATATTGTTACGTGTGAACTTGATCCTGCCATTATGATATTAACTGGTTATTTTGCTCGTTAGTTGATGCAGTTTCTTCCTAGCCTTGATGGTCTTTACATTTTGGCATGTTTTTGCAATGGCTGGTACCGGTTGTTCCTTTCCATGTTTAGTGCTTCCTTCAGGGTCTCTTGTAAGGCAGGCCTAGTGGTGACAAAATCTCTAAGCATTTGCTTATCTGTAAAGGATTTTATTTCTCCTTCACTTATGAAACTTAGTTTGGCTGGATATGAAATTCTGGGTTGAAAATTCTTTTCTTTAAGAATGTTGAATATTGGCCCCCACTCTCTTCTGGCTTGAAGAGTTTCTGCCGAGAGATCTGCTGTTATTCTGATGGGCTTCCCTTTTTGGGTAACCCGACCTTTCTCTCTGGCTGCCCTTAAGATTTTTTTCTTCATTTCAACTTTGGTGAATCTGGCAATTATGTGTCTTGGAGTTGCTCTTCTCGAGGAGTATCTTTGTGGTGTTCTCTGTATTTCCTGGATTTGAATGTTGGCCTGCCCTACTAGGTTGGGGAAGTTCTCCTGGATGATATACTGAAGAGTGTTTTCCAACTTGGTTCCATTTTCCCCCTCACTTTCAGGCACCCCAATCAGACGTAGATTTGGTCTTTTTACATAATCCCATACTTCTTGCAGGCTTTGTTCATTTCTATTTCTTCTTTTTTCTTTTGATTCCTCTTCTCGCTTCATTTCGTTCATTTGATCCTTAATCGCTGATACTCTTTTCCAGTTGATCGAGTCAGTTACTGAAGCTTGTGCATTTGTCACGTATTTCTCGTGTCATGGTTTTCATCTCTTTCATTACGTTTATGACCTTCTCTGCATTAATTATTCTAGCCATCAATACTTCCACTTTTTTTTCAAGACTTTTAGTTTCTTTGCGCTGGGTACGTAATTCCTCCTTTAGCTCTGAGAAGTTTGATGGACTGAAGCCATCTATCATCTCGTCAAAGTCATTCTCCGTCCAGCTTTGATCCGTTGCTGGCGATGAGCTGTGCTCCTTTGCTGGAGGAGATGCGCTCTTATTTTTGAAATTCCAGCTTTTCTGCCCTGCTTTTTCCCCATTTTTGTGGCTTTATGTGCCTCTGGTTTTTAACGGAAGATATTTCCTTTTTCACCATAGCCCTCTATGGGCTTCGAAATATCACTATGCAAATTTCACAAGAACAGTCTTAGTGAACGGCTTCTTGAGGGGAAAGCTGTAACTCTGTGAGATGAATTAACAGAACACAAAGCAGTTTCTCAGAAATCTTGTTTCCAGTTTTTAACGAAAGATATTTCCTTTTTCACCATAGCCCCCATGGGCTTTGAAATATCACTTTTCAAATTCCACAAGAACAGTCTTAGCGAAAGGTTTCTTGAGGAGAAAGGTGTAACTCTGTGAAATGAATTACCAGAACACAAAGCAGTTTCTCACAAAGCCTCTTTTCGGTTGTTATTTTAGGATATTTCCATTTTCACCGTAGCCCTCTATGGGCTTCCAAATATCACTTTGCAAATTCCACAAGAAAAGTCTTAGCGAAAGGCATCTTCAGGGGAAAGCTGCAAATCTGTGAGATGAATTAACAGAACACAAAGCAGTTTCTAAAAAACATTCTTTCCAGTTTTTAACGGAAGATATTTCCTTTTTCATCATAGCCCTCTATGGGCTTCCAAATATCACCTTGAAAATTCCACAGGAACAATCTTAGTGAACGGCTTCTTGAGGGGAAAGCTATAACACTGTGAGATGAATTAAGAGAACATAATGCAGTTTCTCAGAAAGCTTCTTTTCGGTTTTTATCTTAGAATATTTCCTTTTTGCCATAACCCTCTATGGGCTTCTAAAATCACTTTGCAAATTCCACAAGAACAGTCTTAGCGAAAGGCTTCTTGAGGAGAAAGCTGTAACTCTGTGAGGTGAATTAACAGGAAACAAAGCACTTTCTCAGAAAGCTCCTTTCCACTGTATAACGGAAAATATTTCCTTATTCACCATAGCCCTCTATGGCCTTCTAAATACCACTTTCGAAATGACACAAGAACAGTACTAGCGAAAGAATTCTTGAGGGGAAAGCTGTAACTCTGTGATATGAATTAACAGAACACAAAGCAGTTTCTCAGAAAGCTTCTTTCCAGTTTTTAACTGAAGATATTTCCTTTTAAACCATAGCCCTATATGGGCTTCCAAATATCATTATGCAAATTCCACAAGAACAGACTTAGTAAAGGTCTTCTTGAGGGGAAAGCTATAACTCTGTGAGATGAATTAAGAGAACACAAAGCAATTTTTCAGAAAGCTTCTTTCCAGTTTTTAACTGAAGATATTTCCTTTTTAACCATATCCCTATATGGGCTTCCAAATATCACTTTGCAAATTCCACAAGAACGGACTTAGTAAAGGTCTTCTTGAGGGGAAAGCTGTACTCTGTGAGATGAATTAACAGAACACAAAGCAATTTTTCAGAAAGCTTCTTTCCAGTTTTTAACGGAAGATATTTCCTTTTTCACCAAAGCCCTCTATGGGCATCCAAATATCACTTTAAATATTCCACAAGAACAGTCTTATCAAAAGGCTTCTTGAGGGGAAAGCTGTAATCCTGTGAGATGAATTAACAGAACACAAAGCAGTTTCTCAGAAAGCTCCTTTCCAGTTTTTAACTGAAGATATTTCCTTTTTCACCGTAGCCCTCTATGGGCTTCCAAATATCACTTTGCAAATTCCACAAGCACAGTCTTAGCGAAAGGCTTCTTGAGGGAAAAG
Source organism: Chlorocebus sabaeus (assembly GCF_047675955.1). Classification (NCBI taxonomy): domain Eukaryota; kingdom Metazoa; phylum Chordata; class Mammalia; order Primates; family Cercopithecidae; genus Chlorocebus; species Chlorocebus sabaeus. The sequence continues at coordinate 154,189 of NW_027327511.1, forward strand.
CTGTAATCAGAATGCTTCTTTCGAGTTTTTAACTGAAGATATTTCCTTTTACACCACAGCCCTCTAAGGACTTCCAAATATCACTTTGCAAATTCCACAAGAACAGTCTTAGCGAAAGGCTTCTTGAGGGGAAAGCTGTAACTCTGTGAGATGAATTAACAGAACACAAAGCAGTTTCTCAGAAAGCCTCTTTCCAGTTTTTAACTGAAGATATTTCCTTTTCCACCATAGCCCTGGATGGTCTTCCAAATACCAGTTTGCAAATTCCACAAGAACAGCCTTAGCAAAGGGCTTCTTGAGGGGAAAGCTGTAACTCTGTGAAATGAATTAACAGAACGCAAACAAGTTTCTCAGAAAGCTTCTTTTCAGTTTTTGTGTTAGGATATTTCCTTTTTCACCATAGACCTCTATGGGCTTCCAAATATCACTTTGCAAATTCCACAAGAACAGTCTTAGCAAAAGATTTCTCGAGGGGAAGGCTGTAACTCTGTGAGATGAATTAACAAAACACAAAGAAGTTTCTCAGAAAGCTTCTTTCCAGTTTTTAACTGAAGTTATTTCCTTTTTCACCATAGCCCTGTACCGGCTTTCAAATATCACTTTGCAAATTCCACAAGAACAATCTTAGCAAAAGGGTTCTTGAGGGGAAAGCTGTAACTCTGTGAGATGAATTACCAGAACACAAAGCAGTTTCTCAGAATGCTTCTTTCCAGTTTTTAATGGGGGATATTTCCTTTTTCACCATAGCCCTCTATGGGCTTCTAAATATCACGTTCTAAATGCACAAGAACAGTCTTAGCGAAACGCTTCTTGAGAGGAATGCTGTAACTCTGTGAGATGAATTAAGAGAACACAAAGCAGTTTTTCAGAAAGCTTATTTTCAGTTTTTATCTTAGGCTATTTCCTTTTTCACCGTAGACCTCTGTAGGCTTCTAAATATCACTTCCCAAATTTGTCAAGAACAGTCTTATGGAAAGGCTTCGTGAGGGGAAAGCTGTAACTTTTTGAGATGAATTAACAGAACACAACGCAGTGTCTCAGAAAACTTCTTTCCCTTTTTAAACCGAAGATATTTCCTTTTCACCATAGCTCTCTATGGCCTTCGAAATGTCACTTTGCAAATTCCACAAGAACAGTCATAGCGAAAGGCTTCCTCAGGGGAAAGCTGTAACTCTGTGGGATGAATTCCCAGATCAGAAAGCTGTTTCTCAGAAAGCTTCTTTCTCACTTTTATGGCGGATATTTCCTTTGACCCTATAGTCTTCAAAGGGAACCGAATTATCCCTTCTCAGATTCCACAGAAATAAGGTTAGCAAACAGCTCTACGACATATAGCTCTAACTCAGTGAGTGGAAGTCACATATCACAAAGCAGTTTCTCAGAAAGGTTCTTTTCAGTTTTTATCTTAGGATATTTCCTTTTTCACCATAGCCCTCTATGGGCTTACAAATACCACTCTTCAAATTCCACAAGAACAGTCTTACCGAAAGGCTTCTTAAGGGGAAAGCTGTAACTCTGTGAGGTGAATTAACAGAACACAAAGCAGTTTCTCAGAAAGCTTCTTTTCAGCTTTTATCTTAGGATATTTCCTTTTTCACCATAGCTCCATAAGGACTTACAAGTATCACTATGAGTCTTACACAAGAAGAGTCTTAGCAACAGTCTTTTTGAGGGTAAAGCTGTAACTCCTTGAGATGAATTAATAGAACACAAAGCAGTTTGTTATAAAGCTTCTTTCCATTTTTTAACTGAAGATATTTCCCTTTTCACCACAGCCGTTTATAGGCTTCCAAATATCACTTTGCAAATTCAAAAAGAATCGTCCTAGCGAAAGGCTTCATGAGTGGAATGCTGTAACTCTGTGAGATGAATTCACAGATCTCAGAGAAGTTTCTCAGAAAGCTTCTTTCTCACTTTTAGCGGCAGATATTTCCTTTGGCCCTATAGTCTTCAAAGGGATCCAAAATAACAGTTCTCCGATTCCTTAGAAATAAGGCTATCAAGCAGCTCTAGTAAATACAGCTGTAACTCCGTGAGTGGAAGTCACATAATACTAAACCGTTTCTCAGAAAGCCTCTTTCAGTTTTTAACTGAAGATATACCCTTTTTCACCGTAGCCCTCTATGGGCTTCAAAATATCACTTTGAAAATACAACAAGAACAGTCTTAGCGAAAGGCTTCTAGAGGGGAAAGCTGTAACTCTGTTAGGTGAATTAACAGAACACAAAGCAGTTTCTCAGGAATGTTCTTTACAGTTTTTATCTGAAGATATTTCCTTTTCACCATAGCGCTCTATGGGCTTCCAAATATCACATTTCAAATTCCAAAAGAACAGTCTTAGCGAAAGACTTCTTGAGGGGAAAGCTGTATGTCTGTGAGATGAATTAAAAGAACACAAAGCAGTTTCTCAGAAAGCTTCTTTCCAGTTTTTATCTGTGGATATTTCGATTTCACCATAGCCGTCTATTGGCTTCAAAATATCATTTTTCAAATTGCGCAAGAATAATCTTAGCGAAAGGCTTCTTGAGGGGAAAGCTGTAACTCTGTGAAATGAATTCACGGATCACAAAGAAGTTTCTCAGAAAGCTTCTTTCACACTTTAAGCGGCGGATATTTCCTTTGGACCTATAGTCTTCAAAGAGATCCGAAGTAACATTTCTCAGATTCCACAGAAATAAGGCTAGCCAACAGTTCCACGAAATACAGCTGTATCTCAGTGACAGTAAATCACATATCACAAAGCATTTCCTCAGAAAGCTTCTTTTCACTTTTTAACTGAAGCTATATCCTTTTTCACCAAAGCAATCTTTGGACTTCCAAAGACCACTTTGCAAATTCCACAAGAACAGTCTCGGTGAAAGGCTTCTTGAGGGGAAAGTTGTAACTCTGTGAGGTGAAATAAGAGAACACAAAACCGTTTCTCAGAAAGCTTCTTTCCAGTTTTTAAATGAAGATATTTCCCTTTTCACCATAGCCCTCTATGGGCTTCAAAATATCAATTTGAAAATAACACAAGATCAGTCTTAGTGAACGGCTATTTGTTCGGAAAGCTGTAAGTCTCTGAGATGAATTATCGAAACACAAAGGAGTTTCTGAGAAAGCTTCTTTTCTGTTTTTACCTTACGATATTTCCTTTTTCACCATAGTTCTCAAAGCACTTCCAAATATCACTTTGAAAATTTCACAAGAACAGTCTTAGTGAACGACTTCTTGAGGGGAATGCTGTAACTCTGTGAGATGGATTAAAAGAACACAAAGCAGTTTCTCAGAAACCTTCTTTCCACTTTTTAACTGAAGATATCTCCTTTTTCCCCATAGCAGACTATGGGCTTCCAAATATTACTTTGCAAAATCAGCAAGAACAGTCTTAGTGAACGGTTTCTTGAGGGGAAAGCTGTAAGTCTGTGAGATAAATTCAGAGAACACAAAGCAGTTTCTCAGAAATTTTCTTTTCAGTTTTTATCTTAGGATATTTTCTTTTAAACCATAGATCTCTATGGTTTTCCAAATATCTTTTTCCAAATTCCACAAAAAGAGCTTTAGCAAAACTTTTCTGGAGGGGAAAGCCGTAATTCTGTGAGATGAATTAACAGAACACAAAGCAATTTCTCAGAAAGCTTCTTTCCAGTTTTTATCTGAAGATATTTCCTTTACACGATAGTCCTCTATGGGCTTCCAAATATCACTTTGCAAATTCCACAAGAACAGTCTTAGTGAACGACTTCTTGAGGGGAAAGCTGTAATTCTATAAGATGAATTAACAGAACACAAAGTCGTTTCTCAGAAAGCTTCTTTTCAGATCTTATCTTAGGAAATTTCTATTTCACCACAGCCCTCTATGGGCTTCCAAATATCACTTTGCAAATTCCACAAGAACAGTCTTAGCGGAATGCTCCTTGAGGGGAAAGCTGTAACACTGTCAGATGAATTAACAGAACACAAAGCAGTTTCTCAGAAAACTTCTTTCCAGTGTATAACTGAAGATATTTTCTTTTTCACCATAGCCCCCTAAGGGTTTCCAAATATCACTTTGAAAATTCTACAAGAACGGTCTTAGTGAACGGTTTCTGGAGGGCAAAGCTGTAACCGTGTGATATGAATTAACGGAACACAAAGCAGTTTCTCAAAAAGCTTCTTTCTAGTTTTCATCTGAGGACATTGACTTTTTCACCATAGCCCTTTATGGGCTTCCAAATATCACTTTGCAAATTCCACAAGAACAGTCTTAGCGAAAGACTTCTTGAGGGGAAAGCTGTAACTCTATGAGGTGAATTAACAGAAAACATAGCAGTTTCTCAGAAAGCTTCTATACAGTTTCTAACGGAAGATATTCCTTTTTTCACCATAGCCCTATAAGGGCTACCAAATATCACTTTGCGAATTACACAAGAAGAGTCTTAGCGAAAGGTTTCTCGAGGGGAAAGCTGTAACTCTGTGAGATGAATTAACAGAACACAAAGCAGTTTCTCATAAAGCTTCTTTCCAGTTTTTATCTAAGGACATTACCTTTTTCTCCGTAGCCCTATATGGGCTTCCAAATATCACTTTGCAACTTCCACAGGAACTGTCTTAGCGAAAGACTTCTTGAGGGAAAAGCTGTAACCCTTCGAGATGAAATAACAGAACACAAAGCAGTTTCTCAGAAAGCTTCTTTCAGGTTTTTAACTGAAGATATTTACTTTTTCAACATAACCCTCCATGGGCTTCCAAATATCTCTTTGCAAATTCCAAAAGAACAGTCTTAGTGAACGGACTCTTGAGGGGAGAGCTGTTACTCTGTGAGAGGAACTAGAATAACACAAAGAAGCTTCTCAGAAAGCTTCTGTCCAGTTTTTAACTGAAGATATTTCCTTTTTCACCGTAGCACTCTATGGTCTTCCAAATATCACTTTTTAAATTCCACAAGAACAGTCTTAGCGAAAGGCTTCTTGAGAGGAAAGCTATAACTCTGTGAGATGAATTAACAGTACACAAAACAGTTTCTTAGAAAGCTTCTTTCCAGTTTTTAACTTAAGATGTTACCTTTTTCACCATAGCCCTCTATAGGCTTCCAAATATCACTTTACAAATTCCACAAGAACAGTCTTACCGAGAGGCTTCTTCAGGGGAAAGCTGTTACTCTATGAGATGAATTAACAGAACACAAAGCCGTTTCTCAGAAGGCTTCTTTCCAGTTTTTAGCGGAAGAGATTTCCTTTTTCACCATAACCTTCTAAGGGCATCCAAATATCACTTTGCAAATTCCACAAGAACAGTCTTAGCGAAATGCTTCTTGAGGGGAAAGCTGTAACTCAGTGAGATGAATTAGCAGAACACAATGCAGTTTCTCAAAAAGCTTCTTTCCAGTTTGTAACTGAAGAGATTTCCTTTTTCAACCTAGCCCTCTATGGGCTTCCAAATATCATTTTGAAAATTCCACAAGAACAGTCTTAGTGAAAGACTTCTTGAGGGGAAAGCTGTAACTCTGTGAGATGAATTAACACAACACATAGCAGTTTCTCAAAAGGCTTCTTTTCAGTTTTTATCTGAGGATATTTCCTTTTTCACCACAGCTCTCTATGGGCTTCCAAATATCACTTTTTAAATTCCAAAAGAACTCTCTTAGCGAAAGGCTACTTCAGGGGAGAGCTGTATCTCTGTGAGATGAATTAACAGAACACAAAGTAGATACTCAGAACGCTTCTTTCCAATTTTAAACTGAAGAGATTTCCTTTTTCACCATAGCCCTCCATGGGCTTCCAAATATCACTTTGCAAATTCCACAAGAACTGTCTTAGTGAAAGGTTTCTCCAGGGGAAAGCTGTAACTCTCTGAGATGAATTAAGAGAACACAAATCAGTTTCTCAGAGATCTTCTTTCCAGTTTTTAACTGAAGATAATACCTTTTTCAACATAGCCCTCTATAAGCTTCCAAATATAACTTTTATAATTCCACAAGAAAATACTTATCGAAAGGCTACTTGAGGAGAAAGCTTTAACTCTGTGAGATGAATTAACAGAACACAAAGCCGTTTCTCAGAAAGCTTCTTTCCAGTTTTTCACGGAAGAGATTTCCTTTTTCACCATAGCGCTCTATGGGCTTCCAAATATCACTTTGCAAAATCCACAAAAACAGTCTTAGGGAAAGGCTTCTGGAAGGGAAAGCTGTAACTCTGTGAGATGAATTACAGTACACAAAGCAGTTTCTCAGAAAACTTCTTTCCAGGTTTTAACTGAAGATATTTCCTTATTCACCATAGTCCTCTATGGGCTTCCAAATATCTGTCTGCAAATCCCACAAGAACAGTCTTAGCGAAAGGCTTCTTGAGGGGAAAGCTGTAACTCGGTGAGGTGTATTAACAGAACACACGGCAGTTTCTCAGAAAGCTTCTTTCACTTTTTAACGGAAGATATTTCCTTTTTCAAAATAGCCCTCTAGGGGCTTCCAAATATCACTTTGAAAATTCCAATAGAACAGTCTTAGCGAAAGACTTCTTGAGGGGAAAGCTGTAATTTGGTGAGATGTATTATCAGAACACACGACAGTTTCTGATAAAGTTTCTTTCCAGTTTTTAACGGAAGATATTTCCTTTTTCACCAAAGCCCTCTATGGGCTTCCAAATATCACTTTGCAAATTTCACAAAACAGTCTTAGTGAACGGCTTCTTGAGGGGAAAGCTGTAACTCTGTGAGATGAACTAACAGATCACAAATCAGTTTCTCAGAGAGTTTCTTTCCAGTTTTTAACTGAAGATATTTTCTTTTTAAGCATAGCCCTCTATGGGCTTCCAAATATCACTTTGCATATTCCACAAGAAGTGTCTTAGCGAAAGGCTTCTTGAGGGAAAAGCTGTAACTCTGTGAGATGCATTAACAGAACACAAAGCTGTTTCTCAGAGAGATTCATGCCAGTTTTTAACTGAAGATATTTCCTTTTTCACCAAAGCCCTCTATGGTCTTCCAAATATCACTTTGCAAATCCTACAAGAACAGTCTTAACCAAAGACTTCTTGTGGGGGAAGCTGTAACTTGGTGAGATGTATTAACAGAACACATGGCAGTTTCTCAGAAAGCTTCTTTCCAGATTTTAACGAAAGATATTTCCTTTTACACCATAGCCCTCTATGGGCATCCAAATTTCACTTTTCAAATTTCACAAGAACAGTCTTAGTGAACGACTTCTTGAAGGGAAATGTGTAACTCTGTGAGATGAACTAACAGAACACAAAGAATTTTTCAGAAAGCTTCTTTTCGGTTTTCATCTTAGGATATTTCCATTTTCACCATAGCCATCTATGGGCTTCCAAATATCACTATGCAAATTCCAGAAGAACAATATTAGCGAAAGGCTCCTTGAGGGGAAAGCTGTAACTCTTTGAGATGAATTTACAGAACACAAAGCAGTTTCTCAGAAAGCTTCTTTCCAGTTTTTAACTGAAGATATTTCCTTTTTCACCATAGCCCTGCATGGGCTTCCAAATATCACTTTCCAAATTCCACAACAACTGCCTTAGCGTAAGGCTTCTTGAGGGAAAAGCTGTAATTCTGTTAGATGAATTAAGAGAACAAAAAGTAGTTCCTCAGAAAGCTTCTTTTCAGATTTTATCTTAGGCTATTTCCTTTTTCACCACAGCCCTCTAACCGCTTCCAAATATCACTTTGAAAAATCCAAAAGAACAGTCTAAGTGAACGGCTTTTTGAGAAGAAAGCTGTAACTCTGTGAGATGAATTAACAGAACACAAGTAGTTTCTCAGAAATCTTCTTTCCAGTTTTTAACGGAACATATTTCCTTTTCACCATAGCCATCTATGGTCTTCCAAATATGATTTTTAAATTTCCAGAAGAACAGTCTTTGAGGAGGGGTTCTGGAGGGGAAAGTTGTAACTCTGTGAGATAAATTAACAGAAAAGAAAACAGTTTCTCAGAAAGCTTCTTTCCAATTTATAACTGAAGATATTTCCTTTTTCACCATAGCCCACAAGGGGTTCCAAATATCACTTTACAAATTCCACAAGAATAGTCTTAGGGAAAGGATTCTGGAGGGGAAAGCTTTAACTCTGTGAGATGAATTAACAGAACACAACGCAGTTTCCGAGAAAGCTCCTTTAGAGTTTTTTTTCTTAGGTAATTTCCTTTTACACCATAGCCCTCTATGAGCTTCCAAATATCGCTTTGCAAATTCCACAAGAACAGTCTTAGCGAAGGGCTTCTGGAGGAAAATGCTGTAACTCTGTGAGATAAATTAACAGAACACAAAGTAGTTTCTCAGAAATCTTCTTTCCAGTTTTTAATGGAACATATTTCCTTTTTCACCATATCCCTCTAAGGGCTTCCATATATTACCTTGAAATTTCCAGAAGAACAGTCTTTGCGGAGGGCTTCTGGAGGGGAAGGTTTTAGCTCTGTGAGATGAATTAAGAGAACACAAAGCAGTTTCTCAGAAATCTTCTTTCCAGTTTTTAACGGAAGATATATCCTTTTTCACCATAGCCCTCTACGGGCTTAGAAATATCACTATGCAAATTCCACAAGAACAGTCTTAGCGAAAGGCTTCTTGAGGGGAAGGCTGTAACTCTGTGAGATGAATTAACAGAACAGAAAGCAGTTTCTCAGAATGTTTCTATCCACAGTTTAACTGAAGATATTTCCTCTTTCACCGTAGCCGTCATTGGGCTTCCAAATATCACTTTGCAAATCCCACAAGAGCAGTCTTAGCGAAAGGCTTCTTGAGGGGAAAGCTGTAACTCAGCGAGGTGTATTAACAGTACATATGGCAGTTTCTCAGAAAGCTTCTTCCCAGTTTTTAGCGGAAGACATTGCCTTTTTCACCATAGCCTCCTATGGGTTTCCAAATATCACTTTGCAAATCTCACAAGAGCAGTCTTAGTGAACGACTTCTTGAGGGGAAAGCTCTAACTCTGTGAGATGAATTAAGAGAATCCAAAGCCGTTTCTCAGAGAGCTTCTTTTCAATTTTTATCTTAGGATATTTCCTTTTTCACCATAGGCCTCTATGGCCTTCCAAATATCACATTGCAAATTCCACAAGAACAGTCTTAGTGAAAGTCTTCTTGACGACAAAGCTGTAACTCGGTGAGATGTGTTACACCAACACACGGCAGTTTCTCAGAAAGCTTTTTTCCAGTTTTTAACTGAAGATATTTCCTTTTTCACCATAGCCCTCTGTGGGCTTCCAAGTATCACTTTGCAATTTTCTGGTTTCTCTTCAGATCGTATAAATCTTTCGCCTTTTACCAAATTTCACTTTGCAAATTCCACAAGGACAGTCATAGGGAAAGGCTTCTGGAGGGGAAAGCTGTAACTCTGAAAGGTAAATTAACAGAACACAAAGCAGTTTCTCATACAGCTTCTTTCCAGTTTTTAACTGAAGATATTTCCGTTTTCACCATAGCCCTCTATGGGCTTCCAAATATCACTTTGCAAATTCCAGAAGAACAGTCTTAGTGAAATGTTTCAGGAGGGGAACGCTGTAATTCTGTGAGATGAATTAACAGAACACAAATCAGTTTCCCAGAAAGCTTCTTTCCAGTTTTTAACTGAAGAAATTTCCTTTTTCAGCATAGCCCTCTATGGGCTTCCAAATACCGCTTTGCAAATCCCACAAGAACACTCTTAACGAAAGGCTTCTTGAGGTGAAAGCTGTAACTCCGTGAGATGAATTAAGAGAACACAAAGCAGTTTCTCAGAATGCTTCTATCCACATTTTAACTGAAGATATTTCCTTTTTCACCGTAGCCCTCTATGGGCTTTCAAATATCACTTTGCAAATCCCACAAGAGCAGTCTTACCGAAAGGTTTCTTGAGGGGAAAGCTGTAACTCAGTGAGGTGTATTAACAGAACACATGGCAGTTTCTCAGAAAGCTTCTTTCCAGTTTTTAATGGAAGACATTGCCTTTTTCACCATAGACTCCTATGGGTTTTCAAATATCACTTTGCAAATTTCACAAGAGCAGTCTTAGTGAACGACTTCTTGAAGGGAAAGCTCTAACACTGTGAGATGAATTAAGAGAACCGAAACTCGTTTCTCAGAAATCTTCTTTCCAGTTTTTAACGGAACATATTTCCTTTTCACCATAGCCATCTATGGTCTTCCAAATATGATTTTTAAATTTCCAGAAGAACAGTCTTTGAGGAGGGGTTCTGGAGGGGAAAGTTGTAACTCTGTGAGATAAGTTAACAGAAAAGAAAACAGTTTCTCAGAAAGCTTCTTTCCAATTTATAACTGAAGATATTTCCTTTTTCACCATAGCCCTCAAGGGGTTCCAAATATCACTTTACAAATTCCACAAGAATAGTCTTAGGGAAAGGATTCTGGAGGGGAAAGCTTTAACTCTGTGAGATGAATTAACAGAACACAACGCAGTTTCCGAGAAAGCTCCTTTAGAGTTTTTTTTCTTAGGTAATTTCCTTTTACACCATAGCCCTCTATGGGCTTCCAAATATCGCTTTGCAAATTCCACAAGAACAGTCTTAGCGAAGGGCTTCTGGAGGAAAATGCTGTAACTCTGTGAGATGAATTAACAGAACACAAAGTAGTTTCTCAGAAATCTTCTTTCCAGTTTTTAATGGAACATATTTCCTTTTTCACCATATCCCTCTAAGGGCTTCCATATATTACCTTGAAATTTCCAGAAGAACAGTCTTTGCGGAGGGCTTCTGGAGGGGAAGGTTTTAGCTCTGTGAGATGAATTAAGAGAACACAAAGCAGTTTCTCAGAAATCTTCTTTCCAGTTTTTAACGGAAGATATATCCTTTTTCACCATAGCCCTCTACGGGTTTAGAAATATCACTATGCAAATTCCACAAGAACAGTCTTAGCGAAAGGCTTCTTGAGGGGAAGGCTGTAACTCTGTGAGATGAATTAACAGAACAGAAAGCAGTTTCTCAGAATGTTTCTATCCACAGTTTAACTGAAGATATTTCCTTTTTCACCGTAGCCGTCATTGGGCTTCCAAATATCACTTTGCAAATCCCACAAGAGCAGTCTTAGCGAAAGGCTTCTTGAGGGGAAAGCTGTAACTCAGTGAGGTGTATTAACAGTACACATGGCAGTTTCTCAGAAAGCTTCTTCCCAGTTTTTAGCGGAAGACATTGCCTTTTTCACCATAGCCTCCTATGGGTTTCCAAATATCACTTTGCAAATCTCACAAGAGCAGTCTTAGTGAACGACTTCTTGAGGGGAAAGCTCTAACTCTGTGAGATGAATTAAGAGAATCCAAAGCCGTTTCTCAGAGAGCTTCTTTTCAATTTTTATCTTAGGATATTTCCTTTTTCACCATAGGCCTCTATGGCCTTCCAAATATCACATTGCAAATTCCACAAGAACAGTCTTAGTGAAAGTCTTCTTGACGACAAAGCTGTAACTCGGTGAGATGTGTTACACCAACACACGGCAGTTTCTCAGAAAGCTTTTTTCCAGTTTTTAACTGAAGATATTTCCTTTTTCACCATAGCCCTCTGTGGGCTTCCAAGTATCACTTTGCAATTTTCTGGTTTCTCTTCAGATCGTATAAATCTTTTGCCTTTTACCAAATTTCACTTTGCAAATTCCACAAGGACAGTCATAGGGAAAGGCTTCTGGAGGGGAAAGCTGTAACTCTGAAAGGTAAATTAACAGAACACAAAGCAGTTTCTCATACAGCTTCTTTCCAGTTTTTAACTGAAGATATTTCCGTTTTCACCATAGCCCTCTATGGGCTTCCAAATATCACTTTGCAAATTCCAGAAGAACAGTCTTAGTGAAATGTTTCAGGAGGGGAACGCTGTAATTCTGTGAGATGAATTAACAGAACACAAATCAGTTTCCCAGAAAGCTTCTTTCCAGTTTTTAACTGAAGAAATTTCCTTTTTCAGCATAGCCCTCTATGGGCTTCCAAATACCGCTTTGCAAATCCCACAAGAACACTCTTAACGAAAGGCTTCTTGAGGTGAAAGCTGTAACTCCGTGAGATGAATTAAGAGAACACAAAGCAGTTTCTCAGAATGCTTCTATCCACATTTTAACTGAAGATATTTCCTTTTTCACCGTAGCCCTCTATGGGCTTTCAAATATCACTTTGCAAATCCCACAAGAGCAGTCTTACCGAAAGGTTTCTTGAGGGGAAAGCTGTAACTCAGTGAGGTGTATTAACAGAACACATGGCAGTTTCTCAGAAAGCTTCTTTCCAGTTTTTAATGGAAGACATTGCCTTTTTCACCATAGACTCCTATGGGTTTTCAAATATCACTTTGCAAATTTCACAAGAGCAGTCTTAGTGAACGACTTCTTGAAGGGAAAGCTCTAACACTGTGAGATGAATTAAGAGAACCGAAACTCGTTTCTCAGAAATCTTCTTTCCAGTTTTTAACGGAACATATTTCCTTTTCACCATAGCCATCTATGGTCTTCCAAATATGATTTTTAAATTTCCAGAAGAACAGTCTTTGAGGAGGGGTTCTGGAGGGGAAAGTTGTAACTCTGTGAGATAAGTTAACAGAAAAGAAAACAGTTTCTCAGAAAGCTTCTTTCCAATTTATAACTGAAGATATTTCCTTTTTCACCATAGCCCTCAAGGGGTTCCAAATATCACTTTACAAATTCCACAAGAATAGTCTTAGGGAAAGGATTCTGGAGGGGAAAGCTTTAACTCTGTGAGATGAATTAACAGAACACAACGCAGTTTCCGAGAAAGCTCCTTTAGAGTTTTTTTTCTTAGGTAATTTCCTTTTACACCATAGCCCTCTATGGGCTTCCAAATATCGCTTTGCAAATTCCACAAGAACAGTCTTAGCGAAGGGCTTCTGGAGGAAAATGCTGTAACTCTGTGAGATGAATTAACAGAACACAAAGTAGTTTCTCAGAAATCTTCTTTCCAGTTTTTAATGGAACATATTTCCTTTTTCACCATATCCCTCTAAGGGCTTCCATATATTACCTTGAAATTTCCAGAAGAACAGTCTTTGCGGAGGGCTTCTGGAGGGGAAGGTTTTAGCTCTGTGAGATGAATTAAGAGAACACAAAGCAGTTTCTCAGAAATCTTCTTTCCAGTTTTTAACGGAAGATATATCCTTTTTCACCATAGCCCTCTACGGGTTTAGAAATATCACTATGCAAATTCCACAAGAACAGTCTTAGCGAAAGGCTTCTTGAGGGGAAGGCTGTAACTCTGTGAGATGAATTAACAGAACAGAAAGCAGTTTCTCAGAATGTTTCTATCCACAGTTTAACTGAAGATATTTCCTTTTTCACCGTAGCCGTCATTGGGCTTCCAAATATCACTTTGCAAATCCCACAAGAGCAGTCTTAGCGAAAGGCTTCTTGAGGGGAAAGCTGTAACTCAGTGAGGTGTATTAACAGTACACATGGCAGTTTCTCAGAAAGCTTCTTCCCAGTTTTTAGCGGAAGACATTGCCTTTTTCACCATAGCCTCCTATGGGTTTCCAAATATCACTTTGCAAATCTCACAAGAGCAGTCTTAGTGAACGACTTCTTGAGGGGAAAGCTCTAACTCTGTGAGATGAATTAAGAGAATCCAAAGCCGTTTCTCAGAGAGCTTCTTTTCAATTTTTATCTTAGGATATTTCCTTTTTCACCATAGGCCTCTATGGCCTTCCAAATATCACATTGCAAATTCCACAAGAACAGTCTTAGTGAAAGTCTTCCTGACGACAAAGCTGTAACTCGGTGAGATGTGTTACACCAACACACGGCAGTTTCTCAGAAAGCTTTTTTCCAGTTTTTAACTGAAGATATTTCCTTTTTCACCATAGCCCTCTGTGGGCTTCCAAGTATCACTTTGCAATTTTCTGGTTTCTCTTCAGATCGTATAAATCTTTTGCCTTTTACCAAATTTCACTTTGCAAATTCCACAAGGACAGTCATAGGGAAAGGCTTCTGGAGGGGAAAGCTGTAACTCTGAAAGGTAAATTAACAGAACACAAAGCAGTTTCTCATACAGCTTCTTTCCAGTTTTTAACTGAAGATATTTCCGTTTTCACCATAGCCCTCTATGGGCTTCCAAATATCACTTTGCAAATTCCAGAAGAACAGTCTTAGTGAAATGTTTCAGGAGGGGAACGCTGTAATTCTGTGAGATGAATTAACAGAACACAAATCAGTTTCCCAGAAAGCTTCTTTCCAGTTTTTAACTGAAGAAATTTCCTTTTTCAGCATAGCCCTCTATGGGCTTCCAAATACCGCTTTGCAAATCCCACAAGAACACTCTTAACGAAAGGCTTCTTGAGGTGAAAGCTGTAACTCCGTGAGATGAATTAAGAGAACACAAAGCAGTTTCTCAGAATGCTTCTATCCACATTTTAACTGAAGATATTTCCTTTTTCACCGTAGCCCTCTATGGGCTTTCAAATATCACTTTGCAAATCCCACAAGAGCAGTCTTACCGAAAGGTTTCTTGAGGGGAAAGCTGTAACTCAGTGAGGTGTATTAACAGAACACATGGCAGTTTCTCAGAAAGCTTCTTTCCAGTTTTTAATGGAAGACATTGCCTTTTTCACCATAGACTCCTATGGGTTTTCAAATATCACTTTCCAAATTCCACCAGAACAGTCTTAGCCAACAGCTTCTTGAGGGAAAAGCTGTAACGCGGTGAGAAGTATTAACAGAACACACGGCAGTTTCTCTGAAAGCTTCTTTCCAGTATTTCACTGAAGCTATTTCCTTTTTCACCGTAGCCATTTATGGGTTTCCAAATATCACTTTGCAAATTTCACAAGAACAGTCTTAGTGAACGGCTTCTTGAGAAGTAAGCTGAAACTCTGTGAGATGAACTAAGAGAACACAAAGCAGTTTATCAGAGAGCTTCTTTTCGGTTTCTAGCGGAAGATATTTCCTTTTTCACCATAGCCCTCTATGGGCTTCCAAATATCACCTTGCAAATTCCACAAGAACAGTCTTAACGAAGGGCTTCTGGAGGGGAAAGTTGTAACTCTGTGAAATAAATTAACAGAACACAAAGCAGTTTCTCAGAAAGCTTCTTACCACTTTTTAACTGAAGATATTTCCTTTTTCACCATAGACCTCTAAGGGTTCCAAATATCACTTTGCAAATTCCACAAGAATAATCTTAGGGAAAGGCTTCTGGAGGGGAAAGCTGTAACTCCGTGAGATGAATTAACAGAACACAAAACAGTTTCTCAGAAACCTTCTTTCCAGTTTTTAACTGAAGAAATTTCCTTTTTCACCATAGCGCTCTATGGGCTTCCAAATATCACTTTGCAAATCGCACAAGAACAGTCTTAGCGAAAGGCTTCATGAGGGGAAAGCTGTAAATCTGAAAGATGAATTAACAGAACACAAAGCAGTTTCTCAGAAAGCTTCCTTTCAGTTTTTATCTTAGGTAATTTCCTTTTTCACCATAGCCCTCTACTGGCTTCCAAATATCACTTTCCAAATTCCACAAGAAGAGTCTTTGCGGAGGGTTTCTTGAGGGGAAAGTTGTAACTCTGTGAGATGAATTAACAGAACACAAATAAGTTTCTCAGAAAGCCTCTTTACAGTTTTTAACGGAAGATATTTCTGCTTTCGCCATAGCCCTCTATGGGCTTCGAAATATCTCTTTGCATATTCCACAAGAACAGTCTTAGCGAAAGGCTTCTTGAGGGGAAAGATGTAACTCTGTGAGATGAATTAACAAAACACAAAGGAGTTTCTCAGAAAGCTTCTTTACAGTTTTTAATGGAAGATATTTCCTTTTTCACCATAGCTCTCTACGGGCATCCAAATATCACTTTGCAAATTCCAGAAGAACAGTCTTAGTGAAATGTTTCAGGAGGGGAACGCTGTAATTCTGTGAGATGAATTAACAGAACACAAATCAGTTTCCCAGAAAGCTTCTTTCCAGTTTTTAACTGAAGAAATTTCCTTTTTCAGCATAGCCCTCTATGGGCTTCCAAATACCGCTTTGCAAATCCCACAAGAACACTCTTAACGAAAGGCTTCTTGAGGTGAAAGCTGTAACTCCGTGAGATGAATTAAGAGAACACAAAGCAGTTTCTCAGAATGCTTCTATCCACATTTTAACTGAAGATATTTCCTTTTTCACCGTAGCCCTCTATGGGCTTTCAAATATCACTTTGCAAATCCCACAAGAGCAGTCTTACCGAAAGGTTTCTTGAGGGGAAAGCTGTAACTCAGTGAGGTGTATTAACAGAACACATGGCAGTTTCTCAGAAAGCTTCTTTCCAGTTTTTAATGGAAGACATTGCCTTTTTCACCATAGACTCCTATGGGTTTTCTAATATCACTTTGCAAATTTCACAAGAGCAGTCTTAGTGAACGACTTCTTGAAGGGAAAGCTCTAACACTGTGAGATGAATTAAGAGAACCGAAACTCGTTTCTCAGAAATCTTCTTTTCAATTTTTATCTTAGGATATTTCCTTTTTCAACCTAGGCCTCTATGGGCTTCCAAATATCACATTGCAAATCCCACAAGAACAGTCATAGCGAAAGGCTTCTTGAGGGGAAAGCTGTAATCAGTGAGGTGTATTAACAGAACACAGGACATTTTCTCAGAAAGCTTCTTTCCAGTTTTTAATGGAAGATATTTCCTTTTTCACCATAGCCCTCTATGGGCCTCCAAATATCACTTTGCAAGTTCCACTAGAACAGCCTTAGCGAACGGCTTCTTGAGGGGAAAGCTGTAACTCGCTGGATGTTTTAACAGAACACACGGCAGTTCCTCTGAAAAGCTTCTTTCCCGTTTTTAATGGAAGATATTTCCCTTTTCACCGTAGCCCTCTATGGGTTTGCAAATATCAATTTGCAAATTTCAGAAGAATAGTCTTAGTGGGTCACCTTGAGGGCAAAACTGAAACTCTGTGAGATGAACTAACACAACACAGAGCAGTTTCGCAGAAAGCTTCTTTTCGATTTTATCTTAGGATATTTCCATTTACACCATAGCCCTCTATGGGCATCCAAATATCACTTTGCAAATTCCAGAAGAACAGTCTTATCGAAAGGCTTCATGAGGGAAAACCTGTAACTCTTTGAGATGAATTAACAAAACACAAAGCAGTTTCTCAGAAAGTTTCTTTTCAGTTTTTAACAGAAGATATTTCCTTTTACACCATAGCCCTCTATGGGCTTACAAATATCACTTTGCAAATTCCACAACAACAGCCTTAGAGAAAGGCTTCTTGAGGGGAAAGTTTTAACTCTGTGAGATGAATTAACAGAACACAAGGCAGTTTCTCAGAAGGCTTCTTTCCAGTTTTTAACGGAAGACATTTCCTTTTTCACCATAGCCCTCTATGGGCTTCCAAATATCACTTTGCAATTTCCACAAGAACAGTCTTAGCGAAAGGCTTCTTGAGGGGAAAGGTGTAACTCTCTGAGATGAATTTACACAACACAAAGCAGTTTCTCAGAAAGTTTCTTTCCAGTTTTTAACTGAAGATATTTCGTTTTTCACCATAGCCAGCTATGGGCTTCCAAATATCATTTTGCAATTTCCCCAAAAACAGTCTTAGTGAAAGGCTTCTGAGGGGACAGCTGTAACACTGTGAGATGAATTAACAGAACACAAAGCAGTTTCTCAGAAAGTTTCTTTCCGGTTTCCTTTTTCACCATAGCCCTCTACGGGCTTCCAAATATCACTTTGCAAATCCCACAAGAACAGTCTTACCGAAAGGCTTCTTGAGGTGAAAGGTGTAACTCGGTGAGATAAATTAACAGAACACATGGCAGTTTCCCAGAATGCTTCTTTCCAGTTTTTAACTGAAGATATTTCTTTTTTCACCATAGCCCTCTATGGGCTTCCAAATATCACTTTGCAAATTTCACCAGAACAGTCCTAGTGAACGGCTTCTTGAGGGGAAAGCTGTAACTGTGTGAAATGAATTAACAGAACACGAAGCAGTTTCTCAGAAAGCTTCTTTCCAGTTTTTAACGGAAGATATTTCCTTTTTCGCCATAGCCTTCTAGGGGCTTCCAAATATCACTTTGCAAATTCCACAAGAACATTCTTAGCGAAAGGCTTCTTGAAGTGAAAGCTTTAACTCGGTGAGATGTATTAACAGAACACACGGCAGTTTCTCAGAATTCTTCTTTCCAGTTTTTAACGCAAGATATTTCCTTTTTCACCATAGCCCTCTACGGGCTTCCACATAATTCTTTGCAAATTCCACAAGAACAGTATTAGCGAAAGGCTTCTTGAGGGGAAATCTCTAACTCTGTGAGATGAATCAACAGAACACAAAGCAGTTTCACAGAAAGCTACGTTTCTTTTTTTATCTAATGATATTTCCATTTTCACCAATGCCCTCTGTGGGCTTCCAAATATCACTTTGTAAATACGACAAGGACAGTCTTAGCGGAAGGCTTCTTGAGGGAAAAGCTGTAACTCTGTGAGATGAATTAACAGAACACAAAGAAGTTTCTCAGAAATCTTTTTTTCTGTATTTAACTGAGGATATTTCCTTTTTCACCAAAGCCGTCTACGGGCTTCCAAATATCACTTAGCAATTTCCACAACAACAGCCTTAGCCAAATGGTTCTGGAGGGGAAAGCTGTAAATCTGTGAGTTGAATTAACAGAACAAAAAGCAGTTTCTCAGAGAGCTTCTTTTCATCTTTTAACTGAAGGTATTTCCTTTTCCACCAATGCCATCTATGGGCTTCCAAATATCACTATGCAAATTACACAACAACAGCCTTAGTGAAAGGCTTCTTGAGAGGAAAGGTGTAATTCTGTGAGTAAAGTTAACAGAACACAGAGTAGTTTCTCAGAAAGATTTTTCCAGTTTTTAACTGAAGATATTTCCTTTTTCACCGTAGCCCTCTATGGGCTTCCAAATATCACTTTTCAAATTCCACAATAACTGTCTTAGCGAAAGGCTTCTTGAGGGGAAAGCTGTAACTCTGTGAGATGAATTAACAGAACACAAAGAAGTTTCTCAGAAATCTTTCCCGTTTTTAACGGAAGATATTACTTTTTCACCATAGCCCTCTAAGGGCTTCCAAATATCACTTTGGTAGTTCCACAAGAACAGTCTTAGCGACAGACTTCTTGAGGGGAAAGCTGTAACACTCTGAGATGAATTAACAGAACACAAAGCGGTTTCTCAGAAAGCTTCTTTCTAGTTTTTAATGGAAGGTATTTCCTTTTTCACCATAGCCCTCTATGGGCTTCCAAATATCACTTTGCAAATTTCACAAGAACAGTCTTAGTGAACGGCTTCTTGAGGGTAAAGCTGTAACTCTATGAAATGAACTAACAGGACACAAGGCAGTTACTCAGAAAGCTTCTTTTCTGTTTTTATCTTAGGATATTTCCATTTTCACTATAGCACTCTATGGGCTTCCGAATATCACTTTCCAAATTCCACAAGAACAGTCTTAGCGAAAGGCTTCTTAAGGGGAAAGCTCTAACTCTTTGAGATGAATCAACAGAACACAAAGCAGTTTTTCAGAAGGCTTCTTTTCAGTTTCTATCTTAGGCTATTTCCTTTTTCACCATAGCCCTCTATGCTCTTCCAAATATCACCTTGCAAATTCTAAAAGAACAGTCTTAGTGAAAGGCTTCTGGAGGGGAAAGCTGTAATTCGTTGAGATGTATTAACAGAAAACACGCCAGTTTCTCAGAAAACTTCTTTCCCCTTTTTAACGTGAGATATTTCCTTTTTCACCATAGCCCTCTATGGGTTACCAAATATGAATTTGCAAATTGTACAAGAAGAGTCTTAGTGAACGGCTTCTGGAGGGGAAAGCTCAAACTCTGTGAGATGAGCTAACAGAACACAAAGCAGTTTCTCAGAAAGTTTCTTTTCGGTTTTTAACGGAAGATATTCCCTTTTTCACCATAGCCCTCAATGGGCTTGGAAATTTCTCTTTGCAAATTCCACAAGAACAGTCTGATCGAAAGGGTTCTGCAGGGACAAGCTGTAACACTGTGAGATGAATTAACAGTACACAAAGCAGTATCTCAGAAAGCTTCTGTTCAGTTTTTATATTAGGATATTTCCTTTTTCACCATAGCATTCTAAGGGCTCTAAATATCACTTTGCAAATTCCACAAGAACAGTCTTAGCGAAAGGCTTCTTGAAGGGAAAGCTGTAACACTGTGGGTTGAATTAAGAGAACACAAAGTAGTTTCTCAGAAAGATTCTTTCCAGTTTTAAACTGAAGATATTTTCTTTTTCACCATAGCCCTCTACGGGCTCCCAATATCACTTTGAAAATTTCACAAGAAGAGTCTCAGTGAACGGTTTCTTGAGGGTAAAGCTGTAACACTGTGAGATGAACTAACAGAACACAAGGCAGTTTCTCAGAAAGCTTCTTTTCGATTTTTATCTTAGGATATTTCCATTTTCACCATAGCCGTCTATGGGCTTCCAAATATCACATTGCAAACTCCACAAAAACAGCCTTAGCGACAGGCTTCTTCAGGGGAAAGCTGTAACTCTGTGAGTTGATTTAACAGAAAACAAAGCAGTTGCTCAGAAAGCTTCTTTTCAGTTTTTATCTTAGGGTATTTCCTTTTTCACCATAGCTCTCTATGGCCTTCGAAATATCACTTTGCAAATTCCACGAGAACAGTCTTAAAGAAAGACTTCTGGAGGGGAAAGCTGTAACTCTGTGAGATGAATTGACAGAACACAAAGCAGTTTCTCAGAAATCTTCTTTCCAGTTTTTAACGGAAGATATTTCCTTTTTCACCGTAGCCCTCTCTGGGCTTCCAAATATCACTTTGTCAATTCCACAAGAACAGTCTTAGTGAACGGTTTCTTGAAGGGAAACCTGTAAATTGGTGAGATGAATAAACAGAACACAAAGCAGTTTCTCATAAAGCTTCTTTCCAGTTTTTAACTAAAGATATTTCCTTTTTCACCATAGCCCTGTATGGGCTTCGAAGATCACTTTGCAAATTCCACAAGGCACTCTTAACGAAAGGCTTCTGGAGAGCAAAGCTTTAATTCTGTGAGATGAATTAACAGAACACATGGCAGTTTCTTAGAAATCTTCTTTCCAGTTTTTATCTTAGGATATTTCCTTTTTCACCATAGCCCTCTATGGGCTTCCAAATATCACTATGCAAATCCCACAGCAACAGTCTTAGCGAAAGGCTTCTTGTGGAGAAAGCTGTATCTCGGTGAGATATATTAGCAGAACACGCGACAGCTTCTCAGAGTGCTTCTTTCTAGTTTTAAAGGGAAGATATTCACTTTTTCACCATAGCCCACTCTGGGCTTCCAAATATCACTTTAAAAATTTCACAAGAACAGTCTTACTGAATTGCTTCTTGAGGGGAAAGCGGTAACACTGTGAGATTAACTAACAGAACACAAAGCAGTTTCTCAGAAAGCTTCTTCTCGTTTTTTATCTTAGGATATTTCCTTTTTCACCACAGCCATCTATGGGCTTCAAATTATCACTTTGAAAATTTCACAAGAACAGTCTTAGCGGAAGGTGTCTTCAGGGGAAAGCTCTAATTCTTTGAGATGAATTAAGAGAACACACAGCAGTATCTCAGAAAGCTTCTTTTCTGTTTTTAACTGAAGATATTTCCTTTTTCACCGTAGCCCTCTATGGGCTTCCAAATATCACTTTGCAAATACCACAACAGCAGCCTTCGCGAAAGGCTTCTTGAGGGTAAAGCTGTAATTCTGTGAGTTGAATTAACAGAAAACAAAGCAGTTTCTCAGAAAGTTTCTTTTAAGTTTTTATCTTAGGATATTTACTTTTTCACCATAGCCCTCTAAGGGCTTCCAAATGTCACCTGGCAAATTACACAAGAACAGTCTTACTGAACGGCTCCTTGAGCGGAAAGCTTTAAATCTGTGAGATGAACTAACAGAACAGAAAGCAGTTTCTCAGAAAGCTTCTTTTCGGTTTTTATCTTAGGATATTTCCATTTTCACCATAGCCCTCTATGGGATTCCAAATATCACTTTGCAAATTCCACAACAACAGCCTTAGCTAAAGGCTTTTTGAGGGGAAAGCTAAAACTCTGTGAGATGAATTAACACAACACTAAGCAGTTTCTGAGAAAGCCTCTTTTCCGTTTTTATCTTAGGATATTCCTTTATCACCATAGACCTCAAAGGGCTACCAAATATCACTTTGCAAATTCCTAAAGAACAGTCTTAGCGAAGGGCTTCTGGAGGGGAAATCTGTAACTCTGTGAGATGAACTAACAGGACACAAAGTAGTTTCTCAGAAATCTTCTTTCCAGTTTTTAACGGAAGATATTTCCTTTTTCACCATAGCCCCCTAAGGGCTTCCAAATATCACTTTGCAAATGCCACAAGAACAGTCTTAGCGAAAGGCTTCCTGAGGGGAAAGTTGTAACTCTGTGAGATGAATTAACGGATCACATAGCAGCTTCTCAGAAAGCTTCTTTCCAGTTTTTAACGGAAGATATTTCCTTTTTCACCATAGCCCCCTAAGGGCTTCCAAATATCACTTTGCAAATGCCACAAGAACAGTCTTAGCGAAAGGCTTCCTGAGGGGAAAGTTGTAACTCTGTGAGATGAATTAACGGATCACATAGCAGCTTCTCAGAAAGCTTCTTTCCAGTTTTTAACGGAAGATATTTCCTTTTTCACCATAGCCCTCTATGGGCTTCTAAATATCACTTTGAAAACTCCACACTAACAGCCTTAGCGAAAGGCTTCTTGAGGGGAAAGCTGTTTCTCAGAAAGCTTCTTTGCAGTATTTAACTGAAGATATGTCCTTTTTCCCCATAGCCCTGTATGGGCTTCAAAATATCGCTTTGCAAATTCCAAAAGAACAGTCTTAGGGAAAGGCTTCTGGAGGGGAAACTGTAACCCTGTGAGATGAATTAACAGAACACAAAGCAGTTTCTGAGAAAGCTTCTTTTCAGATTTTATCTTAGAATATTTCCTTTTTCACCACAGCCTTCTATGGGCCTCCAAAAATCACTTTGCAAATTCCACAAGAACAGTCTTATTGAAAGGCTTCTTGAGGGGCAAGCTGTAACTCTGTGATATGAATTAACAGAACACAAATCAGTTTCTCAGAAGCTTCTTTACAATTTTTAACTGAAGATATTTCCTTTTTCACAATAGCCCTCTATGGTCTTCCAATTATTACTTTGCAAATCCCTCAAGAGCAGTCTTAGCGAAAAGATTCTTGAGGGTAAAGCTGTTACTCGGTGAGATGTATTAACATAACACACGGCAGATTCTCAGAAAGTTTATTTCCAGTTTTTAACGGAAGATATTTCCTTTTTCACCATAGCCCTCTATGGGCTTCCAAATATCACTTTGAAAATTTCACAGCAACAGCCTTAACAAAAGGCTTCTTGAGGGGAAAGCTGTAACTCTGTGAGTTGAATTAACAGAACACAAAGCAGTTTCTCAGAAAGCTTCTTTTCAGTTTCTATCTTAGGATAACTCCTTTTTCAAAATAGCCTTCTATGGGCTTCCAAATATCACTTTGCAAATTCCACAAGAGCAGTCTTAACGAAAGGCTTCTGGAGGTGAAGCTGTAACTCTGGGAGATGAATTAACAGAGCAAATAGCAATTTCTGAGAAATCTTCTTTCCAGTTTTCAACGGAAAAAATTTCCTTTTTCACCATAGGCCTCTATGGACTTCCAAATATCACTTGCAAATCCCACAAGAACAGTCCTAGCGAAAGTCTTCTTGAGGGGAAAGCTGTAACTCGGTGAGGTGCATTAAGAGAACACATGGCAGTTTCTCAAAAAGCTTATTTCCAGTTTTTAAGGGAAGATATTTCCTTTTTCACCACAGCCCTCTATGGGCTTCCAAATATCACTTTGCAAATTCCACAAGAACAGTCTTAGTGATTGGCTTCTTGAGGGGAAAGCTGTAACTCTATGAGATGTATTAGCAGAACTCAAACTAGTTTCTCAGAAATGTTCTTTCCAGTTTTTAACGGAAAGTATTTCCTTTTTCACCATAGCCCTCTACGGGCTTCCAAATATCACGTTGCAAATTCCACAAGAACAGTCTTAGCGAGAGGCTTCTGGAGGGGAAATCTATAACTCCGTGAGATCAATTAAGAAAACACACTGCAGTTTCTCCGAAATCTTCTTTTAAGTTTTTATCTTAGGATACTTTCTTTTTCACCATAGCCCTCTAGGAGATTACAAATATCACTTTGCAAATTCCACAAGAACAGTCTTAACAAAAGGCTTCTGGAGGTGAAAGCTGTAATCTGTGAGAGGAATTAACAGAACAGAAAGCAGTCTCTCAGAAAGCTTCTTTCCAGTTTTTAATGGTAGATATTTCCTTTTTCACCATAGCCCTCTATGGGATTTCAAATATCACTTTGCAAATTCCCCAAGAACCGTCTTAGCGAAAGGCTTTTTGAGGGAAAAGCTGTAACTCTGTGAGATGAATTAAAGACACAAATCAGTTTCTCAGAAAGCTTCTTTTCAGTTTTTTTCTAGGTATATTTCCTTTTTCACCATAGGCCTCAAAGGGCTTCCAAATATTACTTTGCAAATTCCACAAGAACAGTGTTAGCGAAAGGCTTCTGGAGGGGAAAGATGTAACTCTGTGAGATGAATTAACAGAACAAAATGCAGTTTCTCAGAAAACTTCTTTCCAATTTTTAACGAAAGATATTTCCTTTTTCACCATAGCCATCTATGGGCTTCCAAATATCACTTTGAATTCCCACAAGAACAGTCTTAGCGAAAGGCTTCTTGAAGTGAAAGCTGTAACTCGGTGAGATATTTTAACAGAACACACGTCAGTTTCTCAGAAAGCTTCTTTCCAATTTTTAACGTAAGTTATTTCCTTTTTCACCATAGCCCTCTATGGGCTTATAAGATCACTTTGCAAATTCCACAAGAACAGTCTTAGCGAAAGGCTTCTGGAGGGCAAAGCTGTAATTCTGTGAGATGAACTAACCAAAAACAAAGCAGTTTCTCAGAAAGCTTCTTTTCGGTTTTTAACGGAAGAAATTTCCTTTTTCATCATAGCCCTCAATGGGCTTCCAAATTTCACTTTGCAAATTCCACAAGAACAGTCTTAGCGAAAGGCTTCTTGAGGAGAAAGCTGTAACTCTGTGAGATGAATTAAAAGAACACAAAACAGTTTCTCAGAAAGCTTCTTTTTAGTTTTTATCTTAGGAAATTTACTTTTTCACCACAGTCTTCTAAGGTCTTCCAAATATCACTTTGCAAATTCCACAAGAACAGTCTTAGCGAAAGGTTTCTGTAGGGGACAGCTGTAACTCTTTTAGATGAATTAACAGAACACAAAGCTGATTCTCAGAAATCTTCTTTCCCGTTTTTAACGGAAAATATTTCCTTTTTCACCCTAAACCTCTAGAGTCTTCCAAATATCGCTTTGCAAATTCCACAAGAACAGTCTTAGCGAAAGGCTTCTTTCAGGGAAAGCTGTAACTCTGTGAGATGAATTAACAGAACACAAAGCAGTTTCTCAGAAAGCTTCTTTTTAGTTTTTATCTTAGGAAATTTACTTTTTCACCATAGTCTTCTAAGGTCTTCCAAATATAACTTTGCAAATTCCACAAGAACAGTCTTAGCGAAAGGTTTCTGTAGGGGACACCTGTAACTCTTTTAGATGAATTAACAGAACACAAAGCTGATTCTCAGAAATCTTCTTTCCCGTTTTTAACGGAAAATATTTCCTTTTTCACCCTAAACCTCTAGAGTCTTCCAAATATCACTTTGCAAATTCCACAAGAACAGTCTTAGCGAAAGGCTTCTTTCAGGGAAAGCTGTAACTCTGTGAGATGAATTAACAGAACACAAAGCAGTTTCTCAGAAAGCTTCTTTACAGTTCCATAGCTCTCTATGGGATTCCAAATATCACTTTGCAAATTCCACAGAACAGACTTAGCGAAAGGCTTCTGGAATGGAAATCTGTAACTCTGTGAGTTGACTTAACAGAACACTAAGCAGTTTCTCAGAAATCTTCTTTCCACTTTTTAGCGGATGATATTTCCTTTTTCACCATAGACTTCTAGGGGCTTCCAAATATCACTTTGCAAATTCCACAACAACAGTCTTTGAGAAAATCTTCTTGTGGGAAAATCTGTAACTCTTTGAGATGAATTAAGAGAACACGAAGCAGTTTCTCAGAAAACTTCTTTTCAGTTTTTTCTTAGGATATTTCCTTTTTCAGAATAGCTCTGTATGGTCTTCCAAATATCACTTTGCAAATTCAACAAGAACAGTCTTAGCGAAAGGCTTCTTGAGGGGAAACTCTAACTCTTCGATATGAATTAACAGAACACAAAGCAGTTTCTCAGAAAGCTTCCTTTCAGTTTTTAACTGAAGATATTTCCTTTTTTCACCATAGCCCTCTAGGGGTTCCAAATATCACTTTGCAAATTCCAAAAGAACAGTCTTAGCGAAAGGATTCTTGAGGGGAAAGCTGTATCACTGTGAGTTGCATTAACAGAACACAAAGCAGTTTCTCAGACAGCTTCTTTTCAGTTTTTATCATAGGATATTTCCTTTTTCACCATAGCCCTCTATGGGCTTCCAAATATCACTTTGCAAATTAAACAGGGACAGTCTTAGCGAAAGGCTTCTTTGGGGAAAATCTGTAACTATGTGAGATGAATTAACAGAATACAAATCAGTTTATCAGAAAGCTTCTTTTCAGTTTTTACCTTACGAATTTCCTTTTTCGCCATAGCCCACTCTGGGCTTCCAAATATCACTTTGCAAATTCCACAAGAACAGTCTGAGCCAAAAGGCTTCTTGAGGGGAAAGCTGTAACTCTTTGAAATGAATTAACAGAACCCAAAGAAGTTTCTCAGAAAGGTTCTTTCCAGTTTTTATCGGAAGATATTTCCTTTTTCTCCATAGCCCTGTAGGGGCTTCTAAATATCACTTTCCAAATTACACAAGAACAGTCTTAGCGAAAGTGTTCTTGAGGGGAAAGCTGTAACACTGTGGGATGAATTAACAGACACAAAGCAGTTTCTCAGAAAGCTTCTTTTCAGTTTTTATCTTAGGATATTTCCTTTTTCACCATAGCCCCTATGGGATTCCAACTATCTCTTTGCAAGTTTCACAAAAACAATCTTAGTGAACGGCTTCTTGAGAGGAAAGCTGTAACTCTGTGAGATGAACTAACAGAACACAAAGCAGTTTCTCAGAAAGCTTCTTTTCGGTTTTTATCTGAGGATATTTCCTTTTTCACAGTAGACCTCTATGGGCTTCCAAATATCATTTTGCAAATTACACAAGAGGAGACTTAGCTGAAGGCTTCTTGAGGGGAAAGTTGTAACTCTTTGAGATGAAATAACAGAACACATAACAGTTTCTCAGAAAGCTTCTTTACAGTTTTTAACGAAAGATATTTCCTTTTTCACCATAGCCCTCTATGGGCTTCCAAATATCACTTTGCAAATACCACAAGAACAGTCTTAGCTAAAGGCTTCTTGAGAGGTAGGCTGTAACTCTGTGAGATGAATTAAGAGAACACAAAGCAGTTTCTCAGAAAGCTTCTTCCAGTTTTTAACTGAACATATTTACTTTTTCACCGTAGCCCTCCTTGGGCTTCCAAATATCACTTTGCAAATTCCACAGGAACAGCCTTAGCGAAAGACCTCTTGAAGGAAAAGCTGTAACTCTGTGAATTGAATTAAACGAACACAAAGCAGTTTCTCAGAAAGCTTCTTTCCAGTTTTTAAAAGAAGATATTGCCTTTTTCATCATATCCCTCTATGGGTTTCGAAATATCACATTGCAAATACAACAAGAACAGTCTTAGCGAAAGACTTCTTGAGGGGAATGCTGTAACTTTGTGAGACGAATTAACAGAACAGAGTGCAGTTTCTCAGAAAGCTTCTTTCCCGTTTTTAACGGAACATATTTCCTTTTTCACCACAGCCCTCTATGGGCTTAAAAATATCACTTTGCAAATTCTACAAAAACATGCGTAGTGAAAGGCTTCTTGAGGGTAAAGTTGTAACTCTAGGAGATGAATTAACAGAACACAAAGCAGTTTCTCAGACATCTTCTTTCCAGTTTTTAACTTAAGATATTTCCTTTTACAAAATAGCCCTCTATGGGCTTCCAAATATCACTTTCCAAATTCCACATGAACAGCCTTAACGAAAGGCTTCTTGAGTGGAAAGCTGTACCTCTGTGAGATGAATTAACAGAACACAAAGCCCTTTCTCAGAAAGCTTCTTTCCAGTTTTTAACTGAAGATATTTTCTTTTTCACCATTGCCCTCTATGGGCCTTCAAATATCGCTTTGCCAATTCCACAAGAACAGCCATAGCGAAAGGCTAACAGAAGGGAAAGCTGTCACTCTGTGACATGAATTAACAGAACACAAAGCAGTTTCTCAGAATTCTTCTTTTCAGTTTTTAAGTTCGGATATTTCCTTTTTCACCGTAGCCCTCTTATGGCTTCCAAATATCACTTTGCAAATTCCACAAGAACAGTCTTAACGAAAGGCTTCTTGAGGAGAAAGCTGTAAATCTGTGCGATGAATTAGGAGAACACAAAGCAGATTCTCAGAAAGCTTCTTTCCAGTTTGTAACGGAAAATATTTCCATTTTAACCATCGCCCTCTAAGGGCTTCCAAATATCACTTTGCCAATTCCACAAGAACAGTCTTAGCGAAAGGCTTCTGAGGGGAAAGCAGTAACTCTGTCAGATGAATTAACAGAACACGAAACAGTTTCTCAGAAAGTTTCTTTCATGTTTTTAACGTAAGATATTTCTTTTTTCACCGTAGCCCTCTATGGGCTACAAATATAACTTTGCAAACT
The DNA here is from genome assembly GCF_047675955.1 of Chlorocebus sabaeus. Lineage (NCBI taxonomy): Eukaryota > Metazoa > Chordata > Mammalia > Primates > Cercopithecidae > Chlorocebus > Chlorocebus sabaeus. The sequence continues at coordinate 182,888 of NW_027327511.1, forward strand.
CCACAAGAACAGTCTTATCGAAAGTCTTCTTGAGGGGATAGCTGTAAATTGGTGAGATGAATTAAGAGAACACAAAACAGTTTCTCAGAAAGCTTCTTTCCAGTTTTTGACGGAAGATATTTCCTTTTTAACCATAGCCCTCTAGGGGCTTCCAAATATCACTTTGCAAATTCCACAAGAACAGTCTTAGCGAAAGGCTCCCTGAGGGGAAAGCAGTAACTCTGTGAGAGGAAATAACAGAACACAAAACAGTTTCTCTGAAAGTTTCCTTCCATTTTTTAAAGGAAGATATTTCCTTTTACTCCATACCCTCTAAGGGCTTCCAAATATCACTTTGCCAATTTCACAAGAACAGTCTTAGCGAAAGGCTTCTTGAGGGGAAATCTGTAACTCTGCGAGATGAATTAACAGAACACAAAGTCGTTTCTCAGAAAGCTTCTTTCCCGTTTTTAACGGAAGATAATTCCTTTTTCGCCATAGCCCTCTATGGGCTTCCAAATAGCACTTTGCAAATTCCACAAGAACAGTCTTAGCGAAAGGCTTCTTGAGGGTAAATCTGTAAGTCTGTGAGATGAATTAACAGAACACAAAGCAGTTTCTCAGACAGCTTCTTTCCAGTTTTTAACTGAAGATATTTCCTTTTTCACCATTGCCCTGAATGGGCTTCCAAATATCACTTTGCAAATTCCCAAAGAACAGTCTTATCGAAAGACTTCTTGAAGGGAAAGCTGTAACTCAGAAAGCTTCTTTCCCGTTTTTAACGGAAGATATTTCCTTTTTCACCATAGCCCTCTATGGGTTTCCAAATATCACTTTGCCAATTCCACAAGAACGGTCTTAGCAAAAGGCTTCTTAAGTGGAAATCTGAAACGCTGTGAGATGAATTAACAGAACACAGAGTAGTTTCAAACAAAGCTTCTTTCGAGTTTTTAAAGGAAGACACTACCTTTTTCACTATAGCCCTCTATGGGCTTAGAAATATCACTTTGCAAATTCCTCAAGAACAGTCTTAGCGAAAAGCTTCTAGAGGGGAAAGCTGTAACTCTGTGAGATGAATTAACAGAACACAAAGCAGTTTCTCAGACAGCTTCTTTCCTGTTTTTAACTGAAGATATTCCTTTTTCACCATAGCCCTCTATGGGCTTCAAAATATCACCTTGCCAATTGCAAAAGAACACGCTTAGAAAAAGGCTTCTTGAGGGGAAAGCTGTAACTCTGTGAGATGAATTATCACAGCACAAAGCAGTTTCTCAGACTGCTTCTTTCCAGTTTTTAACTGAAGATATTTCCTTTTTCAGCATAGCCCTCTATGGGCTTCCAAATATCACTTTGTAAATTCCACAAGAACAGCCTTAGCGAAAGGCTTCGTGAAGTGAAAGCTGTAAATCTGTCAGATGAATTAACAGAAAACAAAGCAGTTTCTCAGAAAGCTTCTTTCCTGTTATAACGGAAGGTATTTCCTTTTTCTCCGTAGCCCTCTATTGGCTTCCAAATATCACTTTGCAAATTCCACAAGGACAGCCTTATCGAAAGGCTTCTTGAAGGGAAAGATGTAACTCTGTGAGATGAATTAGCAGAACACAAAGCAGTTTCTAAGACAGCTTCTTTCCAGTTTTTAACTGAAGATATTTCCTTTTTCCAAATAGCCCTCTATGGGCTTCCAAATATCACTTTGCAAATTCCACAAGAATAGCCTTAGCGAAAAGACCTCTTGAAGGAAAAGCTGTAATTCTGTGAGTTGAATTAAACGAACACTAAGCAGTTTCTCAGAAAGCTTCTTTCCAGGTTTTAAAAGAAGATATTGCCTTTTTCACCATATCCCTCTAGGGGCTTCCAAACATAACTTTGCAAATTCCACAAGAACAGTCTCAGCGAAACGCTTCTTTAGGGGTAAGCAGTAACTCTGAGAGATGAATTAACAGAACACAAAGCAGTTTCTCAGAAAGCTTCTTTCCGGTTTTTAACGGAAGATATTTCCTTTTTCACCATAGCCCTCTATGGACTTCCGAATATCACTTTGCTAATTCCACAAGAACAGCCTCAGCGAAAGGCTTCTTGAGGGGAAAGCTGTAACTCTGTGAGATGAATTAACAGAACACAAAGCAGTTTCTCAGAATGCTTCTTTTCAGTTTTTAACTTAGGATATTTCCTTTTTCACCTTAGCCCTCTATGGGCTTCCTAATATCACTTTGCAAATTCCACAAGAACAATCTTATCGAAACGCTTTTTGAGGAGAAAGCACTAAGTCTGTGAGATGAATTAAGAGAACACAAAGTTGTTTCTCAGAAAGCTTCTTTCCAGTTTTTAACGGAAGATATTTCCTTTCTCACCATAGCCCTCTGTGGGCTCCCAAATATAACTTTGCAAATTCCACAAGAACAGTCTCAGCGAAACGCTTCTTGAGGGGAAAGCAGTAACTCTGAGAGATGAATTAACTGAACACAAAGCAGTTTCTCAGAAAGTTTCTTTCCAGATTTTAACGGAAGATTTTTCCTTTTTCACCATAGCCCTCTATGGGCTTCCAAATATCACTTTGTTAATTCCACTAGAACAGCCTTAGCGAACGGCTTCTAAAAGGGAAAGCTGTAACTCTGTTAGATGAATTAACAGAAAACAAAGCAGTTTCTCAGTCAGCATCTTCCCCGTTTTTAACGGAAGATATTTCCTTTTTCACCATAACCCTGTATGGGCTTCCGAATATCACTTTGCAAATTCCACAAGAACAGCCTTAGAGAAAGGCTTCTTGAAGGGAAAGCTGTAGCTCTGTGAGGTGAATTAACAGAACACAAAGCGGTTTCTCAGAATGCTTCTTTTCAGTTTTTAACTTTGGATATTTCTCTTTTCACCATAGCCCTCTATGGGCTTCCAAATATGACTTTGCAAATTCCACAAGAAAAGTCTTAGCGAAAGACTTCTTGAAGGGAAAGCTGTAACACTGTGAGATGAATTAACAGAACACAAAGTAGTTTCTCAGAAAGCTTCTTTCCAGTTTTTAACGGAAGATATTTCTTTTTCACCATAGCCCTCTAGGGGCTTCCAAATATCACTTTGCATATTCCACAAGAACAGTCTCAGCGAAACGCTTCTTGAGGGGAAAGCCGTAACTCTGAGAGCTGAATTAACAGAACACAAAGCAGTTTCTCAGAAGGTTTCTTTCCAGATTTTAACGGAAGATATTTCCTTTTTCACCATAGCCTTTATAAGACTTACAAATATCACTTTGCAAATTCCACAAGAACAGTCTTACGGGAAGGCTTCTTGAGGGGAAACTGTACCTCTGTGAGATGAATTAACACAACAGAAAGCAGTTTCTCAGACAGCTTCTTTCCAGATTTTAACTGAAGATATTTCCTTTTTCACCATAGTGCTCTATGGGTTTCCAAATATCACTTTCCATATTCCACAAGAACAGTCTTAGCGAAAGGCTTCTTGAGGAGAAAGCTGTAACTCTGTGCGATGAATTAACAGAACACAAAGCCGTTTCTCAGAAAGCTTCTTTCCAGTTTTAAAGGAAGATATTTCCTTTTTCACCTTAGCCCTCTATGGGCTTGCAAGTATCAGTTTGCAAATTCCTCATGAACAATCTTAGCGAAAGGCTTCTTGAGGGGAAAGCTGTAACTCTATGAGATGAATTAACAGAACACAAAGAAGTTTCTCAGAAAGCTTCTTTCCAGTTTTTAACTGAACATATTTCCTTTTTCACCCTAGCCCACTATGCTCTTCCAAATATCACTTTGCCAATTCCACAAGCACAGCCTTAGCGAAAGGTTTCTTGAAGGGAAAGCTGTAACTCTGTGAGATGAATTAACAGAACACAAAGCAGTTTCTCAGAATGCTTCCTTCCAGTTTTTAAAATAGGATATTTCCTTTTTCAATGTAGCCATCTATGGGCTTCCAAATATCACTTTGCAAATACCACAAAAACAGTCTTAACGAAACGCTTCTTGAGTGGAAAGCAGTAACTCAGAGAGATGAATTAACAGAACACAAAGCAGTTTCTCAGAAAGTTTCTTTCCAGTTTTTAAATGAAGTTATTTCCTTTTTCACCATAGCCCTCTAGTGGCTTCCAAATATCACTATGCAATTTCCAAAAGAACAGTCGTAGCGAAAGGCTTCTTGAGGGGAATTCTGTAAGTCTGTGAGATGAATTAAGAGAACACAAAGTTGTTTCTCAGAAAGCTTCTTTCCAGCTTTAAACGGAAGATATTTCCTTTTTCACCATATTCCTCTATGGGCTTCCAAATATAACTTTGCAAACTCCACAAGAACAGTCTCAGCGAAACGCTTCTTGAGGGGAAAGCAGTAACTCTGAGAGATGAATTAACAGAACACAAAGCAGTTTCTCAGAAGGTTTCTTTCCAGATTTTAACAGAAGATATTTCCTTTTTCACCATAGCCCTCTATAAGCCTTACAAATATGACTTTGAAAATTCCACAAGAACAGTCTTACGGAAAGGCTTCCTGAGGGAAAATTGTACCTCTGTGAGATGAATTAACACAACAGAAAGCAGTTTCTCAGACAGCTTCTTTCCAGTTTTTAACTGAAGATATTTCCTTTTTCACTATAGCCCTCTACGGGCTTCCAAATATCACTTTGTAAATTCCACAAGAACAGCCTTAGCGAACGGCTTCTTGAAGGGAAAGCTGTAACTCTGTTAGATGAATTAACAGAAAAAAAAGCAGTTTCTCCGAAAGCTTCTTTCCAGTTTTTAATGGAAGATATTTCCTTTTTCACCATAGCCCTCTAAGGGCTTCCAATTATAACTTTGCAAATTCCACAAGGACAGTCGTAGCGAAAGGCTTCTTGAGGGGTAATCTGTTACTCTGTGAGATGAATTAACAGAACACCAAGCAGTTTCTCAGAAAGCTTCTTTCCAGTTTTAAACGGAAGATATTTCCTTTTTCACCATAGCCCTCTAGGGGCTTCAAAATATCACTTTGAAATTCCACAAGAACAGTCTTAGTGAAACGCTTCTTGATGGGAAACTGTAACTCTGGAAGATGAAATAACAGAACACAAAGCAGTTTCTCAGAAAGCTTCTTTCCCGTTTTTAACGGAAGATATTTCCTTTTTCACCATAGCCCTCTATGGACTTCCGAATATCACTTTGCTAATTCCACAAGAACAGCCTCAGCGAAAGGCTTCTTGAGGGGAAAGCTGTAACTCTGTGAGATGAATTAACAGAACACAAAGCAGTTTCTCAGAATGCTTCTTTTCAGTTTTTAACTTAGGATATTTCCTTTTTCACCTTAGCCCTCTATGGGCTTCCTAATATCACTTTGCAAATTCCACAAGAACAGTCTTAGCGAAACGCTTTTTGAGGGGAAAGCACTAAGTCTGTGAGATGAATTAAGAGAACACAAAGTTGTTTCTCAGAAATCTTCTTTCCAGTTTTTAACGGAAGATATTTCCTTTCTCACCATAGCCCTCTGTGGGCTTCCAAATATAACTTTGCAAATTCCACAAGAACAGTCTCAGCGAAACGCTTCTTGAGGGGAAAGCAGTAACTCTGAGAGATGAATTAACTGAACACAAAGCAGTTTCTCAGAAAGTTTCTTTCCAGATTTTAACGGAAGATTTTTCCTTTTTCACCATAGCCCTCTATGGGCTTCCAAATATCACTTTGTTAATTCCACTAGAACAGCCTTAGCGAACGGCTTCTAAAAGGGAAAGCTGTAACTCTGTTAGATGAATTAACAGAAAACAAAGCAGTTTCTCAGTCAGCATCTTCCCCGTTTTTAACGGAAGATATTTCCTTTTTCACCATAACCCTGTATGGGCTTCCGAATATCACTTTGCAAATTCCACAAGAACAGCCTTAGAGAAAGGCTTCTTGAAGGGAAAGCTGTAGCTCTGTGAGGTGAATTAACAGAACACAAAGCGGTTTCTCAGAATGCTTCTTTTCAGTTTTTAACTTTGGATATTTCTCTTTTCACCATAGCCCTCTATGGGCTTCCAAATATGACTTTGCAAATTCCACAAGAACAGTCTTAGCGAAAGACTTCTTAAAGGGAAAGCTGTAACACTGTGAGATGAATTAACAGAACACAAAGTAGTTTCTCAGAAAGCTTCTTTCCAGTTTTTAATGGAAGGTATTTCTTTTTCACCATAGCCCTCTAGGGGCTTCCAAATATCACTTTGCATATTCCACAAGAACAGTCTCAGCGAAACGCTTCTTGAGGGGAAAGTAGTAACTCTGAGAGCTGAATTAACAGAACACAAAGCAGTTTCTCAGAAGGTTTCTTTCCAGATTTTAACGGAAGATATTTCCTTTTTCACCATAGCCCTTTATAAGACTTACAAATATCACTTTGCAAATTCCACAAGAACAGTCTTACGGGAAGGCTTCTTGAGGGGAAACTGTACCTCTGTGAGATGAATTAACACAACAGAAAGCAGTTTCTCAGACAGCTTCTTTCCAGATTTTAACTGAAGATATTTCCTTTTTCACCATAGTCCTCTATGGGTTTCCAAATATCACTTTCCATATTCCACAAGAACAGTCTTAGCGAAAGGCTTCTTGAGGAGAAAGCTGTAACTCTGTGCGATGAATTAACAGAACACAAAGCCGTTTCTCAGAAAGCTTCTTTCCGGTTTTAAAGGAAGATATTTCCTTTTTCACCTTAGCCCTCTATGGGCTTGCAAGTATCAGTTTGCAAATTCCTCATGAACAATCTTAGCGAAAGGCTTCTTGAGGGGAAAGCTGTAACTCTATGAGATGAATTAACAGAACACAAAGCAGTTTCTCAGAAAGTTTCTTTCCAGTTTTTAAATGAAGTTATTTCCTTTTTCACCATAGCCCTCTAGTGGCTTCCAAATATCACTATGCAATTTCCAAAAGAACAGTCGTAGCGAAAGGCTTCTTGAGGGGAATTCTGTAAGTCTGTGAGATGAATTAAGAGAACACAAAGTTGTTTCTCAGAAAGCTTCTTTCCAGCTTTAAACGGAAGATATTTCCTTTTTCACCTTATTCCTCTATGGGCTTCCAAATATAACTTTGCAAACTCCACAAGAACAGTCTCAGCGAAACGCTTCTTGAGGGGAAAGCAGTAACTCTGAGAGATGAATTAACAGAACACAAAGCAGTTTCCCAGAAGGTTTCTTTCCAGATTTTAACGGAAGATATTTCCTTTTTCACCATAGCCCTCTATAAGCCTTACAAATATGACTTTGCAAATTCCACAAGAACAGTCTTACGGAAAGGCTTCCTGAGGGGAAATTGTACCTCTGTGAGATGAATTAACACAACAGAAAGCAGTTTCTCAGACAGCTTCTTTCCAGTTTTTAACTGAAATATTTCCTTTTTCACTATAGCACTCTATGGGCTTCCAAATATCACTTTGTAAATTCCACAAGAACAGCCTTTGCGAACGGCGTCTTGAAGGGAAAGCTGTAACTCTGTTAGATGAATTAACAGAAAAAAAAGCAGTTTCTCCGAAAGCTTCTTTCCTGTTTTTAACGGAAGATATTTCCTTTTTCACCATAGCCCTCTAAGGGCTTCCAAATATCACTTTGCAAATTCCACATGGACAGTCGTAGCGAAAGGCTTCTTGAGGGGAATCTGTTACTCTGTGAGATGAATTAACAGAACACCAAGCAGTTTCTCAGAAAGCTTCTTTCCAGTTTTTAACGGATGATATTGCCTTTTTCACTATATCCCTCTATGGGTTTCGAAATATCACTTTCAAAATTCCACAAGAACAGTCTTAGCGAATGGCTTCTTGAGGGGAATGCTGTAACTCTTTCAGATGAATTAACAAAACAAAAAACAGTTTCTCAGAAAGCTTCCTTCCAGTTTTTAACGGAAAATATGTCCTTTTTCACCATACCCTCTATGGTCTCCCAAATATCACATTGCAAATTCCACAAGAACTGTCTTAGCGAAAGGCTTCTTGAGGGGACAGCTGTAACTCTCTGAGATGAATTAACAGAACACAAAGCAGTTTCTCAGAAAGCTTCTTGCCGGTTTTTAACGGAAGATATTTCCTTTTCCACCATAGCCCTCTATGGGCTTCGAAATATCACTTTCCAAATTCCACAAGAACAGCCTTAGCGAAAGGTTTCTTGAAGGGAAAGATGTAACTCTGTTAGATGAATTAACAGAACACAAAGCAGTTTCTCAGAAAGCTTCTTTCCAAATTTTAACGGAAGATGTTTCCTTTTTCACCATAGCCCTCTATGAGCTTCCAAATATCGCTTTGAAATTCCACAAGAACAGTCTTAGTGAAACGCTCCTTGAGGGGAAAACTGTAATTCTGTGAGATGAATTAACAGAAAACAAAGCAGTTTCCAAGAAGCTTGTTTCCAGTTTTTAACGGAAGATATTTCCTTTTTCACCCTACACAAAGCAGTTTCTCAGAAAGCTTCTTTCCAGTTTTTAACGGAAGATATTTCGTTTTTCACCATAGACCTCTATCGGCTTCCAAATATCACTTTGCAAATTCCACAAGAACAGTCTTAGTGAAAGGACTCTTGAGGGGAATGCTATAACCCTGTGAGATGAGTTTACAGAACACGAAGCAGTTTCGCAGAAAGCTTCCTTCCAGTTTTTAACTGAAGATATTTCCTTTTCCACCATAGCCCTCTAACGGCTTCCAAATATCACTTTGCAAATTGCACAAGAAGAGTCTTAGCGAAAGCCTTCTTGACAGGAAGGTTGTAACTGTCTGAGATGAATTCACAGAACAGTAAGCAGTTTCTCAGAAAGCTTCTTTCCAGTTTTTAACGGAAGATATTTCCTTTTTCACCATAGCTCTCTATGGGCTTCCAAATATCACTTTCATTATTCCACAAGAACAGTCTTAGCGAAAGGCTTCTTGAGGGGAAAGCTGTAACTCTGTGAGATGACTTAACAGAACACAAAGCAGTTTCTCAGAAGGCTTCTTTCCAGTTTTTAACGGAAGATATTTCCTTTTTCACCGTAGCCCTCTATGGGCTTCCAAATATCCTTTTGCCAATTCCTCAAGAACAGCCTTAGCGAAAGTCTTCTTGAAGGGAAAGATGTAACTCTGTGAGATGCATTAACAGAACACAGAGCAGTTTCTCAGAAAGCTTCTTTCCGGTTTTAAAGGAAGATAATTCCTTTTTCACCATAGCCCTCTATGGGCTTCCAAGTATCACTTTGCAAATTCCACATGAACAGTCTTAGCGAAAGGCTTCTTGAGGGGAAGGCTGTAAGTCTGGGAGATGAATTAACAGAACACAAAGCAGTTTGTTAGAAAGCTTCTTTCCAGTTTTTAACTGAACATATTTCCTTTTTCACCATAGCCCACTAAGGGCTGCCAAATATCACTTTGCCAATTCCACGAGAAGAGACTTAGCGAAAGGCTTCTTGAAGGGAAACATGTAACGCTGTGAGATGATTTAACAGAACACAAAGCCGTTTCTCAGAAAGCTTCCTCCCAGTTTATAATGGAAAATATTTCCTTTTTCACCATACCCTCTATGGGCTCCCAAATATCACTTTGTAAATTCCACAAGAACAGTCTTAGTGAAAGGCTTCTTGAGGGGACAGCTGTAACTCTCTGAGATGAATTAACAGAACACAAAGCAGTTTCTCAGAAAGCTTCTTGCCGGTTTTTAACGGAAGATATTTCCTTTTCCACCATAGCCCTCTATGGGCTTCGAAATATCACTTTCCAAATTCCACAAGAACAGCCTTAGCGAAAGGTTTCTTGAAGGGAAAGATGTAACTCTGTTAGATGAATTAACAGAACACAAAGCAGTTTCTCAGAAAGCTTCTTTCCAAATTTTAACGGAAGATGTTTCCTTTTTCACCATAGCCCTCTATGAGCTTCCAAATATCGCTTTGAAATTCCACAAGAACAGTCTTAGTGAAACGCTCCTTGAGGGGAAAACTGTAATTCTGTGAGATGAATTAACAGAAAACAAAGCAGTTTCCAAGAAGCTTGTTTCCAGTTTTTAACGGAAGATATTTCCTTTTTCACCCTACACAAAGCAGTTTCTCAGAAAGCTTCTTTCCAGTTTTTAACGGAAGATATTTCGTTTTTCACCATAGACCTCTATCGGCTTCCAAATATCACTTTGCAAATTCCACAAGAACAGTCTTAGTGAAAGGACTCTTGAGGGGAATGCTATAACCCTGTGAGATGAGTTTACAGAACACGAAGCAGTTTCGCAGAAAGCTTCCTTCCAGTTTTTAACTGAAGATATTTCCTTTTCCACCATAGCCCTCTAACGGCTTCCAAATATCACTTTGCAAATTGCACAAGAAGAGTCTTAGCGAAAGCCTTCTTGACAGGAAGGTTGTAACTGTCTGAGATGAATTCACAGAACAGTAAGCAGTTTCTCAGAAAGCTTCTTTCCAGTTTTTAACGGAAGATATTTCCTTTTTCACCATAGCTCTCTATGGGCTTCCAAATATCACTTTCATTATTCCACAAGAACAGTCTTAGCGAAAGGCTTCTTGAGGGGAAAGCTGTAACTCTGTGAGATGACTTAACAGAACACAAAGCAGTTTCTCAGAAGGCTTCTTTCCAGTTTTTAACGGAAGATATTTCCTTTTTCACCGTAGCCCTCTATGGGCTTCCAAATATCCTTTTGCCAATTCCTCAAGAACAGCCTTAGCGAAAGTCTTCTTGAAGGGAAAGATGTAACTCTGTGAGATGCATTAACAGAACACAGAGCAGTTTCTCAGAAAGCTTCTTTCCGGTTTTAAAGGAAGATAATTCCTTTTTCACCATAGCCCTCTATGGGCTTCCAAGTATCACTTTGCAAATTCCACATGAACAGTCTTAGCGAAAGGCTTCTTGAGGGGAAGGCTGTAAGTCTGGGAGATGAATTAACAGAACACAAAGCAGTTTGTTAGAAAGCTTCTTTCCAGTTTTTAACTGAACATATTTCCTTTTTCACCATAGCCCACTAAGGGCTGCCAAATATCACTTTGCCAATTCCACGAGAAGAGACTTAGCGAAAGGCTTCTTGAAGGGAAAGATGTAACGCTGTGAGATGATTTAACAGAACACAAAGCCGTTTCTCAGAAAGCTTCCTCCCAGTTTATAATGGAAAATATTTCCTTTTTCACCATACCCTCTATGGGCTCCCAAATATCACTTTGTAAATTCCACAAGAACAGTCTTAGTGAAAGGCTTCTTGAGGGGAAAGCTGTAACTCTCTGAGATGAATTAACAGAACACAAAGCAGTTCCTCAGAAAGCTTCTTTCCAGTTTTTAACGGGAGATATTTCCTTTTTCACCATAGCCCACATGGGCCTTTCAAATATCACTTTGCACATTCCACAAGAACACTCTCAGCGAAAGGACTCTTCAGGAGAAAGCTGTAACTCTGTTAGATGAATTAACAGAACACAAAACAGTATCTCAAAACTCTTCTTTACAGTTTTTAACGGAACATATTTCCTTTTTCACCATAGCGTTCTATGGGCTTCCAAATATCAGTTTGCCAATTCCACAAGAACAGTCTTAGCGAAAGACTTCTTGAGGGGAAAGCTGTAACTCTGTGAGATGAATTCACAGAACACAAAGCAGTTTCTCAGAAAGCTTCTTTACAGTTTTCAACGGAAGAGGCTTCCTTTTTCACCTTAGACCACTAAGGGCTTCCAAATATCACTTTGCAAAATCCACAAGAACAGTCTTCGCGAACGGCTTCTTGAGGGCAAAGCTGTAACTTTCTGAGATGAATTAACAAAACACAAAGCAGTTTCTCAGAAAGCTTCTTAACAGTTTTTAATGGAAGATATTTCCTTATTCACCGTAGCCCTCTTAGGGTTTCCAAATATCACTTTGCCAATTCCACATGAACAGTCTTAGCGAAAGGACTCTTGAGGGGAAGGCTGTATCTCTGTGAGATGAAATAACAGAACACAAAGCACTTTCTCAGAAAGGTTCTTTACAGTTTTTAACGGAAGATATTTCCTTTTTCACCATAGCCCTATACGGGCTTCCAAATGTCTCTTTCCAAATTTCACAAGAACAGCATTAGTGAAAGGCTTCTTTAAGGGAAAGCTGTAACTCTGTGAGATGAATTAACACAACACAAAGGAGATTCACAGAAATTTTCTTTCCAGTTTTTAACTGAGGATATTTCCTTTTTCACCATAGCCCTCTAGGGGCTTCCAAATATCAATTTGCGAATTCCAGAAGTACAGCCTTAGCGAAAGGCTTTTTGAAGGGAAAGCTGTAATTCTGTGAGATGAATTAGCAGAATACAAAGCAGTTTCTCAGAAAGCTTCTTTCCAGTTTTTAACGGAAGATATTTCCTTTTTCACCGTAGACCTCTATCGGATTCCAAATATCACTTTGCAAATTCCACAAGAACAGACTTAGCGAAAGGCTTTTTTGAATGGAAAGCTGTAACTCTCTGAAATGAATTGACAGAACACACAGCAGTTTCTCAGAAAGCTTCATTCCAGTTTTTAGCTGAAGATATTTCCTTTTTCACCATAGCCTTCTATGGGCATCCAAATATCACTTTGCAAACTCCACAAGAACAGCCTTAGGGAAAGACTTCTTGTAGGGAATGCTGTAACTCTGTGAGATGAATTAACAGAACACAAAGTAGTTTCTCAGAAAGCTTCTTTCCAGTTTTTAACGGAAGATATTTCCTTTTTCAATATAGCAGTCTAAGGGCTTCCAAATATCACTTTGACAATTCCACAAGAACAGCCTTAGCTAAAGGCGTCTTGAAGGTAAAGATGCAACTCTGTGAGATGAATTAGCAGAATACAAAGCAGTTTCTCAGAAAGCTTCTTTCAAGTTTTTAACGGAAGATATTTCCTTATTCACCATAGCCCTCTAAGGGTTTCCAAATATCACTTTGCCAATTCCACAAGAACAGTCTTAGCGAAAGGTTTGTAGAGGGGATACCTCTTACTCTGTGAGATGAATTAAGAGAAAAACAAGCAGTTTCTCAGAAAGCTTCTTTCCAGTTTTTAAGGGAAGATATTTCCTTTTTCACCATAGCCCTCTATGGTTTTCCAAATATCACTTTGCAAATTCCACAAGAACAGTCTTAGCGAAAGGCTCCTTGAGGGGAAAGCTGTAACTTCGTGAGATGAATTCAGAGAACACAAAGCAGTTTCTCAGAAAGCTTCTTTACAGTTTTTAACTGAAAATACTTTCTTTTTCACCTTAACCCTCTATGGGCTTCCAAATATCACTTTGCAAATTCCACAAGAACAGTCTTAGCGAAAGGCTTCTTGAGGGGAAAGCTGTAACTCTGTGAGATGAATTAACAGATCACAAAGCAGTTTCTCAGAAAGCTTCTTTCTAGTTTTTCACTAAAGGCATTTCCTTTTTCACCGTAGCCCTCTATGGGCTTCCAAATAAACTTTAGAAATTCCACAAGAACAGTCTTACCGAAATGCTTCTTGAGGGGAAAGCTGCAACTCTGTGAGATGAATTAACAGAACACAAAGCAGTTTCCCAGAAAGCGTCTTTCCAGTTTTTAACGGAAGATATTTCCTTTTTTACCATAGCCTTCTATGGGCTTCCAAATATCATTTTCCCAACTCCACAAGAACAGCCTTAGCGATACCTTCTTGAAGGTAAAGATGCAACTCTGTGAGATGAATTAACAGAACACAAAGCAGTTTCTCAGAAAGCTTCTTTCCAGTTTTTAACGGAAGATATTTTCTTTTTCACCATAGACCTCTATGGGCTTCCAAATATCACTTTGCAAATGCCACAGGAACCGTCTTAGCGAAAGGCTTCTTGAGGGGAAAGTTGAAACTCTGTGAGATGAATTAACAGAACACAAAGCAGTTTCTCAGAAAGCTTCTTTACAGTCTTCAACGGAAGAGTTTCCTTTTTCACCGTTGCCCTCTATGGGCTTGAAAATAACACTTTGCATATTCCAAAAGAACAGTCTTAGCGAAAGGCTTCTTGAAGGGAAAGCTGTAACTCTGTGAGATGAATTAACAGAACACAAAGCAGTTTTCAGAAAGCTTCTTTCCAGTTTTTATCGGAAGATACTTCCTTTTTCACCATAGCACTCCATGGACTTCCAAGTATCACTTTGCAAATTCCACAAGAACAGCCTTAGCGAAAGGCTTCTTGAAGGGAACGTTGTAACTCTGTGAGATGAATTAACAGAACACAATGCAGTTTCTCAGAAAGTTTCTTTACAGCTTTTAACTGAAGATATTTTCTTTTTCACCGTAGGTCTCCAAGGGCTTCCAAATATCACTTACCAAATTCCAGAAGAACAGCCTTAGCGAAAGGCTTCTTGAGGGTAAAGCTGTAACTCTCTGAGATGAATTAACAGAACACAAAGCAGTTTCTCAGAAAGCTTCTTTCCAGTTTTTAACGGAAGATATTTCCTTATTCACCGTAGCCCTCTAAATGTTTCCAAATATCAATTTGCCAATTCCACAAGAACAGTCTTAGCGAAAGGACTCTTGAGGGGAAGGCTGTTACTCTGTGAGATGAATTAAGAGAACACAAAGCAGTTTCTCAGAAAGCTTCTTTCCAGTTTTTATCGGAATATATTTCCTTTTTCACCCTACCCATCTATGGGCTTACGAATATCACTTTGCAAATTCCACAAGAACAGCCTCAGCGAAAAGTTTCTTGAGGGGAAAGCTGTAACTGGTGAGATGAATTAACAGAATACATAGCAGTTTCCCTGAAAGATTCTTTCCAGTTTTTAACTGAAGATATTTCCTTTTTCACCGTAGCACTCTATGGGCTTCCGAATATCACTTTCAAAATTCCACAAGAATATTCTTAGCGAAAAGCTTCTTGAGGGGAAATCTGTAACTTTGTGAGATGAATTAACAGAACACATAGCAGTTTCTCAGAAAGCTTCTTTCCAGTATTTAACTGAAGATATTTCCTTTTCCACCATAGCCGTATATCGGCTTCCAAATATCACTTTGCAAATTACACAAGAATAGTCTTAGCGAAAGGCTTCTTGACAGGAAAGTTGTAACTCTCTGAGATGAATTAACAGAACACAAAGCCGTTTCTCAGAAAGCTTCCTTCCAGTTTTTAACGGAAAATATTTCCTTTTTCACCATAGCCCTCTACGGGCTCCCAAATATCACTTTGCAAATTCCACAAGAACAGTCTTAGCGAAAGGCTTCTTTAGGGGAAACCTGTAACTCTGTCATATGAATTAACAGAACACAAAGCAGTTTTCCAGAAAGCTTCTTTCCAGTTTTTAACAGGAGATATTTCCTTTTTCACCATAGCCTACTATGGGTTTCCAAGTATCACTTTCCAAATTCCGCAAGAACAGTCGTAGCGAAGGGATTGTTGAGAGGAAAGCTGAAACTCTCTGACATGAATTAACAGAACACAAAGCAGTTTCTCAGAAAGCTTCTTTCCAGTTTTTAAGGGAAGATATTTCCTTTTTCACGATAGCCCTCCATGGGCTTCCAAGTATCCCTCTGCAAATTCCACAAGAGCAGTCTTAGCGAAAGGCTACTTGAGGGGAAAGCTGTAATTGTGTGAGATGAATTAAGAGAATACAAAGCAGTCTCTCAGAAAGCTTCTTTACAGTTTTTAACTGGAGATATTTCCTTTTTCACCATAGCCCTGTATGGGCTTCCAAATATCACTTTGCCAATTCCACAAGAACAGTCTTAGCAAAAGGCTTCTTGAGGGAAACGCTGTAACTCTTTGAGATGAATTTACAGATCACAAGCAGTTTCTCAGAAAGCTTCTTTCCATTTTTTCACGGAAGATATTTCCTTTTTCACCATAGCCCTCTATGGGCTTCCAAATATCACTTTGCCAATTCCACAAGAACAGTCTTAGCGAAAGACTTCTTGAGGGGAAAGCTCTAATTGTGTGAGATGAATGAACAGAACACAAAGCAGTTTCTCAGAAAACTTCCTTCCAGTTATTAACTGAAGATATTTCCTTTTTCACCGTAGCCCCGCATGGGCTTCCAAATATCACTTTGCAAATTGCACAAAAACAGTCTTAGCGAAATGCTTCCTGAGGGTAAAGGTGTAACACTGTGAGATGAATTAACAGAACAGAAAGCAGTTTCTCAGACAGCTTCCTTCCTGTTTTTAACTAAGATATTTCCTTTTTCACCATAGCCTTCTCTGGGCTTCGAAAGATCACTTTGCAAATTCCACAAGAACAGACTTAGCGAAAGGCTTCTTGAGGGGAAAAATGTAACTGTGTGAGATGAATTAACAGAACCTAAAGCAGTTTCTCAGAAAGCTTCCTTCCAGTTTTTAACTAAAGATATTTCCTTTTTCACCGTAGCCCTCTATGGGTTTCGAAATGTCACATTGCAAATTCCACACGAACAAATTTAGCGAAAGGCTTCTTGAGAGTAAAAATGTAACTCTGTGACATGAATTAACAAAAATTAAAGCAGTTTCTCAAACGGCTGCTTTCCAGTTTTTAACTGAAGATATTTCCTTTTTCAACTTAGACCTCTATGGGCTTCCAAATATCACTTTGCAAATTCCACAAGAACAGACTTTGTGAAAAGCTTCTTCAAGGGAAAGCTGTAACTCTGTGAGATGAATTAACAGAACACAAACAATTTCTCAGAAAGCTTCTTTCCAGTTTTTACAGGAAGATAACTCCTTTTTCACCATAACCCACTATGATCTTCCAAATATCACTTTGCAAATTCCACAAGAACTGTCTTCGCGAAAGGCTTCTTGAGGGGAAAGTTGTAACTCTGTTACATGAATTAACAGAACACAAAGCAGTTTCTCAGGAGCTTCTTTCCAGTTTATAAGTGAAGATATTTCCTTTTTCCCCATAGGCCTCTATGGACTTCCAAATATCACTTTTCAAATTCCACCAGAACAGACTTAGTGAAAGGCTTCTTGAAAGGAAAGCTGTAAGTCTGTGAGATGAATTAACAGAACACAAAGCAGGTTCGCAGAAAGCCTCTTTCCCGTTTTCAACGGAAGATATTTCCTTTTTCACCATAGCCCTGTATGGGTTTCAAAATATCACTTTGCAAATTCCACAAGAAGAGTCTTAGCGAAAGGATTCTTGAGGGGAAAGCTGTAACTCTGTGAGATGAATTAACAGAACACAAAGCAGTTTCTCAGAAAGATTCTTTCCAGTTTTTAACTGAAGATATTTGCTGTTTCACCGTAGCCCTATATGGGCTTCCAAATATCACTTTGCAAATTCCACAAGAAGAGTCTTACCGAAACATTCCTTCAGGGAAAAGCTGTAACTGTGTGAGAAGAATTAACAGAACAGATAGCAGTTTCTCAGAAAGCTTCCTTCCAGTTTTTAACGGAAGATATTTCCTTTTTCACCATAGCCCTCTATGAGCTTCCAAATATCACTTTGCAAATTCCACATGAACAGTCTTACCGAAAGGTTTCTTGAGGGGAAAGCTGTAACTCGGTGAGATGAATTAACAGAACACAAAGCAGTTTCTCAGAGAGCTTCTTTCTAGTTTTTAAATGAAGACATTTCCTTTCTCACCATAGCCCCCTATGGGCTTCCAAATATCACTTTCCAAACTCCACAAGAACACCCGTAGCGAAAGGCTTGTTGAGGTAAAGCTGTAACTCTGTGAGATGAATTAACAGAACATAAAGCAGTTTCTCAGAAAGATTCTTTCCAGTTTTTATCAGAAGATATTGCCTTTTTCACCATAGCCCTCTAAAGGCTTCCAAATATCACTTTGCCAATTCCACAGTAACAGTCTTAGTTAAAGACTTCTTGATGGGAAAGCTGTAATTCTGTGAGATGAATTAACAGTACAAAAAGTAGTTTCTCAGAAATCTTTTTTCCAGTTTTTATCGGAAGATATTTGCTTTTTCACCATAGCCCTCTATGGGCTTCAAAATATCACTTTGCAAATTCCACAATAACTGTCTTAGCGAAAGGCTTCTTGAGGGGAAGCTGTAACACTATAACATGAATTAACAGAACACAAAGCAGTTTCTCAGAAAGCTTCTTTCCAGTTTTTAGCTGAAGATATTTCCTTTTTCCCCATATCCCTCTAAGGGCTTCCAAATATCACTTTGTAAATTCCACAAGAACAGCCTTAGCGAACGGCTTCTTGAAGGGAAAGCTGTAACTCTGTTAGATGAATCAACAGAACACAAAGCTGTTTCTCAGACAGCTTCTTTCCAGTTTTTAAAGGAAGATATTTCCTTTTTCACCATAACCCTCTAAGGGCTTCCAAATATCACTTTGCAAATTCCACAAGAACAATCTTACCGAAAGGCTTCTTGAGGGGATAGCAGTAACGCTGTGAGATGAATTAACAGAACACAAAGCAGTTTCTCAGAAGTTTCTTCCCAGTTTTTAACTGAAGATATTTCCTTTTACACCATAGCCTTCTAGGGGCTTCCAAATATCACTTTGCAAATTCCACAAGAACAGTCTTAGCGAAAGGCATCTTGAGAGGAAAGCTGTAATTCTGTGAGGTGAATTAACAGAACACAAAGCAGTTTCTCAGAAAGCTTCTTTCCAGTTTTTAACGGAAGATATTTCCTTTCTCACCATAGCGCTCTATGGTCTTCTAAGTATCACTTTCCAAATCCCACAAGAACAGTCTTAGCGAAAGGCTTCTTGAGGTGAAAGCTGTAACTCTGTGAGATGAATAAACGGAACACAAAGCAGTTTCTCAGGAATCTTCTCTCCAGTTTTTACAAAACATGTTTCATTTTTCACCATAGACATCTATGAGATTTCAAATATCACTTTGCAATTTCCACAAGAACAGTCTTAGCGAAAGGCTTAGTGAGGGGAAAGCTGTAAATCTGTGAGATGAATTAACAGAACAGAGTGCAGTTTGTCAGAATGTTTCCTTTAAGTTTTTAACTGAAGATATTTCCTTTTTCACCATTTCCCTCTATGGGTTTCCGAATATCACTTTTCAAATTCCAAAAGAACAGTCTTAGCGAAAGGCTTCTTGAGGGGAAAGCTGTAACTCTGTGAGACGAATTAACACAACAGAGTGCAGTTTCTCAGAAACCTTCTTTCCAGGTTTTAACTGAACATATTTCCTTTTTCACCATAGCTCTCTAAGGGCTTCCAAATATCGCTTTGCAAATTCCACAAGAACAGTCTTAGCGAACGGCTTCCTGAGGGGAAAGATGTAACTATGTGAGATAAATTAACAGAACAGAGTGAAGTTTCTTAGAAAGCTTCTTTCCAGTTTTAAACTGAAGATGTTTCCTTTTTCACCATTGCCCTCCTTGGGCTTCCAAATATCACTCTTCAAATTCCACAAGAACAGTCTTAGCGAAAGGCTTTTTGAGTGTAAAGCTGTAACTCTGTGAGATGAATTAACGGAACACAAAGCAGTTTCTCTGAAAGCTTCTTTCCAGTTTTTAACTGAAGATATTTCCTTTTTCACCATTGAACTCTATTGGCTACCAAACATCACTCTTCAAATTCCACAAGAACAGTCTTAGCGAAAGCCCTCTTGAGGGGAAGGCTGTAACTCTGGGAGATGCATTAACGGAACACAGAGCCGTTTCCCCGAAAGCTTCTTTACAATTTTTAACTAAAGATATTTCCTCTTTCACCATTGACCTCTACGGGATTCCAAATATCACTTTTCAAATTCCAAAAGAACAGTCTTAGCGAAAGGCTTTTGAGGGGAAAGATGTAACTCTGTGAGACGAATTAACAGAACAGAGTTCAGTTGCTCAGAAAGCTTCTTTCCTGTTTTTAACTGAAGATATTTCCTTTTTCACAATAACCCTATACGGGCTTCCAAATATCGCTTTGCAAATTCCACAAGAACAGTCTTAGCGAACGGCTTCTTGAGGGGAAAGGTGTAACTCTGGGAGATGAATTAACAGAACAGAGTGCAGTTTCTCAGAAAGCTTCTTTCCAGTTTTAAACTGAAGATGTTGACTTTTTCGCCATTGCCCTCTATGGGCTTCCAAATATCACACTTCAAATTCCACAAGAACAGTCTTAGCGAAAGGCTTCTGGAGGGGAAAGCTGTAACTCTGTGAGATGAATTAACAGAACACAGAGCAGTTTCTCAGAAAGCTTCTTTCCAGTTTTAAACTGAAGATGTTTCCTTTTTCACCATTGACCTCTATGGGATTCCAAATACCACTTTTCAAATTCCAAAAGAACAGTCTTAGCGAAAAGCTTCTTGAGAGGAACGCAGAAACTCTGTGAGATGAATTAACAGAACACAAAGCAGATTCTCAGAAAGCTTCTTTCCACTTTTTAACGGAAGATATTTCTTTTTTCACCATAGCCCTCTATGGGCTTCCAAATATCACTTTGCAAATTCCCCAAGAACAGTCTTAGTGAAAGAGTTTTTGAAGGAGAAACTGTAACTCTGTGAGATGAATTAACAGAACACAAAGCAGTTTCTCAGAAAGCTTCTTTCCTGTTATTTACGGAAGTTATTTCCTTTTTCACCGTAGCCCTCTATGTGCTTCCAAATATCACTTTCCACATTCCAGAAGAACAGTCTTAGCGAAAACTTTCTTGAGGAGAAAGCTGAATCTCCGTGAGATGAATTAACAGAACACAATGCAGTTTCTTAGAAGGCTTCTTTTCAGTTTTTATCTTAGGATAATTCCTTTTTCAACATAGCCCTCTATGGGCTTCCAAATATCACTTTGCAAATTCCACAAGAACAGCTTTAGCAAAAGTCTTCCTGAGGAGAAGGCTGTAACTCTGTGAGATGAATTAACAGAACACAAAGCAGTTTCTCAGAAAGCTTCTTTCCAGTTTTTAACAGAAGATATTCCTTTTTTCATCATATCCTTCTTTGGCTTTACAAATATCACTTTGAAATTCCACAAGAACAGTCTTAGCGAAAGGCTTCTTGTGGAGAAAGCTGTAACCCTGTGAGATGAATTAACAGAACACAAAGCAGTTTCTCAGAAAGCTTCTTTTCAGTTTTTATCTTAGGATATTTCCTTTTTCACCATAGCCCGCTATGGGCTTCCAAATGTCACTTTGCAAATTCCACAAGAACAGTCTTAGCGAAAGGCTTTTTGAGGGGCAAGCTGTAACTCTGTGAGATGAACTAAGAGAACACAAAGCAGTTTCTCAGAATGCTTCTTTCCAGTTTTTAACGGAAGATATTTCCTTTTTCACCATAACCCTCTATGGGCTTCCAAATATTACTTTGCAAATTCCACAAGAACAGTCTTAGCGAAAGGCTTCTTGAGAGGAACGCAGTAACTCTGTGAGATGAATTAAAAGAACACAAAGCAATTTCTCAGAAAGGTTCTTTCCAGTTTTTATCGCGAGATCTTTCCTTTTTCACCATAGCCCTCTATGGGATTCCAAATATCACTTTGTAAATTCCACAAGAACAGTCTTAGCGAAAGGCTTCTTGAGGGGAAAGCTGTAACTCTGTGAGATGAATTATCAGAACACAAAGTAGTTTCTCAGAAAGATTCTTTCCAGTTTTTAACGGAAGATATTCCCTTTTTCTCCATAGCCCTCTATGGGCTTCCAATATCACTTTGAAAAATCCACAAGAAGATTCTTAGAGAATGCCTTCTTTCTGGGAAAGCAGTAACTCTGTGAGATGAATGAAGAGAACACAGAGCAGTTTCTCAGAAAGCTTCTTTCAGTTTTTAACAAAAGATATTTCCTTTTTCACCATAACCCTCTATGGGCTTCCAAATATCACTTTGCAAATTCCACAAGAAGTGTCTTCGCGAAAGGCTTCTTGAGGGCAAAGCTGTAACTCTGTGAGATGAATTAACACAACACAAAGTAGTTTCTCAGAATGCTTCTTTTCAGTTTTTATCTTAGGATATTTCCTTTTTCACCTTAGCCCTCTATGGGCTTGAAAATATCACTATGAAATTTCCACAAGAACAGACTTAGCGAAAGGATTCTTGAGGTGAAAGCAGTGACTCTGTGAGATGAATTAACAGAAAACAAAGCAGTTTCTCAGAAAACTTCTTTCCAGTTTTTAACGGAAGATATTTCCTTTTTCACCGTAGACCTCTACGGGCTTCCAAATAACACTTTGCCAATTCCACAAGAAGAGTCTTAGCGAAAGGCTTCTTGAAGGGAAGGCTGTAACTCTGTGAGATGAATTAACAGGACACAAAGCAGTTTCTCATAAAGCTTCTTTCCAGTTTTTAACGGAAGATATTTCCTTTTCCACCGTAGCCCTGTATGGGCTTCCAAATATCAATGTGCAAATTACACAAGAACAGTCTTAGCGAAAGGCTTCTTGAGGGGAAATCTGTAACTCTGTGAGATGAATTAACAGAACATAGAGCAGTTTCTCAGAAAGCTTCTTTCCAGTTTTTAACGGAAGATATTTCCTTTTTCACCATACCACTCTATGGGCTTCCAGATATCACTTTGAAAATACCACAAGAACAGACTTAGCGAAAGGCTTCCTGAAGGGAATGCTGTAACTCTCTGAGATCAATTAACAGAACACAAAGCAGTTTCTCAGAAAGCTTCTTTCCAGTTTTTAATGGAAGATATTTCCTTTTTTAACATAGCCCTCTATGGGCTTCCAAATATCACTTTGCAAATGTCAAAAACAGTCTTAGCGAAAGGCTTCTTGAGGAGAAAGCTGTAACTCTGTGAGATGAATTAACAGAACACAAATCAGTTTCTCAGAAAGCTTCTTTCCAGTTTTAACGGAAGATATTTCCTTTTAACCGTAGCCCTCTATGGGCTTCCAAATATCACTGTGCAAATTCCACAAAAAGAGACTTAGGGAAAGGCTTCTTGAAGGCAATGCTGTAACTCTGTGAGATGAATTAACAGAACGCAAAGCAGTTTCTCAGAAAGCTTCTTTCCAGTTTTTAATGGAAGATATTTTCTTTTTCACCATAGCCCTCTATGGGCTTCCAAATATCACTTTGCAAAATCCACAAGAAGAGTCTTAGAAAATGGCTTCTTGCTGGGAAGCTAATAACTCTGTGAGATGAATTAACAGAACGCAAAGCAGTTTCTCAGAAAGCTTCTTTCCAGTTTTTAACGGAAGATATTTTCTTTTTCACCATAGCCCTCTATGGGCTTCCAAATATCACTTTGCAAAATCCACAAGAAGAGTCTTAGAAAATGGCTTCTTGCTGGGAAGCTAATAACTCTGTGAGATGAATTAACAGAACGCAAAGCAGTTTCTCAGAAAGCTTCTTTCCAGTTTTTAACGGAAGATATTTTCTTTTTCACCATAGCCCTCTATGGGCTTCCAAATATCACTTTGCAAAATCCACAAGAAGAGTCTTAGAAAATGGCTTCTTGCTGGGAAGCTAGTAACTCCGTGAGATGAATTAACAGAACAGAAAGCAGTATCTCCGAAAGCTTCTTTCCAGTTTTTAACGGAAGATATTTCCTTTTACACAATATCCCTCTACGGGCTTCCAAATATCACTTTGAAAATTCCACAAGAACAGTCTTAGTGAAAGGCTTCTTGAGGGGAAAGCTGTAACTCCGTGAGATGAATTAACGGAACACAGAGTAGTTTCTCAGAAAGCGTCTTTGCACTTTTTAATGGAAGATATTTCCTTTTTCAACATAGCCCTCTATGGGCTTCCAAATATCACGTTGCAAGTTCCACAAGAACAGACTTTGCGAAAGCCTTCTTGAGGGAAAAGGTGTAACTCTGTGGGATGAAAAAACAGAACACAAAGGAGTTTCTCAGAAAGCTTCTTTCCAGATTTTAACGGAAGGTATTTCCTTTTTCATCATAGTCCTCTACGGGCTTCCAAATATCACTGTGCAAATTCCAGAAAACCAGACTTAGCGAAAGGCTTCTTGAAGGGAAAGCTGTAACTCTGTGAGATGAATTAACAGAACACAAAACCGTTTCTCAGAAAGCTTCTTTCCAGTTTTTAACTGAAGTTATTTCCTTTTTCACCATAGCCCTCTATGGACTTCCAAAGATCACTTTGCAAATTCCACAAGAACAGTCTTCGAGAAAGGATTCTTCAAGGGAAAGCTGTAACTCTGTGAGATGAATTAACAGAACACAAAGCAGTTTCTCAGAAAGCTTCTTACCAGTTTTTAACGGAAGATATTTCCTTTTTCACCTTTAACCCTCTATGGGCTTCCAAATATCACTTTGCAAATTCCACAAGAACAGTTTTAGCGAAAGGCTCCTTGAGGGGACAGCAGTAACTGTGAGATGAATTAACCGAACACTAAGCAGTTTCTCAGAAAGCTTCTTTCCAGTTTTTAAGGGAAAATTTTCCTTTTTCACCATAGCCCTCTATGGGCTTCCAAATATCACTTAGCATATTCCACAAGAATATTCTCAGCGAAAGGCTTCTTGAGGGGAAAGATGTAACTCTGTGAGATGAATTAACAGAACACAAAGCCGTTTCTCAGAAAGCTTCTTTCCAGTTTTTAAGGGAAGATATTTCCTTTTTCACGATAGCCCTCCATGGGCTTCCAAGTATCACTCTGCAAATTCCACAAGAGCAGTCTTAGCGAAAGGCTTCTTGAGGGCATAGCTGTAACTTTGTGAGATTAATTAATGGAACACAAAGCTGTCTCTCCGAAAGCTTCTTTCCAGCTTTTTAAGGAAGATATTTCCTTTTTTACCATAGTTCTCTATGGGCTTCCAAATATCTCTTTGCAAATTCCACAAGAACAGTCTTAGGGAAAGGCTTCTTGAGTGGAAAGCTTTAACTCTGTGACATGAATTAACAGAACACAAGACAGTTTCTCAGAAAGATTCTTTACAGTTTTTAATGGAAGATATTTCCTTTTTCACCATAGCCCTCTATGGGCTTCCAAATATTACTTTCCAAATTTCACAAGAACAGTCTTAGTGAACGGTTTCCTGAGGGGAATGCTGTAAATCTCTGAGATGAACTAACAGAACACTAAGCAGTTTCTCAGAAAGTTTCTTCTCGGTTTTTATCTTAGTATATTTCCTTTTTCACCATAGCCCCTATGAGCTTCCAAACATCACTTTGAAATTTTCACAAGATGAGTCTTAGAGAAAGACTTCTTGAGGAGAAAGCTGTACCTCTCCGAGATGAATTAACAGAACACAAAGCAGAAAGCTTCTTTTCAGTTTTTATCTTAGGATATTTCCTTTTTCACCATAGCCTTCTAAGGTCTTCCAAATATCCCTTTGCAAATTCCACAAGAACGGTCTTAGCGAAAGGATTCTTGAGGGGAAAGCTGTTACTCTGTGAGATGAATTAACAGAACACAAAGCAGTTTCTCAGAAAGCTTAGGATATCTTCTTTTTCACCGTAGCCCTCTCTGGGCTTCGAAATATCACTTTGCAAATTCCACAAGAACAGTCTTAGGGAAAGGCTTCATGAGGGGAATGATGTAACTCTCTGAGATGAATTAACAGAACACAAAGTAGTTTGTCAGAAATCTTCTTCCAGATTTTAACGGAAGATACTTCCTTTTTCACCATAGCCCCCTATGGGCTTCCAAATATCACTTTCCAAATTCCACAAGATCAGCCTTAGCTAAAGGTTTCTTGAGGAGAGATTTGTAACACTGTGAGATGAATTAACAGAACACAAAGCAGATTCTCAGAAAGCTTCTTTCCACTTTTTAACGGAAGATATTTCTTTTTTCACCATAGCCCTCTATGGGCTTCCAAATATCACTTTGCAAATTCCCCAAGAACAGTCTTAGCGAAAGAGTTCTTGAGGGGGAAACTGTAACTCTGTGAGATGAATTAACAGAACACAAAGCAGTTTCTCAGAAAGCTTCTTTCCTGTTATTTACGGAAGTTATTTCCTTTTTCACCGTAGCCCTCTATGTGCTTCCAAATATCACTTTCCACATTCCAGAAGAACAGTCTTAGCAAAAACTTTCTTGAGGAGAAAGCTGAATCTCTGTGAGATGAATTAACAGAACACAATGCAGTTTCTTAGAAGGCTTCTTTTCAGTTTTTATCTTAGGATAATTCCTTTTTCACCATAGCCCTCTATGGGCTTCCAAATATCACTTTGCAAATTCCACAAGAACAGCTTTAGCAAAAGTCTTCCTGAGGAGAAGGCTGTAACTCTGTGAGATGAATTAACAGAACACAAAGCAGTTTCTCAGAAAGCTTCTTTCCAGTTTTTAAAAGAAGATATTTCTTTTTTCATCATATCCTTCTTTGGCTTTACAAATATCACTTTGAAATTCCACAAGAACAGTCTTAGCGAAAGGCTTCTTGTGGAGAAAGCTGTAACCCTGTGAGATGAATTAACAGAACACAAAGCAGTTTCTCAGAAAGCTTCTTTTCAGTTTTTATCTTAGGATATTTCCTTTTTCACCGTAGACCGCTATGGGCTTCCAAATGTCACTTTGCAAATTCCACAAGAACAGTCTTAGCGAAAGGCTTCTTGAGGGGCAAGCTGTAACTCTGTGAGATGAACTAAGAGAACACAAAGCAGTTTCTCAGAATGCTTCTTTCCAGTTTTTAACGGAAGATATTTCCTTTTTCACCATAACCATCTATGGGCTTCCAAATATTACTTTGCAAATTCCACAAGAACAGTCTTAGCGAAAGGCTTCTTGAGAGGAACGCAGTAACTCTGTGAGATGAATTAAAAGAACACAAAGCAATTTCTCAGAAAGGTTCTTTCCAGTTTTTATCGCAAGATCTTTCCTTTTTCACCATAGCCCTCTATGGGATTCCAAATATCACTTTGAAAATTCCACAAGAACAGTCTTAGCGAAAGGCTTCTTGAGGGGAAAGCTGTAACTCTGTGAGATGAATTAACAGGACACAAAGCAGTTTCTCATAAAGCTTCTTTCCAGTTTTTAACAGAAGATATTTCCTTTTCCACCGTAGCCCTGTATGGGCTTCCAAATATCACTTTGCAAATTTCACAAGAACATTCTTAGCGAAAGGCTTCTTGAGGGGAAACCTGTAACTCTGTGAGGTGAATTAACAGAACATAGAGCAGTTTCTCAGAAAGATTCTTTCAGTTTTTAACAAAAGATATTTCCTTTTTCACCATAACCCTCTATGGGCTTCCAAATATCACTTTGCAAATTCCACAAGTAGTGTCTTCGCGAAAGGCTTCTTGAGAGCAAAGCTGTAACTCTGTGAGATGAATTAACACAACACAAAGTAGTTTCTCAGAATGCTTCTTTTCAGTTTTTATCTTAGGATATTTCCTTTTTCACCTTAGCCCTCTATGGGCTTGAAAATATCACTATGAAATTTCCACAAGAACACTCAGCGAAAGGATTCTTGAGGTGAAAGCAGTGACTCTGTGAGATGAATTAACAGAAAACAAAGCAGTTTCTCAGAAAGCTTCTTTCCAGTTTTTACGGAAGATATTTCCTTTTTCACCGTAGACCTCTACGGGCTTCCAAATAACACTTTGCCAATTCCACAAGAAGAGTCTTAGCGAAAGGCTTCTTGAAGGGAAGGCTGTAACTCTGTGAGATGAATTAACAGGACACAAAGCAGTTTCTCATAAAGCTTCTTTCCAGTTTTTAACGGAAGATATTTCCTTTTCCACCGTAGCCCTGTATGGGCTTCCAAATATCAATGTGCAAATTTCACAAGAACAGTCTTAGCGAAAGGCTTCTTGAGGGGAAATCTGTAACTCTGTGAGATGAATTAACAGAACATAGAGCAGTTTCTCAGAAAGCTTCTTTCCAGTTTTTAACGGAAGATATTTCCTTTTTCACCATACCACTCTATTGGCTTCCAGATATCACTTTGAAAATTCCACAAGAACAGACTTAGCGAAAGGCTTCCTGAAGGGAATGCTGTAACTCTCTGAGATCAATTAACAGAACACAAAGCAGTTTCTCAGAAAGCTTCTTTCCAGTTTTTAATGGAAGATATTTCCTTTTTTAACATAGCCCACTATGGGCTTCCAAATATCACTTTGCAAATTTCAAAAACAGTCTTAGCGAAAGGCTTCTTGAGGAGAAAGCTGTAACTCTGTGAGATGAATTAACAGAACACAAATCAGTTTCTCAGAAAGCTTCTTTCCAGTTTTAACGGAAGATATTTCCTTTTAACCGTAGCCCTCTGTGGGCTTCCAAATATCACTGTGCAAACTCCACAAAAAGAGACTTAGGGAAAGGCTTCTTGAAGGCAATGCTGTAACTCTGTGAGATGAATTAACAGAATGCAAAGCAGTTTCTCAGAAAGCTTCTTTCCAGTTTTTAATGGAAGATATTTTCTTTTTCACCATAGCCCTCTATGGGCTTCCAAATATCACTTTGCAAAATCCACAAGAAGAGTCTTAGAAAATGGCTTCTTGCTGGGAAGCTAGTAACTCTGTGAGATGAATTAACAGAACAGAAAGCAGTATCTCCGAAAGCTTCTTTCCAGTTTTTAACGGAAGATATTTCCTTTTTCACTATAGCCCTCTACGGGCTTCCAAATATCACTTTGCAAATTCCACAAGAACAGTCTTAGCGAAAGGCTTCTTTAGGGGAAAGCTGTAAGTCTGTGAGATGAAGTAAGAGAACACAAAGCAGTTTCTCAGAAAGCTTCTTTACAGTTTTTAACGGTAGATATTTCCTTTTTCACCTTTACCCTCTACGGGCTTCCAAATATCACTTTGCAAATTGCATAAGAACAGTGTTAGCGAAAGGCTTTTTGAGGAGAAAGCAGTAACTGTGAGGTGAATTAAACGAACACAAAGCAGTTTCTCAGAAAGCTTCTTTCCAGTTTTTAAGGGAAGATTTTCCTTTTTCACCATAAACCTCTATGGGCTTCCAAATATCACTTTTCAAATTCCACAAGAAGAGTCTTAGCGAAAGGCTTCTTGAGGGGAACGCAGTAACTCTCTGAGATGAATTAACAGAACACAAAGCAATTTCTCAGAAAGCTTCTTTCCAGTTTTTATCTTAGGATATTTCCTTTTTCACCTTAGCCCTCTATGGGCTTGAAAATATCACTTTGTAAATTCCACAACAACAGTCTTAGCGAAAGGCTTCTTTAGGGGAAGCTGTAACTCTGTGAGATGAATTGACACAACACAAAGCAGTTTCTCAGAAAGCTTCTTTCCAGTTTTTAACGGAAGATATTTCCTTTTCCATCATAGCCCTCTCTGGGCTTCCAAATATCACTTTCCAAATTCCACAAGAACAGTCTTAGTGAAAGGGTTCTTGAGGGGAAAGCAGTAACTGTGAGATGAATTAACAGAACACAAACCATTTTCTTAGAAAGCTTCTTTCCAGTTTTTAAGGGAAGATATTACTTTTTCACCATAACCCTCTATGGGCTTCCAAATATCATTTTACAAATTCCACAAGAACAATCTTTGTGAAAGGCTTCTTGAGAGGAACGCAGTAACTCTGAGAGATGAATAAACAGAACACAAAGCAATTTCTCAAGAAGCTTCTTTCCAGTTTTTAACGGAAGATATTTCCTTTTACACCATATCCCTCTATGGGCTTCCAAATATCACTTTGAAAATTCCACAAGAACAGTCTTAGTGAAAGGCTTCTTAAGGGGAAAGCTGTAACTCCGTGAGATGAATTAACGGAACACAGAGTAGTTTCTCAGAAAGCGTCTTTGCAGTTTTTAATGGAAGATATTTCCTTTTTCAACATAGCCCTCTATGGGCTTCCAAATAAACTTTCCAAATTCCACAAGAACAGTCTTAGCGAAAGGCTTCTTGAGGGGAAAGCTGTAACTCTGTGACATGAATTAACAGAAAACAAAGCAGTTTCCCAGAAAGCTTCTTTCCGGTTTTTAACGGAAGATATTTCCTTTTTCACCAAAGCCCTCTATGGGCTTCCAAATATCACTCTTCAAATTCCACAACACATTCTTAGCGAAAGGCTTCTTGAGGGGAAAGTTGTAATTCTGTGAAATGAATTAACAGGACACAAAGCAGTATCTCAGAAAGCTCCTTTCCAGTTTTTAACGGAACATGTTTGCTTTTTCACCAAAGCCCTCTACGGGCTTCCAAATATCACTTTAAAAATTCCACAAGAACAGACGTAGCAAAAGGCTTTTTGAGGGGAAGCTGTAACACTGTGAGGCGAATTAACAGAACACAGAGCAGTTTCTCAGAAAGCTACTTTCCAGTTTTTAACAGAAGATATTTCTTCTTTCACCATTGCCCTCTATCGGTTTCCAAATATCACTTTGGAAATTCCAGAAGAACAGTCTTAGCGAAAGGCTTCTTGAGGGGAAAGCTGTAACTCTGTGAGGTGAATTAACAGAACACGAAAGGCTTCTTGAGGGGAAAGCTGTAACTCTGTGAGGTGAATTAACAGAACACAAAGCAGTTTCTCAGAAATCTTCTTTTCAGTTTTCATCTTAGGATATTTCCGTTTCCACCATGGCCTTCTATGGGCTTCCAAATATCACTTTGAAAATTCCACAAGAACAGACTTAGTGAAAGGCATTTTGAAGGGAAATCTGTAACTTTGTGAGATGAATTCACAGAACACAAACAGTTTCTTAGAAAGCTTATTTCCACTGTTTAACTGAAGATATTTCCTATTTCACCAGAGCCCTCTTCTGGCTTCCAAATATCACCTTGAGAATAGCACAAGAACCGTCTTAGCGAAAGGCACCTTGAGGGGAAAGCTGTATCTCTTTGATATAAATTAACAGAACACAAAGCCGTTTCTCAGAAAGCTTCTTTCCAGTTTTTAACTTAAGATATTTCCTTTTTCACCGTAGCCCTCTATCGGCTCCCAAATAGCAATTTGCAAATTGCACAAGAACCATCTTAGCGAAAGGCTTCTTGACGGGAAAGCTGTAACTATATGAGATGAATTAAAAGAACACAAAGCAGTTTCTCAGAAAGCTTCTTTCCAATTTTTAACGGAAGGTATTTCCTTTTTCACCATAGCCCTCTTTGGGCTTCAAATTATCACTTTGCAAATTCCACAAGAACAGTCTTAGCGAAAGGCTTCTTGAGGGGAAAGCTGTAACTCTACGAGGTGAATTAACAGATCACAAAGCAGCTTCTCAAAAGGCTTCTTTTTAGTTTTTATCTTAGGATATTTCCTTTTTCACCATAGAACTCCATGGGCTTCCAAATATCACTTTGCAAATTCCACAAGAACAGTCTTAGCAGAAGTCTTCTTCAGGGGAAAGCTGTAATTCTGTGAGATGAATTAAGAAAACACAAAGCAGTTTCTCAGAAAGCTTCTTTCCAGATTTTAACTGAAGATATTTCCTTTTTCACCATAGCCCTCTAAGGGCTTCCAAATATCACTTTGCAAATTTCACAAGGACAGTCTTAGCGAAAGGCTTCCTGAGTGGAAATGTGTAACTCTGTGAGATGAATTAACAGAACACAAATCAGTTTCTCAGAAAGCTTCTTTCCAGTTATTATCTGAAGATATTTCCTTTTTCACCAATGCCCTCTATGGGTTTCGAAATATCACTTTGCAAATTCCACAAGAACAGTCTTAGCGAAAGCTTCTTGAGGGGAAAGCTGTAACCCTGTGAGTTGAATTAACAGAACCCAAAGCAGTTTCTCAAAAAGCTTCTTTCCAGTTTTTAACTGAAGATATTTTCTTTTTCACCGTAGCCCTCTATGGACTTCCAAATATTACTTTGCAAATTCCACAAGAACAGTCTTAGCGAAAGGGTTTTTGAGAGGAAAGCTATAACTCTGTGCGATGAATTAACAGAACACAAGCAGTTTCTCAGAAAGCTTCTTTCCAGTTTTTAACTGAAGATATTTTCTTTATGACCATAACCCTCTATGGGGTTCCAAATATCATTTTGCATATTCCACAAGAACAGTCTTAGCGAATGGCTTCTGGAGGGGAAAGCTGTAACTCTGTGAGATGAACTAACAGAACACAAAGCAATTTCTCAGAAAGCTTATTTTCGGTTTTCATCTTAGGATATATCCTTTTTCACCGTAGACCTCTAATGTATTCCAAATATCACTTTGGAAATTCCACAAGAACAGTCTTAGCGAAAGGCTTCATGTGGGGAAAGCTGTACGATTGAGAGATGTATTAACAGAACACAAAGCAGTGTGTCTGAAAGCTTCTTTCTAGTTTTTCACTGAAGATATTTCCTTTTTCATCCTAGCCCTCTATGGGCTTCCAAATATCACTTTCCAAATTCCACAAGAAGAGTGTTAGAGAACGGAATTTTGAGGGGAAAGCTATAACACTGTGAGATGAAATAACAGGACCCACAGCAGTTTCTCAGAAATCTTCTTTCCAGTTTTAACGGAAGATATTTCCTTTTTCACCATAGCCATCTAGGGTCTTCCAAATATCATTTTGCAAATTCCACCAGAAAAGTCGTAGAGAAAGGCTTCTTGAGAGGAAAGCTGTAACTCTCTGAGATGAATTAAAAGAACACAAAGTAGTTTCTCAGAAACCTTCTTTCCATTTTTAACGAAAGATATTTCCTTTTTCACCATAGCCGTCTATGGGCTTCAAAATATCACTTTGCAAAATTTCACAAGAACAGTCTTAGCGAAAGGCTTCTTGAGAAAGGCTTTTTAGGGGAATGCTGTAACTCTGTGAGATGAATTAAGAGAACACAAGGCAGTTTCTCAGAAAACTTCTTTCCAGTTTTACACGGAAGATAATTCCTGTTTCACCATAGCCCTCTATGGGTTTCAAAATATCACTTTGTATATTCCACAAGAACCCTCTTAGCGAAAGTCTTCTTGAGGGGAAAGCTCTGACTGTGAGATCAATTAACAGAACACAAACCATTCTCCCAGAAAGCTTCTTTCCTGTTTTTAACTGAAGAAAATTCCTTTTTCAACATAGTCCTCTATGGGCTTCCAAATATCACTTTGCAAATCCCACAAGAGCAGTCGTAGCGAAAGGCTTCTTGAGGGGAAAGCTGTAACTCTCTGAGATTAATTAACAGAAGACAAGACAGTTTCTTAGAAAGCTTCTTTCCTGTTTTCAACGGAAGATATTTCCTTTTTCACCATAGCCCTCTATGGGCTTCCAAATATCACTTTGCAAATTTCACAAGGAGAGTCTTAGAGAACGGCCTCTTGAGAGGAAAGCTGTAACCCTGTGAGATGAACTAACAGAACACAAAGTAGTTTGTCAGAAAGCTTCTTATCGATTTTTATCTTAGGATATTCCCATTTTCACCATAGCCCTCTATGGGCTTCCAAATGTCACTTTGCAAATTCCACAGTAAGAGTCTTAGCGAAATTCTCTTTGAGGGGAAAGCTGTAACTTTGTGAGATGAATTAACAGAACAGAAAGTAATTTCTCAGAAAGATTCTTTCCAGTTTTTAACGGAAGATATTTCCTTTTTCACAATTGTCCTCTATGGGATTCCAAATATCACTTTGCAAATTCCACAAGAAAAGTCTAAGGGAAAGGCTTCTTGAGAATAAAGCTGTAATTCTGTGAAATGAATTAACAGAACACAAAGCAGTTTCTCAGAAAGCTTCTTTTCAGTTTTTAACGGCAGATATTTCCTTTAGCACCCTGGCCCTTTATCGGCTTACAACTATCACTTGGCAAATTCCCCAAGAACAGTCTTAGCGAAAGGCTTCTTGATGGGAAAGCTGAAACTCTGTGAGATGAATTAACAGAACACAAAGCAGTTTCTCAGAAAGCATGTTTTCTATTTTTATCTTCGGATATTTCCTTTTTCACCAAAGTCCTCTATGGTTTTCCAAATATCACTTTGCATATCCCACAAGAACAGTCTTAGGGAAAGGCTTCTTGAGGGGAAAGCTGTAATTTTGTGAGATTAATTAACAGAACACAAAGCAGTTTCCCACAAAGTTTCTTTCCAGTTTTTAACGGAAGATATTTCCTTTTCCACCATAGCCCTCTAAGGGCTTCCAAATATCACTTTCCAAATTTCACATGAACAGTCTTAGTGAAAGTATTCTTGTGGGGAAAGCTGTAACTCTGTGAGATGAACTAACAGAAAACAAAGTAGTTTATCAGAAAGCTTCTTTTCAGTTTTTATCTTAGTATAATTCCTTTTTCACCAAAGCCCTCTAAGGGCTCTAAAATATCACTTTGCAAATTCCACAAGAACAACCTTCGCGAAAGACTTCTTGACGGGAAAGCTGTAAATCTGTGATTGAATTCACAGAACACAAAGCCGTTTCTCAGAAAGCTTCTTTCCAATTTTTAACGGAAGTGATTTCCTTTCTCACCATAGCCCTCTTTGGGCATCCAAATATCACTTCGTAAATTCCACAAGAACAATCTTAGTGAAAGGCTTCTTGAGGGGAAAGTGGTAACTCTTTGGGATGAATTAACAGAACACAAAGCGGTTTCTCAGAAATCTTCTTTCCAGTTTTTAACTGAAGATATTTCCTTTTTCACCATATACCTCTATCGGCTTCCAAATATCACTTTGTAAATTCCACAAGAAGAGTCTTAGCGAAAGACTTCTTGAGAGGATAGCTGTAAGTCTGTGAGATGAATTAACAGAACACAAGGCCGTTTCTCAGAAAGCTTCTTCCCAGTTTTTAACGGAAGAGATTTCCTTTTTCACAATAGCCCTCTATGGGCTTCCAAATATCATATTTCAAATTACATAAGAACAGTTTTAGCGAAAGGCTTCTTGAGGGGAACACTGTAGATCTGTGAGATGAATTAAGAGAACACAATGCAGTGTCTCGAAAACTTTCTTTCCAGTTTTTAACTGAATATATTTCCTTTTTAACCGAAGCCCTCTGTGGGCTTCCAATTATCACTTTGCAAATTCCACAAGAACAGTCTTAGCGAAAGGCTTCTTGAGAGGAAAGCTATAGCTCTGTTAGATGAATTAACAGAACATAAAGCAGTTTCTGAAAAAGCTTCCTTTCAGTTTTTTTCTTAGGGTATTTCCTATTTTACCATTGCCCTGTATGGGCTTCGAAATATCACTTTTTAAATTCCACAAGAACAATCTTAGCGAAAGGCTTCTTAAAGGGAAAGCTGTAACACTGTGAGATGAATTCACAGAACACAAAGCAGTTTCTCAGAAAGCTTCTTTCCAGTTTTTAACTGAAGATATTTCCTTTTCCACCATAGCCCTCTATGGGCTTCCCAATATCGCTTTCGATATTTCACAAGAACAGTCTTAGTGAACGTCTTCTTGGAGGGAAAGCTGTAACTCTGTGAGATGAATTAACAGAACACAATGCAGTTTCTCAGAAAGCTTCTTTCCCCTTTTAACAGAAGAGATTTCCTTTTTCACCATAGCACTCTATGGGCTTACAAATATCACCGTTCAAATTCCACAAGAACAGTCTTAGGGAAAGGCTTCTTGAGGGAAAAGCTGTAACTCTGTGAGATGAATTAAAAGAACACAAAGCAGTTTCTCAGAAAGCTTCTTTCCATTTTTAACGGAAGATATATCCTTTTTCACCATAGCCATCTATGGGCTTCAAAATATCACTTTGCAAATTCCACAAGAACAGCCTTATCGAAAGGCTTCTTGAGAAAGGCTTTTTAGGGGAAAGCTGTAACTCTGTGAGATGAATTAACAGCACACAAGGCAGTTTTTCAGAAAGCTTCTTTCCAGTTTTTAACGGAACATATTTCCTTTTTCACCATAGACCACTAAGGGCTTCCAAATATCACTTTGCAAATTCCACAAGAAGAGTCTTAGCGAAAGGCTTCATGAGTGGAAAGCTGTAACTCTGTGAGATGAATGAACAGAACACAAAGCTGTTTCTCAGAAAGCTTCTTTCCAGTTTTTAACTGAAGATACTTCCTTTTTCACCATAGCCCTCTATGGGCTTCCAAATATCACTTTGTAAATTCCACAAGAACAGTCTTAGCGAAAGGCTTCTTGAGGGGAAAGCTGTAACTCTGTGAGATGAATTAACAGAACACAAAGCAGTTTCTCAGGCAGCTTCTTTTCGGTTTTTATCTTAGGATAATTCCATTTTCAGCATAGCACTATATGGCCTTCGAAATATTACTTTGCAAATTCCACAAGAACAGTCTTAGCGAAGAAATTCTTGAGGGGAAAACTGTAACTCTCTGAGATGAATTAACAGAACCCAAAGCAGTTTCTCAGATAGCTACTTTTCAGTTTTTATCTTAGAATATTTCCTTTTCCACCATCGCCCTGTATGGCCTTCCAAATATCACTTTGAAATTTCCACTACAATAGTCTTAGCGAAAGGCTTCTTGAGGTGAAATCTGTAATTTTTAGAGATGAATTAAGAGAACACAAACCAGTTTCTCAGAAAGTTTCTTTTCAGTTTTTATCTTAGGATATTTCCTTTTAAACCATAGCAGTACATGGGCTTCCAAATATCACTTTGCAAATTCCACAAGAACAGTCTTAGCGAAAGGCTCCTTCAGGGGAAAGCTGTAACTGTGTGAGATGAATTAACCCAACACAAAGCAGTTTCTTAGAAAGCTTCTTTCCAGTTTTTAACGGAAGACATTTCCTTTTTCAGCATAGCCCTATATGGGCTTCCAAATATCACTTTTTAAATTCCACAAGAACAGTCTTTGCCAAAGCCTACTTGAGGGGAAAGCTGTAACTCTGTGAGATGAATTAACAGGGCACAATGCAGTTTCCCAGAAAGCTTCTTTTCAGTTTTTATCTTTGGATATTTCCTTTTTCACCGTAGACCTCCATGGGCTTCCAAATATCACTTTGCAAATTCCACAAGAACAGTCTGAGCGAAAGGCTTCTTGAGGGGAAAGCTGTAACTCTTTGAGATGAATTAACAGAACACAAGGCAGTTTCTCAGAAAGGTTCTTTCCAGTTTTTATCGCAAGATCTTTCCTTTTTCACCATAGCCCTCTATGGGATTCCAAATATCAATCTGGATAATCCACAAGAACAGTCTTAGCGAAAGGACTCTTGAGGGGAAAGCTGTAACTCTGTGAGATGAATTAACAGAACACAAAGAAGTTTCTCAGAAAGCCTTTTTAGAGTTTTATCTTAGGATATATACTTTTCTACCTTAACCCTATATGGGCTTAAAAATATCACCTTGAAAATTCCACAAGAACAGACATAGCGAAAGGCTTCTTGAGGTGTAAGGTGTTACAGTGAGATTAATTCACAGAACACAAAGTAGATTCTCAGAAAGCTTCTTTTCAGTTTTTATCTTAGGATATTTAATTTTTCACCATAGCCTTCTACTGGCTTCCAAATATCACTTTGCAAATTCCACAAGAAGAGTCTTAGCGAAAGGATTCTTGAGGTGAAAACAGTGACTCTGTGAGATGAATTAACAGAACACAAAGCAGTTTCTCAGAAAGCTTCTTTCCAGTTTTTAACGGAAGATAATTCCTTTTTAACCATAGCCCTCTATGGACTTCCAAATATCACTTTGCAATTTCCACAAGAACAGTCTTCGCGGAAGGCTTCTTGAGCGTAAAGCTGTAACTCTGTGAGATGAATTAACAGAGGACAAAGCAGTTTCTCAGAAAGCTTTTTTCCAGTTTTTAATGGAAGATAGTTCCTCTTTTACCATATCCCTCTATGGACTTCAAAATATCACTTTGCAAATTCCACAAGAACTGTCTTAGCGAAAGGCTTCTTGTGGGCAACGCAGTAACTCTGTGAGATGAATTAACAGAACACAAATCAGTTTCTCAGAAAGCTTCTTTGCAGTTTTTAAAGGAAGATATTTCCTTTTTCACCATAGCCCTCTAAGTCCTTCCAAATATCACTTTGCAAATTTCACAAGAACAGTCTTAGCGAAAGGCTTCTTGAGGGAAAACTATAACTCAGTGAAATGAACTAAGATAACACAAAGCAGATTCTCAGAATGCTTCTTTCCAGTTTTAAACGGAAGATATTTCCTTTTTCAACTTAACCCTCTATGGGCTTCCAAATATCACTTACAAATTCCACAAGAAAAATCTTAGCGAAAGGCTTCTTGAGGGGAAAGCAGTAACTATGAATTGAATTAAGAGAACACAAAGCAGTTTCTCAGAAAGCTTCTTTCCAGTTTTTAATGGAAGTTATATCCTTTTTCACCATAGCCATCTATGGGCTTCCAAATATCACTTTGCAAATTCCACAAGAGGAGACTTCACGAAAGGCTTCTTAAGGGGAAAGCTGTTACTCCGTGAGACGAATTAACAGAACACAAAGTAGTGTCTCAGAATGCTTCTTTTCAGTTTTTATCTTAGGATATTTACTTTTTCACGTTAGCCATCTATGGGCTTGAAAATATCCCTATGAAAATTCCACAAGAACAGACTTAGCGAAAGACTGCTTGAGGTGAAAGCAGTGACTCTGTGAGATGAATTAACAGAACACAAAGCAGTTTCTCAGAAAGCTTCTTTCCAGTTATTAACGGAAGATATTTCCTTTTTCACCATAGTCTCTATGGGTTTCCAAATAGCACTGCGCAAATTCCACAAAAATAGATTTAGCGAAACGCTACTTGAACTGAAAGCTGTAACTCAGTGAGATGAATTAACAGAACACAAAGCAGTTTTTCACAAAGCTTCTATCCAGTTTTTAACGGAAGATATTTCCTTGTTCACCGTAGCCCTCTATGGACTTCCAAATATCACTTTGCAAATTCCACCAGAACAGTCTTCGGGAAAGTCTTCTTGAGGGGAAAGCTGTAACCCTGTGAGATGAATTAACAGAACACAAAGCAGTTTCTCAGAAAGCTTCTTACCAGTTTTTAATGGAAGATATTTCCTTTTTCACCTTAACCCTCTATGCGCCTCCAAATATCACTTTGCAAATTCCACAAGAACAGCCTTAGCGAAAGGTTTCTTGAAGGGAAAGCAGTAACTGTGAGATGAGTTAACCGAACACAAAGCCGTTTCTCAGAAAGCTTCTTTCCAGTTTTGAAGGGAAGATTTTCCTTTTTCACCATAACTCTCTATGGGCTTCCAAATATCACTTTGAAAATTCCACAAGAACAGTCTTAGCGAAAGGCTTCTTGAGGGGAAAGCTGTAACTCTGTGAGATGAATTAACAGAACACAGAGCAGTTTCTCAGAAAGCTTCTTTCCAGTTTTTAACGGAAGATATTTCCTTTTTCACCATAGCTCTCTATGGGCTTCCAAATATCACTTTGCAAATTCCACACGCAGAGTCTTCGCGATTGGCTTCTTCAGGTTAAAGCTGTATCTCCGTGAGATGAATTAACAGAACTCAAAGTAGTTTCTCAGAATGCTTCTTTTCCGTTTTTAACTTAGGATATTTCCTTTTTCACCTTAGCCTTCTATGGGCTTGAAAATATCACTATGAAAATTCCACAAGAACAATCTGAGCGAAAGGCTTCTTGAGGTAAAAGCAGTGACTCTCTGAGATGAATTAACAGAACACAAAGCAGTTTCTCAGAAAGCTTTTTTCCAGTTTTTAATGGAAGATATATCCTTTTTTACCATATCCCTCTATGGGCTTCCAAATATCACTTTGCAAATTCCACAAGAGCAGTCTTAGCGAAAGGCTTCTTGTGGGGAACACAGTAACTCTATTGCATGAATTAACAGAACACAAATCAGTTTCTCAGAAAGCTTCTTTCCAGTTTTTAAAGGAAGATATTTCCTTTTTCACCATAGCCCTCTAAGGCTTCCAAATATCACCTTGCAAATTCCACATGAACAGTCTTAGCGAAAGGCTTCTTGATGGGAAAGCAGTAACTCTGTGAGATGAATTAACCAAACATAGAGCAGCATCTCAGAAAGCTTCTTTCCAGTTTTTAACGGAAGATATTTCCTTTTTCACCATAGCTCTCTATGGGCTTCCAAATATCACTTTGAAAATTCCACAAGAAGAGTCTTAGCGAAAGGATTCTTGAAGGGAAAGCTGTAACTCTGTGAGATGCATTAAGAGAACACAGAGCAGTGTCTTATAAAGCTTCTTTCCAGTTTTTAACGAAAGACATTTCCTTTTTCACCATAGCACTCTATGGGCTTCCAAATATCACTTTTAAAATTCCAGAAGAACAGACTTAGCGAAAGTTTTCTTGAAGGGAAAGCTGTAACTCTGTGAGATGAATTAACAGAACACAAAGCACTTTCTCAGAAAGCTTCTCTCCAGTTTTTAACAGAAGATATTTCCTTTTTCACCATAACCCTCTATGGTCTTCCACATATCACTTTGTACATTCCACAAGAAGAGTCATAGCGAAAGGCTTCTTGAGGGGAAAGCAGTAACTCTGTGAGATGAATTAACAGATCACAAAGGAGTTTCTCAGAAAACTTCTTACCAGTTTTAAAAAGAAGATATTTCCTTTTTCACCACAGCCGTCTTTGGGCTTCCAAATATCACTTTGCAAATTCCACAAGAACAGTCTAAGCGAAAGGATTCTGGAAGGGAAAGCTGAAATTCTGTGAGATGAATTGAAAGAACACAAAGCAATTTTTCAGAAATCTTCTTTCTTATTTTTAACGGAAGATATTTCCTTTTTCACCAGAGCCCTCTAGGGGCTTCCAAATATCACTTTGCAAATTCCACAAGAACAGTCTTAGCGAAAGGTTTCTTGAGGGGAAAGTTGTAACTCTTTGAGATGAATTAACAGAACACAAAGCAGTTTCTCAGAAACCTTCTTTTCGTTTTTTATCTTAGGATATTTCCATTTTCACCATAGCCCTCTCGGGGTTCCAAATATCACTTTGTAATTTACACAAGAACAGTCTTAGCGAAAGGCTTCTTGAGGGGAAAGCTGTAAGTCTGTAAGATGAATTAACAGAACACAAAACAGTTTCTCAGAATCCTTCTTTTCAGTTTTTATCATAGGATATTTCCTTTTTCACCATAGCCCTCTATTGGAAACCAAATATCACTTTGCAAATTCCACATGAACAGTCTTAGCTAAAGGCTTCTTGAGGGCAAAGCTGTAACTCAGAGAGATGAATTAACAGAACACAAAGCAGTTTCTCAGAAAGATTCTTTCCAGTTTTTAATGGAACATATTTCCTTTTTCACCGTAGCCCTCTGTGGACTTTCAACTATCACCTTGCAAATTCCACAGGAACAGTCTTAGTGAACGGCTTCTTGACGGGAACGCTGTAACTCTGTGAGATGAATTAACAGAACACAAAGTCATTTCTCAGAAAGCTTCTTTCCAGTTTTTAACGGAAGATATTTCCTTTCTCACCATAGCCCTCTATGGGCTTCCAAATATCTCTTTGCAAATTCCACAAGAACAGCCCTAGCGAAAGGCTTATGAATGGGAAAGCTGTAACTCTGTGAGATGAATTAACAGAACACAAAGGAGTTTCTCAAAAAGCTTCTTTTCAGTTTTTATCTTAGGATATTTCCTTTTTCACCACAGCTCTCTATGGGCTTCCAAATATCACTTTTTAAATTCCACAAGAACACTCTTAGCAAAAGGCTTCCAGAGGGGAAAGCTGGAAATCTGTGAGATGAATTAACTGAACACAAAGAATTTTCTCATAAAGCTTCTTTCCAGTTTTTAACTGAAGATACTGTCTTTTTCACCATAGCCCTCTATGGGCTTTCAAATATCACTTTGCAAATTCCACAAGAACAGTCTTAGCGAAAGTCTTCTTCAGGGGCAAGCTGTAACTCTTTGAGATGAATTAATAGAGCACAAATCCGTTTCTCAGAAAGCTTCTTTCCAGCTTTTAAGGGAAGAGATTTCCTTTTATACCATAGCCCTCTAAGGGCTTCCAAATATCACTTTGAAAATTACACAAGAACAGTCTTAGCGACAGGATTCTTGTTGAGAAAGCTGTAACTATGAGATGTATTAACAGAACACAAAGCAGTTTCTCAGAAAGCTTCTTTCCAGATTTTAACTGAAGATATTTCCTTTTTCACTATAGCCCTCTGTGGGCTTCAAATATCACTTTGTAAATTCCATAAGAAGAGTCTTAGCGAAAGGCTTCTTGAGGGGATAGCTGCAACTCTGTGAGATGAATTAACAGAACACAAAGCCATTTCTCAGAAAGCTTCTTTACAGTTTTTGTTTTTTTTTTAGCATATTAAAGCTTTTATTTTATTTTATTTGTACTATAAGGGAGAGAAGATGTCTGAAGCTCTGAAACTGAAGAGGAACAGTGAAAGGAAACAGACTGTCCATCAGGTAGAAAGGAAGGCATGAGACCCTCTCTTCATTTAGCCAAAGCAGCCCTGTGGGAAGCCTGGAGATGGGCAGTCAGCCAGTGTGAATTTTAAGCCTTATTGTTCAAAAGGAATGGAAGCATTAAAAAATGAGTCAGATGAAAAAAGAAGAAAGAATAAACAGCAAAGCAGTTAATTCAATCTATCCATATAGTTACATTAAATAAGATGGAAGTAAAGTTTTCAATCAAAAAGCTTTAAGACTAAGATTTATATAGATTTTATTAATATTTTGTATGAATAAAAATAAATATGAGCATTTTTATGAAAAATCAGAGACTTTCAGATAAAAGCAAAACCCGTCTACATGTTTTTGTTTTTTAATTAAGTACATTTGGAAAGTAAAACCATGAAAAAATATGCAAACACTATGAAAATTGGTGTGGCTATGCCAAAGTCAGAAAAATAGACTACAAAACTGTATTATCACAGATTAAGAGGATGTATAACAAAATAATTGATTAATCAAAGAGATACAATAATCTTAAATAAGTGTAAATTATGCTGCTATAAGGACACATGCACACGTATGTTTATTGCGGCACTATTCACAATAACAAAGACTTGGAATCAACCCAAATGTCCATCAGTGACAGATTGGATTAAGAAAATGTGGCACATATACACCATGGAATACTATGCAGCCATAAAAAAGGATGAGTTTGTGTCCTTTGTAGGGACATGGATGCAGCTGGAAACCATCATTCTTAGCAAACTATCACAAGAACAGAAAACCAAACACCGCATGTTCTCACTCGTAGGTGGGAACTGAACAATGAGATCACTTGGACTCGGGAAGGGGAACATCACACACCGGGGCCTATCATGGGGAGGGGGGAGGGGGGAGGGATTGCATTGGGAGTTATACCTGATGTAAATGAGGAGTTGATGGGTGCAGCACACCAACATGGCACAAGTATACATATGTAGCAAACCTGCACGTTGTGCACATGTACCCTACAACTTGAAGTTTAATAATAATAAATAAATTTAAAAAAAAAAGAGTTTTAAAAGTCAACCATAGTGACATACACTATTTAAAAATATTTATGTATATGTACACATAAATATAAATATCTATATAGCAAGACTTAAAAAAAAATTACTGAGTTAGGGTGAAAAATTCTGTGAACTTTTACTTTTGTACTCTAGGTGCATGAAATTTTGTTTCATGTACTTTGAAATCTCTTTTTAAGTATACGCTTCTTTACAGTTTTTAACGGAATTGATTTCCTTTTTCACCATAGCCCTCTATGGACTTCCAAATATCACTTTGCAATTTCCACAAGAACAGTCCTAGCGAAAGGCTTCTTGAGAGGAAAGCTATAACGCTGTGAGATGAATTAACAGAACACAAAGCAGTTTCTGAAAAAGAATTTTTTCAGTTTTTATCTTAGGATATTTCCTTTTTCACCATAGGCCTCTAAGGGCTTCCAAATATCACTTTGCAAATTCCACAAGAAAAGTAGTAGCTAAAGCATTTTTGAGGGAAAAGATGTAACTCTGTGAGATGAATTAACAGAACACAAAGCAGTTTCTCAAAAGGATTCTTTTCAGTTTTTATCTAAGGATATTTCCTTTTTCAACATAGTCCTGTTTGGGCTTCCAAATATCACTTTTTAAATTCCACAAGAACAGTCTTAGCGAAAGGCTTCTTGAGGGGAAAGCTGTTACACTGCGGGATGAATTAACAGAACAAAAAGCAGTTTCTCAGAAAGCTTCTTTCCAGTTTTGGACGAAAGAGATTTCCTTTTTCAGCAATGCCTTCTATAGTCTTCCAAATCTCATTTTGCAAATTACACAAGAAAACTCTTAGTGAAAACCTTCTTGAGGGGAAAGCTGTAACTCTGTGAGATGAATAAACAGAACACAAAGCAGTGTCTCAGAAAGCTTCTTTGCACTTTTTAACTGAAGATATTTCCTTTTTCAGAATAGCCCTTTATGGGCTTCCAAATATCACTGTGCAAGGTCCACAAGAACACTCTTAGCGAAAGGCTTCACGAGGGGAAAGCTTTAACTCCGTGAGATGAATTAACAGAACACAAAGCCTTTTATCAGAAAGCTTCTTTCCAGTTTTTAAGGGAAGAGATTTCCTTTTTCAACATAGCCCTCTATGGGCTTCCAAATATCACTTTGCAAATTCCACAACAGCAGCCTTAGCGAAAGCGTTCTTCAGGGGAATGCTGTAACTCTGTGAGATGAATTAAGAGAACACTAGGCCATTTCTCAGAAATCTTCTGTCCAGTTATTAACTGAATATATTTCCTTTTTCTCCATAGCCCTCTATGGGCTTCCAAATATCACTTTGCAAATCCCACAAGAACAGTCTTAGCAAAAGGCTTCTTCAGGGGAAAGCTGAAATTATGTGAGTTGTATTAACAGAACACAATGCAGTTTCTCTAAAAGCTTTTTTCCGGTTTTTAACTGAAGATATTTTCTTTTTCACCCTAGCCCTTTTTGGGCTTCCAAATATCACGTTGCAAATTCCACAAAAACAGTATTAGCGTAAAGCTTCTTGAGAGGAAAGCTATAACACTTTGACATGAACTAACAGAACACAAAGCAGTTTCTCAGAATGCTTCTTTCCAGTTTTTAACTGAAGATATTTTCTTTTTCAGCATAACCCTCTATGGGCTTCCAAATATCACTTTGCAAATTCCACAAGAACAGTCTTAGCGAAAGGCTTCTTGAGAGGAAATTTGTAACTCTGTGAGATGAATTAAGAGAACACAAAGCCGTTTCTGAGAAAGCTTCTTTCCAGTTTTTAACGGAACTGATTTCCTTTTTCACCATAGCCCTGTATGGGTTTCCAAATATCACTTTGCAAATTCCACAAGAACAGTCTTAGCGAAAGGCTTCTTAAGGGGAAAGCTGTTACACATTGGGATGAATTAACAGAACAAAAAGCAGTTTCTCAGAAACCCTCTTTCCAGTTTTTAAGGGAAGAGATTTCCTTTTTCACCATAGCCCTCTATGGGCTTCCAAATATCACTTTGCAAATTCCACAAGAACACTCTTAGCCAAAGGCTTCTTGAGTGAAAAACCGTAACTCTGTGAGATGAATTAACAGAACACAAAGCAGTTTCTCAGAAAGATTTTTTTCAGTTTTTTCCTTCGGTTATTTCCTTTTTCA
This sequence comes from Chlorocebus sabaeus, assembly GCF_047675955.1. NCBI lineage: Eukaryota > Metazoa > Chordata > Mammalia > Primates > Cercopithecidae > Chlorocebus > Chlorocebus sabaeus. The sequence continues at coordinate 227,799 of NW_027327511.1, forward strand.
CCATAGCCCTCTAAGAGCTTCCAAATATCACTTTGTAAATTCCACAAGAAGAGTCTTAGTGAACGGCTTTTTGAGGGGAATCTGTAACTCTGTGAAATGAATTAAGAGAACACCAAGCCGTTACTCAGAAAGCTTCTCTCCAGTTTTTAACGGAAGAGATTTCCTTTTTCACCATAGCCCTCTAAGGGATATGAATTATCACTTTGGAAATTCCACAAGAGCAGCCTTAACGAAAGGCTTCTTGAGGGGAAAGCTGTAACTCTGTGAGATGAATTAACAGAACACAAAGCAGTTTCTGAGAAAGCTTCTTTCCACTTTTTAACTGAAGATATTTCCTTTTTCACCATAGCCCTCTAAGGGCTTCCAAATATCACTTGGCAAATTACAACAGAACAGTCTTAGCGAAAGGCTTCTTAAGGGGAAAGCTGTAACTCTGTGAGATGAATTAACAGAACACAAAGCCGTTTCTCAGAAAGCTTCTTCCCAGTTTTCAACGAAAGAGATTTCCTTTTTCACCATAGCCTTCTATGGCTTCCAAATATTACTTTGCAAATTCCACAAGAACAGTTTAAGCGAAAGGCTTCTTGAGGGGAACTCTGTAGATCTGTGAGAAGAATAAAGAGAGCACAATGCAGTGTCTCAAAAAGTTTCTTCCCAGTTTTTAACTGTAGATATTTCCTGTAGATATAGCCTTCTGTGGGCTTCCAATTATCACTTTGAAAATTCCACAAGAACAGTCTTAGCGAAAGGTTTCTTGAGAGGAAAGCTGTAACTCTGTGAGATGAATTAAAAGAACACAAAGCCATTTCGCAGAAAGCTTCTTTCCAGTTTTTAACGGAAGAGAATTCCTTTTTCACCATAGCCCTCTATGGGCTTCCAAATATCACTTTGCAAATCCCACAACAACAGTCTTAGCGAAAGGCTTCTTGAGGGGAATGCTGTAACTCTGTGAGATGAAGTAAGAGAACACAAATCCGTTTCTCAGAAATCTTCCTTCCACTTTTTAACGAAAGAGATTTCCTTTTTCAGCCTAGCCCTCTAAGGGCTTCCAAATATCACTTTGCAAATTCCACAAGAACAGTCTTAGCGAAAGCCCCTGAGGGGAAACGTGTAACTCTGTGAGATGAATTAACAGAACACAAAGCAGTTTCTCAGAAAGCTTCTTTCCCGTTTTTAACTGAAGATATTTCCTTTTTCACCAAAGCCGTCTATGGGCTTCGAAATATCACTTTGCAAATTCCATAAGAACAGTCTTAGCGTAAGCTTCTTGATCGGAAAGCTGTAAGCCTGTGAGTTGAATTAACAGAACCCAAAGCAGTTTATCAAAAAGCTTCTTTCCAGTTTTTAACTGAAGATATTTTCTTTTTCACCAGATCCCTCTATGGACTTCCAAGTATTACTTTGTAAATTCCACAAGAACAGTCTTAGCGAAAGAGTTCTTGAGAGGAAAGCTATAACTATGTGAGATGAATTAACAGAAGACAAAGCAGTTTCTCAGAAACCTTCTTTCCAGTTTTTAACTGAAGATATTTTCTTTTTGACCATAACCCTCAAAGGGCTTCCAAATAACATTTTGCATATTCCACAAGAACAGTCTTAGCCAAAGGCTTCTAGAGGGGAAAGCTGTATCTCTCTGAGATGAATTAACATAACACAAAGCAGTTTCTCAGAAAGCTTCTTTCCCCTTTTAACGGAAGAGATTTTCTATTTCACCATAGCTCTCTATGGGCTTCCAAATATCACTGTGCAAATTCCACAAGAACAGTCTTATCGAAAGGCTTCTTGAGTGGAAAGCTGTAACTTTGTGAGATTTCCTTTTTCACCATTGCTGTAACTTTGTGACATTTCCTTTTTCACCATTGCGTTCTATCGGCTTTCAAATGTCACTTTGCATATTCCGCCAGAACAGTCTTAGTGAAAGGATTCTTGAGGGGAAATCTATAACTCTGTGGGATGAATTAACAGAACACAAAGCCGTTTCTCAGAAAGCGTCTTTCTAGTTTTTAACTGAAGAGATTTTCTTTTTCACCATAGCCCTCTATGGGCTTCCAAATATCTCTTTGCAAATTACACAAGAACAGTCTTAGCGATTGGCTTCTTGAGGGGAAAGCTGTTACTCTGTGAGATGAATTAAGAGAACACAAAGCCGTTTCTCAGAAAGCTTCTTTCCAGTTTTTAACGGAATTGGTTTCCTTTTTCACCATAGCCGTCTATGGGCTTCCAAATATCCTTTTGCAAATTCCACAAGAACAGTTTTAGCGAAAGGCTTCTTCAGGGGAAAGCTGTTCCTCTGTGGGATGAATTAACAGAACAAAAAAGCAGTTTCTCAGAAAGCTTCTTTCCAGTTTTTAATGGAAGAGATTTCCTTTTTAACCATAGCCCTCTATGGACTTTAATTATCACTTTGCAAATACCACAAGAACAGTCTTAGTGAAGGGCTTCCTGAGCGGAAAGCTGTAACTCTGTGAGATGAATTAACAAAACACAATGCAGTTTCTCAGAAAGCTTCCTTTCTGTTTTTATCTTAGGATATTTCCTTTTTCGACATAACCCTCTATAGGCTTCCAATAGCACTCTGCAAATGCCACAATAACAATCTCAGTGAACGGTTTCTTCAGGGGAAAGCTGTAACTCTGTGAGATGAATTAACAGAACACAAAAAGCAGTTTCTCAGAAACCTTCTTTACAGTTTTTAACAGAAGATATTTCCTTTTTCCCCATAGCCCTCTATGGGCACCCAAATATCTCTTTGCAAAATCCACAAGAAGGGTCTAAGAGAATGGCTACTTGAGGGGAAAGCTGTAACTCTGTTGGATGAATTAACAGAACAAAAAGCAGTTTCTCAGAAAGCTTCTTTTCAGTTTTTATGCTAGGATGTTTCCTTTTTCAACATAGCCCTCTAGGGCTTCCAAATATCACTTTGCAAATTCCACAAGAAGAGTCTTAGCGAAATTCTTCTTGAGCGGAAAGCTGTAACTCTGTGAGATGAATTAACAAAACACAAGGCAATTTCCCAGAAAGCTTCTTTCCAGTTTTTAACGGAAGATATTTCCTTTTTCACCATAGCCTTCTATGGGCTTCCAAATATCACTATGCCTATCCAACAAGAACAGTCTTAGGGAAAGGCTTCTTGAGGGGAAAGCTGTAACTCTGTAAGATGAATTAACAGAACACAAAACAGTTCCTAAGAAAGCTTCATTTCAGTTTTTATCTTAGGATATTTCTTTTTCACCATAGCCTCCTATGGGTTTCCAAATATCACTTTGCAAATTCCACAAGAACAGTCTTAGAAAAAGGCTTTTTGAAGCGAAAACTGTAACTCTGTGAGATGAACTAACAGAACACAAAGCAGTTTCTCAGAAAGCTTCTTTTCGGTTTTCATCTTAGGATATATCCTTTTTCACCATAGACCTCTAAGGGCTTTAAAATATCACTTTGGAAATTCCACAAGAACAGTCTTAGCGGAAGGCTTCTTGAGGGGAAAGCTGTACGACTGAGAGATGTATTAACAGAACACAAAGCAGTGGTTCTGAAAGCTTCTTTCTAGTTTTTCACTGAAGATATTTCCTTTTTCACCATAGCCCTCTATGGACTTCCCATAGAAGTCCATATGTGGAAAATTCCACAAGAAGAGTCTTTGTGAACGGCATCTTGAGGGGAAAGCTATAACACTTTGAGATGAATTAACAGAACCCACAGCAGTTTCTCAGAAATTTTCTTTCCAGTTTTAACGGAAGATATTTCCTTTTTCAATATTGCCCTCTACGGTCTTCCAAATATCACTTTGCAAATTCCACAAGAAAAGTCTTAAAAAGAACACAAAGCAGTTTCTCAGAAAGCTTCTTTCCATTTTTAACGGAAGATATTTCCTTTTTCACCATAGCCACCTATGGGCTTCAAAATACCACTTTGCAAATTCCACAAGAACAGTCTTAGCGAACGGCCTCTCGAGAGGAATGCTGTAACCCTGTGAGATGAACTAACAGAACACAAAGTAGTTTGTCAGAAAGCTTCTTATCGGTTATTATCTTAGGATATTTCCATTTTCACCATACCCCTCTATGGGCTTCCAAATATCACTTTGCGAATTCCAAAAGAACAGCCTTAGCCAAAAGCTTCTTGAGGAGAAAGCTGTAACTCTGTGAATTGAATTAACAGAACACAAAGTAGTTTCTCAGAAAGCTTCTTTTCTGTTTTTAACTTAGGATATTTCCTTTTTCACCATAGCACTCTATGGGATTCCAAATATCACGTTGCAAATTCCACAATAAGAGTCTTAGCGAAACTCTTCTTGAGGGGAAAGCTGTAACTCTGTGAGATGAAGTAACAGAACAGAAAGTAGTTTCTCAGAAAGATTCTTTCCAGTTTTTAACGGAAGATATTTCCTTTTTCACCTTTGCCCTCTATGGGATTCCAAATACACTTTGCAAATTCCAGAAGAACAGTCTTAGGGAAAAGCTTCTTGAGAAGAAAGCGGTAATTCTGTGAAATGAATTAACAGAACACAAAGCAGTTTCTCAGAAAGCTTCTTTCCAGTTTTTAACGGCAGTTATTTCCTTTAGCACCCTTGCCCTTTATCAGCTTCCAACAATCACTTTGCAAATTAAACAAGAACATTCTTAGCGAAAGGCTTCTGGAGGGGAAAACTGTAACTCTGTGAGATGAATTAACAGAACACAAAGCAGTTTCTCGAAAGCTTCTTTCCAGTTTTTAACGGAAGATATTTACTTTTTCACCATGGACCTCTATGGGATTCCAAATATCACATTGCAATTTCAACAAGAACAATATTACCGAAAGGCTTTTTGAGGGGAGAGGTGAAACACTGTGAATGAATTAACAGAACACCAAGCAGTTTCTCAGAAAGATTCTTTCCAGTTTCTATCGGAAGATAATTCCATTTTCACCATAGTCCTCTATGGGCTTCCAAATATCACCTTGCAAATCCCACAAGAACAGTGTTAGGGAAAGGCTTCTTTAGGGAAAAGCTGTTACTCTGTCACATGAATTAACAGAGCACAAAGCAGTTTCTCAGAAAGCTTTTTTTTGGTTTTTATCTTAGGATACTTCCATTTTCACCATAGCCCTCTATGGGCTTCGAAATATCACTTTGCAAATTTCCCAAGAATAGTCTTAGTGAATGGCTCCTGGAGGGGAAAGCTGTACCTCTGTGAGATGAATTAATGGAACACAAAGCAGTTTCACAGAAAGCTTCTTTCCATTTTTTAACGGAAGATACTTCCCTTTTCACCATAGCCCTCTATGGGCTTCCAAATATCTCTCTGCAAATTCCACAAGAACAGTCTTAGCGAAAGGCTTCTTGATTGAAAAGCAGTAACTCTGAGAGATGAACTAACAGAACAAAAAGCAGTTTCTCAAAAAGCTTCTTTTCAGTTTTTATCTTATCATATTTCCTTTTTCACCATAGCCCTCTATGGGCTTTTAAATATCACTTTGCAAATTCCACAAGAACATTCTTAACGAAAGACTTCTGGTGGGGAAAGGTGCAACTCTGTGAGATGAATTAGCAGAACACAAAGCAGTTTCTCAGAAAGCGTCTTTTCAGTATTTAACTAAAGATATTTCCTCTTTCAGTATGGCCCTCTATGGGCTTCCAAATTTCACTTTGCAAATTCCACAAGATCAACCTTTGCGAAAGTCTTCTTGAAGGCAAAGCTGTAACCCTGTTAGTTGAATTAACAGAACAAAAAGCAGTTTCTCATAAAGGTTCTTTCAGTTTTTATATTAGGATACTTCCTTTCTCACCATAGCCCTCTATGGGCTTCCAAATATCACTTTCCAAATTCCACAAGAACATTCTTAGTGAGCGGCTTATTGAGGGGAATGCTGAACTTCTGTGAGATGAATTAACAGAACACAAAGCAGTTTCTCAGAAAGATTCTTTCCAATTTTTAATGGAAGATATTTCTTTTTCACCGTAGCCCTCTTGGGGCTTCCAAATATCACTTCGAAAATTCCACAAGAACAGTCTTAGCGAAAGGCTTCTAGAGAGGAAAGCTGTAACTCTGTGAGATGAATTAGCAGAACACAAAGCAGTTTTTCAGAAAGCTTCTTTCCAGTTTTTAACGGAAGATATTTCCTTTTTCAAAAGGCACTCTAAGGGCTTCCAAATATCACCTTGCAAATTCCACAGGAACAGTCTTAGTGAACGGTTTCTGGAAGGGAAAGCTACAACACTGTGAGATGAATTAAGATAACACAATGCAGCTTCTCAGAAAGCTTCTATTCGGGTTTTATCTTAGGATATTTCCTTTTTCGCCATAACGCTCTATGGGCTTCCAATATCACTTTGCAAATTCCACGAGAACATTCTTAGTGAAAGGCTTCTGGAGGGGAAAACTGTAACTGTGTGAGATGAATTAACAGAACACAAAGCAGTTTCTCAAAAGCTTCTTTCCTGTTTTTAACGGAAGATATTTCCTTTTTCACCATAGCCCTCTATGGTGTTCCAAATATCACTTTACAAATTCCACAGGAACATTCTTAGCGAAAGGATTCTGGAGGGGAAAACTGTAACTCTGTGAGATGAATTAACAGAACACAAAGAAGTTTCTCGAAAGCTTCTTTCCAGTTTTTAACGGAAGATATTTCCTTTTTCACCATAGCCCTTTAGGTCTTCCAAATATCACTTTGCAATTTCCACAAGAACAGTCATAACGAGAGGCTTCTTGAGGGGAAAGCTGTAACTCTGTGAGACGAAATAACAGAAAAGAAGGCAGTTTCTCAGAAAGCTTCTTTCCAGTTTTTAACGGAAGATAATTTCTTTTTCACCATAGCCCACCATGGGCTTCCAAATATCACTTTGCTAATTCCACAAGAACAATCTTAGGGAAAGAATTCTTGAGGTTAAAGATGTAACTCTGTGAGATGAATTAACAGAATACAAAGCACTTTCTCAGAAAGCTTCTTTTCAGTTTTAATTAAAGGATATTTTCTTTTTCACCACTGCCATGAATGGGCTTCCAAATATCACTTTTCAAATTCCACAACAACAGTCTTAGTGAAAGGCTTCTTGAGGGGAAAGCTGAATCTCTGTGAGATGAATTACAGAAAACAAAACAGTTTCTCACAGGGCTTCTTTTCAGTTTTTAATTTAGGCTATTTCCTTTTTCACCATAGCCCTCTATGGGCTTCCGAATATCACTTTGCAAATTCCACAACAACATTCTTAGCGAAAACCTTCTAGAGGGGAAAGCTTTAATTCTGGGAGTTGAATTCACAGAATACAAAGCAGTTTCTCAGAAAGATTCTTTGCACTTTTTATGTTAGGATATTTCCTTTTTCACCATAACGCTCTATGGGCTTCCAAATATCACTTTGCAAATTCCACAAGAACAGTCTTAGCGAATGGCCTCTTGAGTGGAAAAGTGTAACTCGGTGGGTTGAATTAACAGAAAACAAAGCAGTTTCTCAGAAAGCTTCATTCCAGTTTTTAACTGAATATGTTCCCTTTTTCACCATAGCTCTCTATGGGCTTTAACTATCACTTTGCATTTCTCAGAAAGCTTCTTTCCAGTTTTTAACTGAAGATATTTTCTTTTTCACCCTAGCCCTCTCTGGGCTTCCAAATATCACTTTGCAAATTCCACAAGAACAGTCTTAGCGAAAGGTTTCTTGAGGGGAAAGCTGTAATTCTGTGATATGAATTAACGGAACACAAGGCAGTTTCTCAGAAAACTTCTTTCCAGTTTTTAACGGAAGATATTTCCTTTTTCACCTTAGACCTCTTTGGGCTTCCAAATATCAATTTCCAAATTTCACAAGAACAGTCTTAGTGAACGGATTCTTGAAGGGAAAGCCGTAACTGTGTGAGATGAACTAACAGAACACAAAGCAGTTTCTCAGAAAACTTCTTTTCGGTTTTTATCTTAGTATATTTCCTTTTTCACCATAGCCCTCTATGGAATTCCAAATATCACTTTGCAAATTACAGAAGAACAGTCATATGGAACGGCTTCTTGAAGAGAAAGCTAAAACTCTGTGAGATGATTTAACAAAACAGAAAGCAGTCTCTCAGAAAGCTTCTTTACAGTTTTTAACGGAAGATATTTTCTTTTTCACCATAGCCCTCTATGGACTTCCAAATATCACCTTGCAAATTAAACAGGAACAGTCTTAGTGAACGGCTTCTTGTTTCGAAAGCTAAAACTCTGTGAGATGAATTAAGAGAATACAATGCAGTTTCTCAGAAAGCTTCTTTTCGGTTATCTTAGGAAATTACCTTTATCGCGATAATCCTCTAAGGGCTTCCAATATCACTTTGCAAATTCGACAAGAACAGTCTCAGTGAACGGCTTGTTTAGGAGAAAGCTGTAACAATGTGAGATAAATTAACAGAACACAAAGCAGTTTCTCAGAAAGTTTCTTTTCAGTTTTTCACAGAAGATACTACCTTTTTCACCATAGCCCTCTATGGGCTTCCAAATATCACTTTGCAAATTCCACCAGAACAGTCTTAGCGAAAGGCTTCTTGAGGGTAAAGCTGTAACTCTGTGACATGAATTAACAGAACACAAAGCAGTCCTTGAGAAAGCTTCTTTCCAGTTTATAACGGAAGATATTTCCTTTTTCACCATAGCCCTCTATGGGCTTCCAAATATCACTTTGCAATTTACACAAACACAGTCATAGCGAAAGGCTTCTTCAGGGGAAAGCTGTAACTCTGTGAGATGAATTAAGAGAACACAAAGCAGTTTCTCAGAAAGCTTCTTTCCAGTTTTTAACCGGAGATATTTCCTTTTTCACCATAGCCCTCTAAGGGCTTCCAAATATCCCCTTGTAAATTCCACAAGAACAGACTTAGCGAAAGGCTTCTTGAAGGGAAAGCTGTAACTCTGTGAGATCATTAACATAACACATAGCAGTTTCTCAGATACCTTCTTTTCAGTTTTTATCTTAGCATATTTCCTTTTTCAACATACCCTCTATGGGCTTCCAAATATCACTTTGCAAACTCCACAAGAACAGCCTTAGTGAACGGTTTCTTGCGGAGAAAGCTGTACCTCTGTGAGATGAATTAACAGAACACAAAGCAGTTTCTCAGAAAGCTTATTTTCAGTTTTTATCCTAGGATATTTCCTTTTTCACCATAGCCCTATATGGGCTTCCAAATATCACTTTGCTAATTTCACAAAAACAGACTTAGTGAACATCTTCTTGAGGGGAAAGCTGTAACTCTGTGAGTTGAATTAAGAGAACACAGCGCAGTTTCTCATAAAGTTTCCTTTCGGTTTTTATCTTAGGATAATTTCTTTTTCGCCAGAGCCCCCTATGGGCTTCCAAATATCACTTTGCAAATTCCACAAGAACAGTCTTAGGGAAAGACTTCTTGAGGGGAAAGCTGTAAATCTCTGGGATCAATTAACAAAAAAAAAAGCAGTTTCTCAGAAATCTTCTTTCAAGTTTTTAACGGAAGATATTTCCTTTTTCACCGTAGCCCTCTATGGTTTTCCAAATATCACATTTCAAGTTCCACAAGAACAGTCTTAGCGAAAGGCTTTTGGAGGAGAAAGCTTAAATCTGTAATATGAATTAACAGACACAAAACTGTTTTTCAGGAAGCTTCTTTCCATTTTTTAATGGAAGATGTTTCCTTTTTCACCATAGCCGTCTATGGGCTTCCAAATATCACTTTGCAAATATCACAAGAACAGTCTTACTGAACGGCTTCTTGAGACGAAAGCTGTATCTCTGTGAAATGAACTAACAGAACACAAAGCAGTTTCTCAGAAAGATTCTTTCCAGTTTTTAACGGAAGATATTTCCTTTTCCACGAGAGCCCTCTATGGGCTTCCAAATATAACTTTGCAAATTCCACAAAAACAGTCTTAGCGAAAGGCTTCTTGAAGAGAAAGCTGTAACTCTGTGAGATGAATTAACAGAACCAACAGCAGTTTCTCGGAAATCTTCTTTCCAGTTTTTAACGGAAGATATTTCCTTTATCAGCATAGCCCTCTAAGGGCTTCCAAATATCACTTTGCAAATTCCACAAGAACAGTATTAGGGAAAGGCTTCTTGAAGGGAAAGCTGTAGCTCTGTGAAATGAATTAATAGAACACAAAGCAGTTTCTCAGAAAGATTATTTCCAGTTTATATCGGAAGATACTTCCTTTTTCACCATATCCCTCTATGGGCTTCCAAATATCACTTTGCAAATTTCACAAGAACAGCCTTAGCGAAGGGCTTCTTGAGACAGGCTTTTTAGGGGAAAGCTGTAACTCTGTGAGTTGAATTAACAGAACACAAAGCAGGTTATCAGAAAGCTTTTTTCCAGTTTTTAACGGAAGATATTTCCTTTTTCACGGTATCCCTCTGTGGGCTTCCAAATATCACTCTGCAACTTCCACAAGAACAGTCTTAGCGAAAGGCTTCTTGAAGGTAAAGCTGTATCTCTGTGAGATTAATTAACAGACAACAAGGCAGTTACTCAGAAAGCTTCTTTCCAGTTTTTAACGGAAGAGATTTCCTTTTTCACCATATCCCTCTATGGGCTTCGAAATATCACTTTGCAAATTCCACAAGAACAGTCTTAGTGAACGGCTTCTTGAGGGGAAAGCTATAACTCTGTGAGATGAATTAAGAGAACACAGTGCAGTTTTTCAGAAAGCATCTTTTCGGTTTTTATGTTACGATATTTTCTTTTTCACCATAGCTCTCTAAGAGCTTCCAAATATCACTTTGCAAATTCCACAAGAACAGTCTTAGGGGAAGGCTTCTTGAAGGGAAAGCTGTAACACTGTGAGATGAATTAACAGAACACAAAGTGGTTTCTCAGAAAGCTTCTTTCCAGTTTTAACGGAAGTTATTTCCTTTATTACCATAGTCTTCTATGGGCTTCCATTTATCAGTTTGCAAATTTCACAAGAACAGTCTTAGCGAAGGGCTTCTTTAGGAGAAAGCTGTAACTCTCTGAGATGAATTAACAGAACACAAAGCAGTTTCTCAGAAGGCTTCTTTTCGGTTTTTATCTTAGGATATTTCCATATCCACCATAGCTCTCTATGGCCTTCCAAATATCACTTTGCCAATTCCAAAAGAACAGTCTTTGCGAAAGGCTTCTTGAATGGAAAGCTGTAAATCTCTGAGATGAATTAACAGAACAGAAAGCAGTTCCTCAGAAAGCTTCTTTTCAGTTTTTATCTTAGGATATTTCGTTTTCAACCGTAGCCCTCTATGGGCTTCCAAATATCACTTTGCAAATTCCACAAGAACAGTCTCAGCGAAAGGCATCTTGAGGGGAAAGCTGTAACTCTGTGAAATGAATTAAAAGAACACAAAGCAGATTCTCAGAAAGCTTCCTTTCCGTTTTTATCTTAGGATATTTCCTTTTTCACCATTGCCTTCCATGCGCTGCCAAATATCACTTTGCCAGTTCTACAAGAACAGTCCTTGGGAAAGGCTTCTTGATGAGAAAGATGGAACTCTGTGAGATGAATTGACAGAACACAAAGCAGTTTCTCAGAAAACTTCATTCCAGTTTTTAACGGAAGATATTTCCTTTTTCACCATAACCCTCTATGGGCTTCCAAATATCACATTGCAAATTCCACAAGAACAGTCTTAGGGAAAGGCTTCTTGAGGGGAAAGCTGTAACTCTGTGAGATGAATTAATAGAAAACAAAGCAGTTTCTCAGAAAGCTTCTTTCCAGTTTATAACGGAAGATATTTCCTTTTTCACCCTAGCACTCTAAGGGCTTCCAAATATCACTTTGCAAATTCCACAAGAGCAGTCTTAGCGAAAGGCTTCTTTAGGGGAAAGCTGTAACTCTCTGAGATGAATTAACAGAACACAAAGCATTTTCTCAGAAAACTTCTTTCCAGTTTTTAACTGAAGATATTTCCTTTTTCACCATACACCTCTTTAGGCTTTCAAATATCACTTTGCAAATTCCACAAGAACAGTCTTAGCGAAAGGCTTCTTGCGGAGAAAGCTGTAACTCTCTGGTATGAATTAACAGAACAAAAAGCAGTTTCTCAGAAATCTTCTTTTCAGTTTTTAACTGAAGATACTTCTTATTTCACCATAGCCCTCTATGGGTTTCCAATTATCACTTTGCAAATTTAACAAGAACAGCCTTCGCGAAAGACTTCTTGAGAGGAAAGCTGTAACTCTGTGAGATGAATTAACAGAACACAAAACAGTTTCTCCGAAAGATTCTTTCCAGTTTTTACGGAGGATATTTCCTGTTTCACCATAGCCCTCTATGGGATTGCAAATATCACTTTTCAAATTCCACAATAACAGTCTTAGGGAAAGACTTCTTGACGGGAAAAGTGAAACTCTGTGAGATGAATTAAAAGAACCCAAAGCAGTTTCTCAGAAATCTTCTTTTCATTTTTTATCGGAAAATATTTCCTTTTCCACCTTAGCCCTCTATGGGCTTCCAAATTTCACTTTGTAAATTCCACAAGAAGAGTAGTAGCGAAAGGTTTCTTGAGGAGAAAGCTGTAACTCTGTGTGATGAATTAACAGAACACAAAACAGTTAACAGAAAGATTCTTTCCAGTTTTTAACGTAAGATATTTCCTTTTTCACCATAGCCCTCTATGGGCTTCCAAATAACACTTTGCAAATTCCACAAGAACAGTGTTAGAGAAAGGCTTCTTGAGGGGAAAGCTGAAACTCTGTGTGATGAATTAGCAAAAAACAAAACAGTTTCTCAGAAAGCCTCTTTTCAGTTTTTATCTTAGGATATTTCCTTTTTCAACATAGACATCTATGGGCTTCCAATAATAAATTTCAAATTCCACAAAAACAGTCTTGCAGAAAGGATTTTTGAGGGGAAAGCTGTAATTCTGTGAGATGAATTAAAAAACACAAAGCAGTTTCTCAAAAATCTTCTTTTCAGTTTTGAACGGAAGATATTTTCTTTTTTGCCACAACTCTGTATGGGCTTCCAAATATCACTTTGCAAATTCCACAAGAAGAGTCTTAGGGAAAGGCTTCTTCAGTGTAAAGCTGTAACTCTGTGTGATCATTTAAGAAAACACAAAGCAGATTCTCAGAAATCTTCTCTCTAATTTTTAACGGAAGATATTTTCTTTTTCACCAGAGCCCTCTAAGGGCTTCGAAATATCACATTTGAAATTCCACAAGAACAGTCTTAGCGAAAGGCTTTTTGAGGAGAAAGATGTAAATCTGTAAGATGAATTAACAGACACAAAACAGTTTCTCAGAAATCTTCTTTTCAGTTTTTAATGGAAGATGTTTTCTTTTTCACGATAGCCCTCTATGGGATATCAAATATCACTGTGCAAATTCCACAAGAACAGCCTTAGCGAAAATCTTCATTGGGAGAAAGCTGTACCTCTGTGAGATGAATTAACAGAACACAAAGCAGTTTCTCAGAAAGTTTCTTTCCAGTTTTTAACGGAATATATTTCCTTTTCCACCATAGCCCTCTATGGGCTTCCAAATATCACTTTGCAAATTCCACAAGAACAGTCTTAGGGAAAGCCTTCTTGAGGGAAAAGCTGTGACTCCATGAGATCAACTAACAGAACACAAAGCAGTTTCTCAGAATGCTTCTTTTCGGGTTTTATCTTAGGATATTTCCATTTTCCCCATAGCCCTGTAAGGGTTTCCAAATAAGACTTTGAAAATTCCACAACAACTGCGTTATTGAGAGGCTTCTTGAGGGGAAAGCTGTAATTCTCTGAAATGAATTAACAGAACACAAACAAGTTTCTCAGAAAGATTCCTTTGGGTTTTTATCTTAGGATATTTTCTTTATCACCGTAGCTCTCTATGGGCTTCCAAATATCACTTTGCAAATTCCACAAGAACAGTCTTCGGGAAAGTTTTCTTGAGGGGAAAGCTGTAGCTCTGTGAGGTGAATTAACAGAACCCAAATCAGTTTCTCAGATATCTTATTTCCAGTTTTTAACGGAAGATATTTCTTTTTTCACCTTAGCCCTTTGTGGGCTTCCAAATATCACTTTGCAAATTCCACAAGAAAAGTCTTAGTGAAAGGCTTCTTGAGGAGAAACCTGTAACTCCGTGAGATGAATTAACAGAACACAAAACAGTTTCTCAGAAAGCTTCTTTCCCGTTTTTAAAGTAAAATATTTCCTTTTTCACCATAGCCCCCTATGCGCTTCCAAATATCACTTTGCAAATTCCACAAGAACAGCCTTAACGAAAGGCTTCTTGAGGGGAAAGCTGTAACTCTGTGAGATGAATTAACAGAACACAAAGCAGTTTCTCAGAAAGCTTCTGTTCGTTTTTTATCCTAGGATATTTCCATTTGCACCATAGCTCTCTATGGGCATCCAAATATCACTTTTCCAATTTCAAAAGAACAGTCTTTGGAAAGGCTTCTTGAACGGAAAGCTGTAAATCTCTGAGATGAGTTAACAGAACACAAAACAGTTCCTCAGAAAGCTTCTTTTCAGTTTTTATCTTAGGATATTTCCTTTTTCACCATAGTGCTCCAAGGGCTTCCACATACCACTTTGCAAATTCCACAAGAACAGTCTTAGCGAAAGACTTCTTGAGGGGAAAGCTGTAACTCTGTGAGATGAATTAACAGAACACAAAGCAGTTTCTCAGAAAGCTTCTTTCCAGTTTTTAAGTGAAGATATTTGTTTTTCACCATAGACCTTTACGGGCTTCCAAATATTACTTTGCAAATCCCACAGAACTGTCTTAGGGAAAGGCCTCTTGAGGGGAAACCTGTAACTCGGTGAGATATATTAACAGTTCACTTGGCAGTTTTTCAGAATGCTTCTTTCCACTTTTTAACGGAAGATATTTCCTTTTTCACCATAGCCCTCTACGGACTTACAAATATCACTTTGCAAGATTCAAAAGAATAGTCTCAGTGTATGAATTCTTGAGGGGAAAGCTGTAACTCTGTGAGATGAACTAACAGAACACAAAGCAGTTTCTCAGAAAGCTTCTTTTCGGTTTTTATCTTAGGATATTTCCTTTTTCACTATGGCCAACTATGGGCTTCCAAATATCACTTTACAAATTCTACAAGAAAAGACTTAGCGAAAAGCTTCTGGAGGGGAAAGCTGTAACTCTGTGAGATGAATTAACTGAACACAATGCAGTTTCTTAGAAGGCTTCTTTTCAGTTTTTATCTTAGGATATTTCCTTTTTCACCATAGCCCTCTATGGGCTTCCAAATATCGCTTTGCAAATTCCACAAAATACTGGCAAACCGGAATCAGCAGCACATCAAAAAGCTTATCCACCATGATCAAGTGGGCTTCATCCCTGGGATGCAAGGCTGGTTCAACATTCGCAAATCAATAAACATAATCCAGCATATAAACAGAACCAAAGACAAGAACCACATCATTATCTCAATAGATGCAGAAAAGGCTTTTGACAAAATTCAACAGCCCTTCATGCTAAAAACACTCAATAAATTCGGTATTGATGGAACGTACCTCAAAATCATAAGAGCTATTTATGACAAACCCACAGCCAATATCATACTGAATGGGCAAAAACTGGAAAAATTCCCTTTGAAAACTGGCACAAGACATGGATGCCCTCTCTCACCACTCCTATTCAACATATTGTTGGAAGTTCTGGCTAGGGCAATCAGGCAAGAGAAAGAAATCAAGGGGATTCAGTTAGGAAAAGAAGAAGTCAAATTGTCCCTGTTTGCAGACGACATGATTGTATATTTAGAAAACCCCATTGTCTCAGCCCAAAATCTCCTTAAGCTGATAAGCAACTTCAGCAAAGTCTCAGGATACAAAATTAATGTGCAAAAATAACAAGCATTATTATACACCAGTAACAGACAAGCAGAGAGCCAAATCAGGAATGAACTTCCATTCACAATTGCTTCAAAGAGAATAAAATACCTAGGAATCCTACTTACAAGGGATGTAAAGGAACTCTTCAAGGAGAACTACAAACCACTGCTCAGTGAAATAAAAGAGGACACAAACAAATGGAAGAACATACCATGCTCATGGATAGGAAGAATCAATATCGTGAAAATGGCCATACTGCCCAAGGTAATTTATGGATTCAATGCCATCCCCTCAAGCTACCAATGAGCTTCTTCACAGAATTGGAAAAAACTGCTTTAAAGTTCATATGGAACCAAAAAAGAGCCCGCGTCTCTAAGACAATCCTAAGTCAAAAGAACAAAGCTGGAGGCATAACGCTACCTGTCTTTTCAGTTTTAAACGGAAGATATTTCCCTTTTCACCGTAGCCTTCTATGGGCTTCCAAATATCACTTTCCAAATTCCATAAGAACAGTCCTAGCGAAAGGCTTCTTGAGGAGAAAGCTGTAACCCTCTGAGATGAATTAACAGAACAAAAAGGAGTTTCTCAGAAGGCCTCTTTTCAGTTTTAAACTGAAGATATTTCCTTTTTCACCATAGCCTTCTACGGGCTTCCAAATATCACTTTGCAAGTTAAACAAGAACAGCCTTCGCGAAAGAATTCTTGAGAGGAAAGCTGTAACTCTGTGAGATGAATTAACAGAACACAAAGCAGTCTCTCAGAAATCTTCTTTCCAGTTTTTACCTGAAGATATTTCCTTTTTCAACATGGCCGTTTATGGGCTTCCAAATATCACTTTGCAAATTCCACAAGAACAGACTTAGCGAAAGGTTTCTTGAAGGGAAAGCTGTAATTCCGTGAGATGAATTAACAGAACACAGATCAGTTTCTCAGAAAGCTTCTTTTCAGTTTTTATCTTAGGATATTTCCTTTTTCACCATAGCCCCCTAAGGGCTTCCAATTATGACTTTGCAAATTCCACGAGAACAGTCTTAGGGTTAGGCTTCTTGAGGGGAAAGCTGTCACTCTGTGAGATGAATTAACAGAACACAAAGCAGTTTCTCAGAAAGCTTCTTTTCTGTTTTTATCTTAGCATAATTCCATTTTCACCATAGCACTCTATGGACTTTAAATATCACTTTGCAAATTCCACAAGAACAGTCCTAGCGAAAGGCTTCTTGTGGTGAAAGATGTAACTATGTGAGATAAATTAACAGAACACAAAACAGTTTCTCAGAAAGCTTCATTCAGTTCTTACCTTAGGATATTTCCTTTCTCACCATAGCCCTCTATGGGCTCCAAATGTCACTTCGCAAATTCCAAAGAACAGCCTTAGCGAAAGGCTTCTTAAGGGGAAAGCTGTAACTCTGTGAGATGAATTAACAGAACACAAAGCAGTTTCTCAGAAAGCTTCTTTCCAGTTTTTAACTGAAGATAATTCCTTTTTCACCATAGCCCTCTATGGGCTTCCAAATATCACCTTTCAAATTCCACAGGAACAGTCTTAGTGAACCGCTTCTTGAAAGGAGAGCTATAACTCTGTTAGATAAATTAAGGTAACACAATGCAGTTTCTCAGAAAGCTTCCTTTCGGTTTTCATCTTAGCATATTTTCTTTTTCGCCATAATCCTGTATGGTCTTCCAATATCACTTTGCAAATTCCACAAGAACAGTCTCAGTGAACGGTTTCTTCAGGGGAAAGCTGAACCTCTGTGAGATGAATTAACAGAACACAAAGTAGTTTCTCAGAAACCTTCTTTTCAGTTTTTAACGGAAGATATTTCCTTTTTCACCATAGCCTTCTATGGGCTCCCAAATGTCTCTTTGCAAACTCCACAAGAACAGTCTTAGAGAAAGGTTTCGTGAGGGGAAAGCTGTAGCTGTGTGAGATGAATTAACAGAACACAAAGCAGTTTCTCAGAAAGTTTCTTTTGTGTTTCTATCTTAGGATATTTCCTTTTTCACCATAGCCCTCTTTGGGCTTCCAAATATCACTTTGCAAATTCCACAAGAACAGTCTTAGCGAAAAGCTTCTTGAGAGCAAAGCTGTAACTCTGTGAGATGAATTAACAGAAGACAAAGCAGTTTCTCAGAAAGCTTTATTGCAGTTTTTAACTGAAGATGTATCATTTTTCACCATAACCCCCTATGGGCTTCCAAATATCACTTTGCAAATTCCACAAAAACAGTCTTTGCGAAAGACTTCTTGAAGGGAAAGCTCTAGCTCTGTGACATGAATTAACAGAACACAAAGCAGTTTCTCAGAGAGATTCTTTCCAGTTTTTAACGGAAAATATATACTTTTTCACCATAGCCCTCTATGGACTTCTAAATATTACTTTGCAAATTCCACAAGAACAGTCTTAGCGAACGGCTTCTTGAGGGGAAAGCTGTAATTCTGTAAGATGAATTAACAGAACACAAAGCAGTTTCTCAGAAAGCTTCTTTCCAGTTTTTAAGGGAAGATATTTCCTTTTTCGCCATAGCCCTCTATGGGCTTCCAAATATGACTTTGAAAATTCCACAGGAACAGTCTTACTGATAGACTTCTTGAGGGGAAAGTTATAACTCTGTGAGATGAATTAAGAGAACACAATGCAGTTTCTGAGAAAGCTTCTATTCGGTTTTTATCTTAGGATATTTCCTTTTTCGCCATAACCATCTAAGGTCTTCCAATATCACTTTGCAAATTCCACAAGAACAGTCTCAGTGAACGGTTTCTTGAGGGGAAAGTTGTAACTATGTGAGATGAATTAACAGAACACAAAGCGGTCTCTCAGAAATCTTCTTTCCAGATTTTAACGGAAGATACTTCCTTTTTTATTAATAGCCTCCTATCGGCTTCCAAATATCACTTTTCAAAATCCACAAGATCAGCCTTAGCTAAAGGTTTCTTGAGGAGAAATTTGTAACACTGTGAGATGAATTAACAGAACACAAAAGAGTTTCTCAGAAAGCTTCTTTTCGGGTTTATCTTAGTATATTTCCATTTTCAACATAGCCCTCTATGGTCTTCGAAATATCACTTCGAAATTCCACAAGAACCGTCTTAGCGAAAGGCTTCTTGAGGGGAAAGCTGTAACTCTGTGAGATGAATTAACAGAACACAAAGCAGTTTCTCAGAAAGTTTCTTTTCAGTTTCTATCTTAGGATATTTCCTTTTTCACCATAGCCCTCTTTGGGCTTCCAAATATCACTTTGCAAATTCCAGAAGAACAGTCTTAGCAAAAAACTTCTTGAGGAGAAAGCTGTAACTCTGTGAGATGAATTAACAGAACACAATGTAGTTTCTTAGAAGGCTTCTTTTCAGTTTTTATCTTAGGATATTTCCTTTTTCACCATAGCCCTCTATGGGCTTCCAAATATCGCTTTGCAAATTCCACAAGAACAGTCTTAGCGAAAGGCTTCTTGAGGGCAAAGCTGTAACTCTGTGAGATGAAATAACAAAAGTCAAAGCTGTTTCTCAGAAAGCTTTATTCCAGTTTTCAACTGAAGATGTTTCATTTTTCACCATAACCCCCTATGGGCTTCCAAATATCACTTTGCAAATTCCAAAAAAACAGTCTTAGCGAATGACTTCTTGACGGGAAAGCTGTAGCTCTGTGACATGAATTAACAGAACACAAAGCAGTTTCTCAGAGAGATTCTTTCCAGTTTTTAACGGAAAATATTTACTTTTTCACCATAGCCCTCTATGGACTTCTAAATATCACTTTGCAAATTCCACAAGAACAGTCTTAGCGAAAGGCTTCTGGAGGGGAAAGCTGTAATTCTGTGAGATGAATTAACAGAACACAAAGCAGTTTCTCAGAAAGCTTCTTTCCAGTTTTTAAGGGAAGATATTTCCTTTTTCGCCATAGCCCTCTATGGGCTTCCAAATATGACTTTGAAAATTCCACAGGAACAGTCTTACTGATACGCTTCTTGAGGGGAAAGTTATACCTCTGTGAGATGAATTAAGAGAACACAATGCAGTTTCTGAGAAATCTTCTATTCGGTTTTTATCTTAGGACATTCCCTTTTTCGCCATAACCATCTATGGTCTTCCAGTATCACTTTGCAAATTCCACAAGAACAGTCTCAGTGAACGGTTTCTTGAGGGGAAAGCTGTACTATGTGAGATGAATTAACAGAACACAAACAGTCTCTCAGAAATCTTCTTTCCAGATTTTAACGGAAGATACTTCCTTTATTATAAGAGCCTCCTAATGGCTTCCAAATATCACTTTTCAAAATCCACAAGATCAGCCTTAGCTAAAGTTTTCTTGAGGAGAAGTTTTTAACACTGTGAGATGAATTAACAGAACACAAAGCAGTTTCTCAGAAAGCTTCTTTTCGGTTTTTATCTTAGGATATTTCCATTTTCAACATAGCCCTCTATGGTCTTCGAAATATCACTTTGCAAATTCCACAAGAACCGTCATAGCGAAAGGCTTCTTGAGGGGAAAGCTGTAACTCCGTGAGATTAATTAACAGAACACAATGCAGTTTCTGAGAAATCTTCTATTCGGTTTTTATCTTAGGACATTCCCTTTTTCGCCATAACCATCTATGGTCTTCCAGTATCACTTTGCAAATTCCACAAGAACAGTCTCAGTGAACGGTTTCTTGAGGCGAAAGCTGTACTATGTGAGATGAATTAACAGAACACAAAGCAGTTTCTCAGAAAGTTTCTTTTCAGTTTCTATCTTAGGATATTTCCTTTTTCACCATAGCCCTCTTTGGGCTTCCAAATATCACTTTGCAAATTCCAGAAGAACAGTCTTAGCAAAAAGTTTCTTGAGGAGAAAGCTGTAACTCTGTGAGATTAATTAACAGAACACAATGCAGTTTCTTAGAAGGCTTCTTTTCAGTTTTTAGCTTAGGATATTTCCTTTTTCACCATAGCCTTCTAAGGTCTTCCAAATATCCCTTTGTAAATTCCACAAGAACACTCTTAGCAAAAGGCTTCTTGAGAGAAAAGCTGTAGCTCTGTGAGATGAATTAACAGAACACAAAGCAGTTTCTCAGAAAGCTTCTTTGCAGTTTTTAACTGAAGATATTTCCTTTTTCACCATTGCCCTCCATGGGCTAACAAATGTCACTTTGCAAATTCCACAAGAACCGCCATCGCGATAGTCTTCTTGAGGGGAAAGCTGTAACTCTGTGAGATAAATTGACAGAACACAGAGCAGTTTCTCAGAAAGCTTCTTTTCAGTTTTTATCTTAGGATATCTCCTTTTTCACCATAGCCCTCTGTGGGCTTCCACATATCACTTTGCAAATTCCACAAGAACAGTCTTAGGGAAAGGCTTCATGAGGGGAACGTTGTAAGTCTCTGAGATGAATTAACAGAACACAAAGTAGTTTCACAGAAATCTTCTTTGCAGATTGTAATGGAAGATACTTCTTTTTTCACCATAGCCCCCTATGGGCTTCCAAATATCACTTTTCAAATTCCACAAGATCAGCCTTAGCTAAAGGTTTCTTGAGGAGAAATTTGTAACACTGTGAGATGAATTAAGAGAACACAAAGCAGTTTCTGAGAAAGCTTCTTTTCGGTTTTTATCTTAGGATATTTCCATTTTCACCATAGCCCTCTACGGTTTTTGAAATATCACTTTGCAAATTCCACAAGAGCAGACTTAGCGAAAGGCTTCTCGAGGGGAAAGCTGTAGATGTATGAGATGAATTAAGAGAATACAAAGCAGTCTCTCAGAAAGCTTCTTTCCAGTTTTTAACTTAAGATATTTCCTTTTTCACCATGGCCCTTTATGGGCTTTCAAATATCACTTTGCAAATTCCACAAGTACAGTCTTAGTGAAAGGCTTCTTGGGGGAAAAGCCGTAACTCTGTGAGATTAATTAGTGGAACACAAAGCTGTCTCTCAGAAAGTTTCTTTCCAGCTTTTTAAGGAAGATATTTCCTTTTTCACCATAGCTCTCTATGGGCTTCCAAATATCTCTTTGCAAATTCCACAATAACAGTCTTAGGGAAAGGCTTCTTGAGTGGAAAGCTGTAACTCTGTGACATGAATTATCACAACACAAGGCCGTTTCTCAGAAAGATTCTTTACAGTTTTTAATGGAATATATTTTCCTTTTCACCATAGCCCACTATGGGCTTCCAAATATTACTTTACAAATTTCACAAGAACAGTCTTAGGAAAAGGGTTCATGAGGAGAAAGCTGTAAGTCTCTGAGATGAATTAGCAGAATACAAAGTGGTTTCTCAGAAATCTTCTTTCCAGATTTTAATGGAAGATACATCCTTTTTCACCATAGCCCCCTATGGGCTTCCAAATATCACTTTTCAAATTCCGCAAGATCAGCCTTAGCTAATGGTTTCTTGAAGGGAGATTTGTAACACTGTGAGATGAATTAACATAACACAAAGCAGTTTCTCATAAAGCTTCTTTCCACTTTTTAACGGAAGATATTTCATTTTTCACCATAGCCCACTGTGGACTTCCAAATATCACTTTGCTAATACCTCAAGAGCAGTCTTAGCGAAATGCTTCTTGAGTGAAAAGCTGTAACTCTGTGAGATGAATTAATACAACACAAAGCAGTTTCTCAGAAATCTTCTTTCCTGTTTTTAATGGAAGTTATTTCCTTTCACCGTATCCCTCTATGGGCTTCCAAATATCACTTTACAAATTCCACAAGAACAGTCTTAGGCAAAAGCTTCTGAGGAGAAATCTGTATCTCTGTGAGATGAATAAACAGAACACAATGCAGTTTCTTAGAAGGTTTCTTTTTAGTTTTTATCTTAGGATATTTCCTTTTTCACCATATCCCTCTATGGGCTTCCAAATATCATTTTGCAAATTCCACAAGAACAGATTTAGCAAAAGGCTTCCTGAGGGGAAAGCTGTAACTCTGTGAGATGAATTAACAGAACACAAAGCAGTTTCTCAAAAACCTTCTTTCCAGTTTTTTACAGAAGATATTTCCTTTTTCACCATATCCTTTTATGGCTTTCCAAATATCACTTCGAAATTCCACAAGAGCAGTCTTAGCGAAAGGCTACCTGAGGGGAAAGCTGTAACTCCGTGAGATGAATTAACATTACACAAAGCAGTTTCTCAGAAAGATTCTTTCCACTTTTTAATGGAAGATATTTCCTTTTTCACCGTAGCCTTCTATGGGCCTCCAAATATCACTTTGCAAATTCCAAAAGAACAGTCTTACCGAAAGGCTTCTTGATGGGAAAGCTGTAACTCTGTGAAATGAATTAACAGAACACAAAGCAGTTTCTCAGAAAGCTTCTTTTCAGTTTTTATCTTAGGATAATTCCTTTTCCACCGTAACCCTCTATGGGCTTTCAAATATCACTTTGAAAATTCCACAAGAACAGTCTTAGCGAAAGGCTTCTTGAGAGGAAAGCTGTAACCCTGTGAGATGAACTAACAGAACACAAAGCAGTTTCTCAAAAAGCTTCTTTTCAGTTTTTATCTTAGGCTATTTCCTTTTTCTCCATAGCCCTCTATGGGCTTCCAAACGTCACTTTGCAAATTTCACCAGAATACTCTTAGGGAAAGGCTTCTTGAAGGAAAAGCTGTAACTCTGTGTGATAAATTAACAGAACACTAAGCAGGTTCTCAGAAAGCTTCTTTCCAGTTTTAAATGGAAGATATTTCCTTTTTAACCGTAGCCCTCTATGGTCTTCCAAATATCACTTTGCAAATTCCACAAGAACTGTCTTAGAGAAAGGCTTCTTGAGGGGAAAGCTGTAACTCTGTGAGATGAATTAAGAGAACACAAATCAGTTTCTCAGAAAGCTTCTTTTCTGTTTTTACCTTTGGATATTTCCTTTTTCACCATAGCCCCCTGTGGGCTTCCAAATGTCCAATGCAAATTCCACAAGAACAGTTTTAGAGAAAGGCTTCTTGAGGGCCAAGCTGTAACTCTGTGAGATGAATTAACAGAACACAAAGAAGTTTCTCAGAAAGCTTCTTTCAACTTTTTAACGGAAGATATTTCCTTTTACACCATAGCCCTCTATGGGCTTCCAAATATCACTTTGCAAATTCCACAACAACAGTCTTAGCGAAAGGCTTCTTGAGGAGAAAGCTGTAACTCTGCGCGATGAATTAACAGAACACAAATCAGTTTCTCAGAAAGCTTCTTTTCAGTTTTTATCTTAGGATATTTCCTTTTTCACCATAGCCCACTGTGGGCTTCCAAATGTCACTTTGCAAATTCCACAAGAACAGTCTTAGAGAAAGGCTTCTTGAGGGGAAAGCTGTAACTCTGTGAGATGAATTAACAGAACACAAAGAAGTTTCTCAGAAAGCTTCTTTCCGCTTTTTAACGGAAGATATTTCCTTTTTCACCATAGCCCTCTATGGGCTTCCAAATATCACTTTGCAAATTCCACAAGAACAGTCTTAGGGAAAGGCTTCTTGAGGGTAAAGCTGTAACTCTGTGAGATGAATTAGCAGAACACAAAACATTTTCTCAGAAAACTTCTTTCCAGTTTTTAAGGAAAGTTATTTCCTTTTTCACCATAGCCCTCTATGGGCTTCCAAATATTACTTTCCAAATTTCACAAGAACAGTCTTAGTGATCGTCTTCTTGAGGGGAAAGCTGTAACTCTGTGAGATGAACTATCAGAACACAAAGCAGTTTCTCAGAAATCTTCTTTTCGGTTTTTATCTTAGTATATTTCCTTTTTCACCATAGCCCTCTATGGGCTTCCAAATATCACTTTGCAAATTCCACAACAACAGTCTTAGCGAAAGGCTTCTTGAGGGGAAAGCTGCAACTCTCTGAGATGAATTAACAGAACACAAAGCAGTTTCTCAGAAAGCTTCTTTTCACTTTTTTTTTTAATATTACATGCTTAATTTCTTTTTTACTTATATAATTTTGTGTAACAATCACTCATGAAATATCAGAATTCTTATTACTTAGTACATAAAGAATATTCAACAAATATTGTTGCAGTAGAAAGCTAGTCAAGTATGAGCAGGGCAGGAGAGGGCTCCTCTCTTCCACACACCAAATGTGTTGGGAGACCCTCAGGTGATGGTCAAGGGGTTGTTAACTGTTTCTCTAAAGTAGTAATTGGTCATATCTGGTGTCAAGGAAAGGCAGGCTTCTAATAGAAAACACCTGAAACTGATCAGCAACTTCCCAATGAGATCTCAGGAGTGAGGAGAAGTAAGGCAAGATCCCGGAAGTATGCCAATGTGTAAAACCCCAAGTCAAGAAGTCAAGCTGTGTACTTGGCTTCTCAAGTCTCCCACTTGGCCTTCTTCCAGGTTGTACTTCCCTTCTTTTCCTTTCTGTTTTAAAGCCTTTTAATAATCCTTCACTCCTGCTCTGAGAATTAGCTCTGTCTCACTTTCTGCCTTATGCCCCTTAGTGGAATTCCTTCTGAGGAAGCAAGAATGGAGGGTGCTGCAAACCTATACAGATTCGCCGCCAATGTCTCCAGAACTCGGATGTCTTCCACAGGTAATAACATTGCTTTCAATATTTTTCATAATTATATCATGCTAAAAAACTAAGTATAACAGTGTCAAATACAAATACAATTAAACCTTTTTGAATTCTATTTTACTTTACAAGTTTTTTTAAATCAAGTATGATTTTTCCTGGTGCCATTAAATTATAATTCTTTTCATATTTATATTTAATCATTTTATATAGAATTATTTTATATTTCTAGTACTTATTATTCTAGTATATCTCTTTTAGGCTTACTTTATGTCTCACTTTTATAAAAATAAGTAAAATATATATTTGATACATTACAATAACTTAGCAAAATGCTCAGGTATAATGCTATTTAAAAATTAATATACCATATTTATATAATAATGCTATAATTTTCTCATAAAATAATAAATCTTTTTTGTTTGAAATTATAGGATGATAAGTGGTCTTTAATTTATTCCCCTTGTTTGAATTTTCAGTAGTGAATATGTTCTTCCAAAAATATTTTTATGATAAATTCCAAATGCATACAATAGTGGATTACCTCTAGGTACTCATCATTCATTTCACCAACATCAACACTTGTCCAATTCCTTTTATCTTCACTCATTTCTCCCCATTTCCCCCAACCTCATTCCTGCCACAACTGCTGACTCAAACCGTTCAAAGGATTGTTTGGTCAATCCTTTTGTAACAATTTAGTTATGTGCTTTTCCTAAAAAATAAGTGGAAGATTATTTTTTATTTTTTATTGTTTATTTTTTAAAATTATTTATTTCAATTTTGTGGGTATATAGTAGATGTATGTATTTATGGGGTGCATGAGATGTTCTGATTCAGGCATGCAATGAATAATAATCACATCATGTAAAATGGGGTATCCATTCTCTCAAGCATTTATCCTTTGTGTTACAAGCAATCCAATTAGACTCTTTCAGTTATTTTAAAATGCACAGTTAAATTATTACTGACTATAGTCGCCTTGTTGTGCTATCAAATACTACATCTTATTTATTCTTTCTGTTTTTTTGTACCCATTAACCATCTCCAGCTTTGCCTCAAACCCCCACTACCCTTCCCAGCCCCTCGTAAACATGCTTCTACTCTCTATCTCCATGAGTTCAATTGTTTTGATTTTTAGATCTCACAAATAAGTGAGAACATGAAATTAGAATTATTATTAAACAGATCTCAAAATGGGACTTAGTTGCGTATCTTCTCCTCCTCTCCCTGTATCAACCTGTTTCAGCCTGGAAGCCTCTAGTGGGAAGGAGGGATGTGGTTGGTTGCTTTTTTTTTTTTTATAATATATTTTAAGTTCTAGGGTACATGTGCATAACGTGCAGGTTTGTTACATATGTATACTTGTGCCCTGTTGCTGTGCTGCACCCATCAACTCGTCAGCACCCATCAACTCGTCATTTACATCAGGTATAACTCCCAGTGCAATCCCTCTCCCCTCCCCCCTCCCCATGATAGGCCCCGGTGTGTGATGTTCCCCTTCCCGAGACCAAGTGATCTCATTGTTCAGTTCCCGCCTATGAGTGAGAACATGCGGTGTTTGGTTTTCTGTTCTTGTGATAGTTTGCTAAGAATGATGGTTTCCAGCTGCATCCATGTCCCTACAAAGGACACAAACTCATCCTTTTTTATGGCTGCATAGTATTCCATGGTGTATATGTGCCACATTTTCTTAATCCAGTCTGTCACTGATGGACATTTGGGTTGATTCCAAGTCTTTGCTATTGTGAATAGTGCCGCAATAAACATACGTGTGCATGTGTCTTTATAGCAGCATGATTTATAATCCTTTGGGTATATACCCAGTAATGGGATGGCTGGGTCATATGGTACGTCTAGTTCTACATCCTTGAGGAATCGCCATACTGTTTTCCATAATGATTGAACTAGTTTACAATCCCACCAACAGTGTAAAAGTGTTCCTATTTCTCCACATCCTTTCCAGCACCTGTTGTTTCCTGACTTTTGAATGATCGCCATTCTAACTGGTGTGAGATGGTATCTCATTGTGGTTTTGATTTGAATTTCCCTGATGGCCAGTGATGATGAGCATTTTTTCATGTGTCTGTTGGCTGTATGAATGTCTTCTTTTGAGAAATGTCTGTTCATATCCTTTGCCCACTTTTTGATGGGGTTGTTTGTTTTTTTCTTGTAAATTTGTTTGAGGTCTTTGCAGGTTCTGGATATTATCCTTTGTCAGATGAGTAGATTGCAAAAATTTTCTCCCATTCTGTAGGTTGCCTGTTCACTCTGATGATAGTTTCTTTTGCTGTGCAGAAGCTCTTTAGTTTAATGAAATCCCATTTGTCAATTTTGGCTTTTGCTGCCGTTGCTTTTGGTGTTATAGACATGAAGTTTTTGCCCATGCCTATGTCCTGAATGGTACTACCTAGGTTTTCCTCTAGGGTTTTTATGGTATTAGGTCTAACGTTTAAGTCTCTAATCCATCTTGAATTAACTTTCGTATAAGGAGTAAGGAAAGGATCCAGTTTCAGCTTTCTACTTATGGCTAGCCAATTTTCCCAGCACCATTTATTAAATAGGGAATCATTTCCCCATTTCTTGTTTCTCTCAGGTTTGTCAAAGATCAGATGGCTGTAGATGTGTGGTATTATTTCTGAGGACTCTGTTCTGTTCCATTGGTCTATATCTCTGTTTTGGTACCAGTACCATGCTGTTTTGGTGACTGTAGCCTTGTAGTATAGTTTGAAGTCAGGTAGCGTGATGCCTCCAGCTTTGTTCTTTTGACATAGGATTGTCTTAGAAATGCGGGCTCTTTTTTGGTTCCATATGAACTTTAAAGCAGTTTTTTTCCAATTCTGTGAAAAAACTCATTGGTAGCTTGATGGGGATGGCATTGAATCTATAAATAACCTTGGGCAGTATGGCCATTTTCACAATATTGATTCTTCCTATCCATGAGCATGGTGTGTTCTTCCATTTGTTTGTGTCCTCTTTTATTTCACTGAGCAGTGGTTTGTAGTTCTCTTTGAAGAGGTCCTTTACATCCCTTGTAAGTTGGATTCCTAGGTGTTTTATTCTCTTTGAAGCAATTGTGAATGGAAGTTCATTCATGATTTAGCTCTCTGTTTGTCTGTTACTGGTGTATACGAATGCTTGAGATTCTTGCACATTAATTTTGTATCCTGAGACTTTGCTGAAGTTGCTTATCAGCTTAAGGAGATTTCGGGCTGAGACAATGGGATTTTCTAAATATACAATCATGTCATCTGCAAAGAGGGACAATTTGACTTCTTCTTTTCCTAACTGAATCCCGTTGATTTCTTTCTCTTGCCTGATTGCCCTAGCCAGGACTTCCAACACTATGTTGAATAGGAGTGGTGAGAGAGGGTATCCCTGTCTTGTGCCAGTTTTCAAAGGGAATTTTTCCAGTTTTTGCCCATTCAGTATGATATTGGCTGTGGGTTTGTCATAAATAGCTCTTATGATTTTGAGGTACGTTCCATCAATACCGAATTTATTGAGCGTTTTTAGCATGAAGGGCAGTTGAATTTTGTCAAAAGCCTTTTCTGCATCGATTGAGATAATCATGTGGTTCTTGTCTTTGGTTCTGTTTATATGCTGGATTATGTTTATTGATTTGCGAATGTTGAACCAGCCTTGCATCCCAGGGATGAAGCCCACTTGATCATGGTGGATAAGCTTTTTGATTTGCTGTTGAATACGGTTTGTCAGTATTTTATTGAGGATTTTTGCATCGATGTTCATAAGGGATATTGGTCTAAAATTCTCTTTTTTTGTTGTGTCTCTGCCAGGCTTTGGTATCAGGATGATGTTGGCCTCATAAGATGAGTTAGGGAGGATTCCCTGTTTTTCTATTGATTGGAATAGTTTCAGAAGGAATGGTACCAGCTCCTCCTTGTACCTCTGGTAGAATTCAGCTGTGAATCCATCTGGTCCTGGACTTTTTTTGATTGGTAGGCTATTAATTATTGCCTCAATTTCAGAGCCTGCTATTGGTCTATTCAGGGATTCAACTTCTTCCTGGTTTAGTCTTGGAAGAGTGTAAGTGTCTAGGAAATTATCCATTTCTTCTAGATTTTCTAGTTTATTTGCATAGAGGTGTTTATAGTATTCTCTGATGGTAGTTTGTATTTCTGTGGGGTCGGTGGTGATATCCCCTTTATCATTTTTTATTGCGTCCCTTTGATTCTTCTCCCTTTTCTTCTTTATTAGTCTTGCTAGCGGTCTGTCAATTTTGTTGATCTTTTCAAAAAACCAACTCCTGGATTCATTGATTTTTTGGAGGGATTTTTGTGTCTCTATCTCCTTCAGTTCTGCTCTGATCTTAGATATTTCTTGCCTTCTGCTAGCTTTTGAATGAGTTTGCTCTTGCTTCTCTAGTTCTTTTAATTGCGATGTTAGAGTGTCAATTTTAGATCTTTCCTGCTTTCTCTTGTGGGCATTTAGTGCTATAAATTTCCCTCTACACACTGCTTTAAATGTGTCCCAGAGATTCTGGTATGTTGTATCTTTGTTCTCATTGGTTTCAAAGAACATCTTTATTTCTGCCTTCATTTCGTCATGTACCCAGTAGTCATTCAGGAGCAGGTTGTTCAGTTTCCATGTAGTTGAGCGGTTTTGATTGAGTTTCTTAGTCCTGAGTTCTAGTTTTATTGCAGTGTGGTCTGAGAGTCAGTTTGTTACAATTTCTGTTCTTGTACATTTACTGAGGAGTGCTTTACTTCCAACTATGTGGTCAATTTTGGAATAAGTGCGATGTGGTGCTGAGAAGAATGTATATTCTGTTGATTTGGGGTGGAGAGTTCTATAGATGTCTATTAGTTCTGCTTGCTGCAGAGATGCGTTCAATTCCTGGATATCCTTGTTAATTTTCTGTCTCGTTGATCTGTCTAATGTTGACAGTGGACTGTTGAAGTCTCCCATTATTATTGTATGGGAGTCTAAGTCTCTTTTTAAGGCTCTAAGGACTTGCTTTATGAATATGGGTGCTCCTGTATTGGGTGCATATATATTTAGGATAGTTAGCTCTTCCTGTTGAATTGATCCCTTTACCATTATGTAATGGCCTTCTTTGTCTCTTTTGATCTTTGATGGTTTAAAGTCTGTTTTATCAGAGACTAGTTTTGCAACCCCTGCTTTTTTTTGTTCTCCATTTGCTTGGTAAATCTTCTCCATCCCTTTATTTTGAGCCTATGTATGTCTCTGCGTGTGAGATGGGTCTCCTGAATACAGCAGACTGATGGGTCTTGACTCTTTATCCAGTTTGCCAGTCTGTGTCTTTTAATTGGAGCATTTAGTCCATTTACATTTAAGGTTAATATTGTTATGTGTGAACTTGATCCTACCATTATGATATTAACTGGTTATTTTGCTCGTTAGTTGATGCAGTTTCTTCCTAGCCTTGATGGTCTTTACATTTTGGCATGTTTTTGCAATGGCTGGTACCGGTTGTTCCTTTCCATGTTTAGTGCTTCCTTCAGGGTCACTTGTAAGGCAGGCCTAGTGGTGACAAAATCTCTAAGCATTTGCTTATCTGTAAAGGATTTTATTTCTCCTTCACTTATGAAACTTAGTTTGGCTGGATATGAAATTCTGGGTTGAAAATTCTTTTCTTTAAGAATGTTGAATATTGGACCCCACTCTCTTCTGGCTTGTAGAGTTTCTGCCGAGAGATCTGCTGTTAGTCTGATGGGCTTCCCTTTGTGGGTAACCCGACCTTTCTCTCTGGCTGCCCTTAAGATTTTTTTCTTCATTTCAACTTTGGTGAATCTGGCAATTATGTGTCTTGGAGTTGCTCTTCTCGAGGAGTATCTTTGTGGTGTTCTCTGTATTTCCTGGATTTGAATGTTGGCCTGCCCTACTAGGTTGGGGAAGTTCTCCTGGATGATATACTGAAGAGTGTTTTCCAACTTGGTTCCATTTTCCCCCTCACTTTCAGGCATCCCTATCAGACGTAGATTTGGTCTTTTTACATAATCCCATACTTCTTGCAGGCTTTGTTCCTTTCTTTTTCTTCTTTTTTCTTTTGATTTCTCTTCTTGCTTCATTTCGTTCATTTGATCCTTAATCGATGATACTCTTTTCCAGTTGATCGAGTCAGTTACTGAAGCTTGTGCATTTGTCACGTATTTCTCGTGTCATGGTTTTCATCTCTTTCATTTCGTTTATGACCTTCTCTGCATTAATTATTCTAGCCATCAATTCTTCCACTTTTTATTCAAGACATTTAATTTCTTTGCGCTGGGCACGTAATTCCTCCTTTAGCTCTGAGAAGTTTGATGGACTGAAGCCTTCTTCTATCATCTCGTCAAAGTCATTCTCCGTCCAGCTTTGACCCGTTGCTGGCGATGAGCTGCCCTCCTTTGCCGGAGGAGACGCGCTCTTATTTTTTGAAATTCCAGCTTTTCTGCCCTGCTTTTTCCCCATCTTTGTGGCTTTAACTGCCTCTGGTTTTTAACGGAAGATATTTCCTTTTTCACCATAGCCCTCTATGGGCTTCCAAATAACACTTTGTAAATTTCACAAGAACAGTCTTAGTGAACGGCTTCTTGAGGGAAAAGCAGTAACTCTGTGAGATGAATTAACAGAACACAAAGCAGTTTCTCAGAAATCTTGTTTCCAATTTTTAACGAAAGATATTTCCTTTTTCACCATAGCCCACCTGGGCTTCGAAATATCACTTTTCAAATTCCACAAGAACAGACTTAGCTAAAGGCTTCTTGAGGAGAAAGGTGTAACTCTGTGAGATGAATTACCAGAACACAAAGCAGTTTCTCAGAAAGCTTCTTTTCGGTTTTTATCTTAGGATATTTCCATTTTCACCGTAGCCCTCTATGGGGTTCAAAATATCACTTGGCAAATTCCACAAGAACAGTCTTAGCGAAAGGCATCTTGAGGGGAAAGCTGTAAATCTGTGAGATGAATTAACAGAACACAAAGCAGTTTCTAAAAAACATTCTTTCCAGGTTTTAATGGAAGATATTTCCTTTGTCATCATAGCCCTCTATGGGCTTCCAAATATCACCTTGAAAATTCCACGGGAACAATCTTAGTGAACGGCTTCTTGAGGGGAAAGCTATAACTCTGTGAGATGAATTAAGAGAACATAATTCAGTTTCTCAGAAAGCTTCTTTTCGGTTTTTATCTTAGAATATTTCCTTTTTGCCATAACCATCTATGGGCTTCTAAAATCAATTTGCAAATTACACAAGAACAGTCTTAGCGAAAGGCTTCTTGAGGAGAATGCTGTAACTCTGTGAGAAGAATTAACAGGTAACAAAGCACTTTCTAAGAAAGCTTATTTCCAGTTTATAACCGAAAATATTTCCTTATTCACCATAGCCCTCTATGACCTTCTAAATACCATTTTCGAAATGACACAAGAGCAGCCCTAGCGAAAGACTTCTTGAGGGGAAAGCTGTAACTCTGTGAGATGAATTAACAGAACACAAAGCAGTTTCTCACAAAGCTTCTTTCCAGTTTATATCGGAAGATATTTCCTTTTTCACCATATCCCTCTATGGGATTCCAAATATCAACTTGCAAATTCCACAAGAACAGCCTTAGCGAAGGGCTTCTTGAGAAAGGCTTTTTAGGGGAAAGCTGTAACTCTGTGAGTTGAATTAACAGAACACAAAGCAGTTTCTCAGAAAGCTTGTTTGCAGTTTTTAACCGAAGATATTTCCTTTTTCAACGTATCCCTCCATGGGCTTCCAAATATCACTTTGCAACTTACACAAGAACAGTCTTAGCGAAAGGCTTCATGAGGCTAAAGCTGAAACTCTGTGAGATGAATTAACAGAACACAAAGCAGTTTCTCAGATAGATTCTTTCCAGTTTTTAGCTGAAGATATTTTATTTTTCACCATAACCCTCCATAGGCTTCCAAATATCACCTTGCAATTTCCAAAAGAACAGTCTTAGTGAACGGCCTCTTGAGGGGAAAGCTGTAACTCTGTGAAATGAACTAGAAGAACACAAAGAAGTTTCTCAGAAAGCTTCTTTCCAGGTTTT
This sequence comes from Chlorocebus sabaeus, assembly GCF_047675955.1. Lineage (NCBI taxonomy): Eukaryota > Metazoa > Chordata > Mammalia > Primates > Cercopithecidae > Chlorocebus > Chlorocebus sabaeus. Next base: position 261,020 of record NW_027327511.1, read on the forward strand.
AACTGAGGATATTTCCTTTTTCACCGTAGCCCTCTATGGTCTTCCAAATATCACTTTGCAAATTCCACAAGAACAGTCTTAGCAAAAGGCTTCTTGAGGGGAAAGCTATAACTCTGTGAGATGAACTAACAGTACACAAAATAGTTTGTTCGAAAGCTTCTTTCCAGTTTTTAACTTAAGATACTACCTCATTAACCATAGCCCTCTACAGGCTTCCAACTATCACTTTCCAAATTCCACAAGAAGTGTCTTAGCGAAAGGCTTCTTGAGGGGAAAGCTGTAACTCTGTGAGATGTATTATCAGAACACAACGCAGTTTCTTAGAAAAATTCTTTACAGTTTTTCAAAGAAGATATTTCCTTTCTCACCATAGCCCTCTATGGGCTTCCAAATATCACTTTGCAAATTCCACAAGAACAGTCTTAACAAAAGACTTCTCGAGGGGAAAGCTGTAACTCTGTGACATGAATTAACAAAACACAAATAAGTTTCTCAGAAAGCTTCTTTCCAGTTTTTAATTGAAGTTATTTCCTTTTTCACCATAGCCCTCTACGGGCTTCCAAATATCACTTCGCAAATTCCACAAGAACAGTCTTAGCGAAAGGCTTCTTGAGGGGACAGCTGTAGCTGTGTGAGATGAATTAACAGAACACAAAGCAGTTTGTCAGAAAGCTTCTTTCCAGTTTTTAACGGAGGATATTTCCTTTTTCACCATAGCCCTCTATGGGCTTTTAAATATCACGTTCTAAATTGCACAAGAACAGTCTTAGTGAAAGGCTTCTTGAGAGGAAAGCTGTAACTCTGTGAGGTGAATTAAGAGAACACAAAGCAGTTTTTCAGAAAGCTTATTTTCAGTTTTTATCTTAGGCTATTTCCTTTTTCACCGCAGATCTCTGTAGGCTTCTAAATATCACTTCCCCAATTCGACAAGAACTGTCTTAGGGAAAGGCTTCGTTAGGGGAAAGCTGTAACTTTGTGAGATGAATTAACAGAACACAACGCAGTGTCTCAGAAAGCTTCTTTCCCGTTTTAAACCGAAGATATTTCCTTTTCACCATAGCTCTCTATGGCCTTCGAAATGTCACTTTGGAAATTCGACAAGAACAGTCTTAGCGAAAGGCTTCTTGAGGGGAAAGCTCTAACTCTGTGAGATGAATTCACAGAACACAAAGAAGTTTCTCAGAAAGCTTCTTTAAAATTTTTAACTGAAGATATTTCTTTTTTACTATAGCCCTCTTGGGGCTTCCAAATATCACTTTGCAAATTCCACAAGAACAGTCTTATCGAGAGGCTTCTTGAGGAGAGAGTTGTAACTCAGTGAGATGCAATAGCAGAACACAATGCAGTTTCTCAAAAAGCTTCTTTCCAGTTTTTAACTGAAGAGATTTCCTTTTTCACCCTAGCCCTCTATTGGCTTCCAAATATCATTTTGAAAATTCCACAAGAACAGTCTTAGAGAAAGGCTTCTTGAGGGGAAAGCTGTAACTCTGTTAGATGAATTAACACAACACAAAGCAGTTTCTCAAAAGGCTTCTTTTCAGTTTTTAACTTAGCATACTTCCTTTTTCACCACAGCTCCCTATGGGCTTCCAAATATCACTTTTTAAATTCCACTAGAACTCCCTTAGCGAAAGGCTTCTTGAGGGGAAAGCTGTAACTCTGTGAGATGAATTAACAGAACACAAAGCAGTTTCTCAAAAGGCTTCTTTTCAGTTTTTATCTAGGATATTTCCTTTTTCACCACAGCTCTCTATGTTCTTCCAAGTAGCACATTTTAAATTCCACAAGAACTCTCTTAGCGATAGGCTTCTTCAGGGGAGAGCTGTAACTCTGTGAGATGAATTAACAGAACACAAAGCAGTTTCTCAAAAGGCTTCTTTTCAGTTTTTATCTAGGATATTTCCTTTTTCACCAGAGCTCTCTATGTTCTTCCAAGTAGCACATTTTAAATTCCACAAGAACTCTCTTAGCGATAGGCTTCTTCAGGGGAGAGCTGTAACTCTGTGAGATGAATTATCAGAACACAAAGCAGTTTCTCAGAAAGCTTCTTTCCAGTTTTAAACTGAATATATTTCCTTTTTCACCATAGCCCTCCATGGGCTTCCAAATACCACTTTGCAAATTCCACAAGACCAGTCTTAGCGAAAGGTTTCTCCAGGGAAAAGCTGTAACTCTTTGAGATGAATTAACAGAACACAAAACAGTTTCTCAGAGATCTTCTTTCCAGTTTTTACCTGAAGACATTACGTTTTTCACCATAGCCCTCTATAGGGTTCCAAACATCACTTTGAAAATTCCACAAGAACATACTTAGCGAAAGGCTACTTAGGGGAAAGCTGTAACTCTGTGAGATGGATTAACAGAACTCAAAGCAGTTTCTCAGAAATCTTCTTTCCAGTTTCTAACAGAATATATTTACTTTTTCACCATAACCCTCTATGGGCCTCCAAATATCACTTTGCAAATTCCACAAGAACAGTCTTAGCGAAGGGCTTCTTGAGGGGAAAGCTGTAAGTCTGTGAGATTAATTACAGAACACAAAGCAGTTTCTCAGAAAACATCTTTCCACTTTTTAAATGAAGATAATTCGTTTTTCACAGTAGCTCTCTAGAGGATTCCGAATATCACTTTGCAAATTAAACAAGAACAATCTTAGCGAAAGGCTTCTTGACGGGAAAACTGTAACTCTGTGAGATTAATTTAGAGAACACAAAGCCGTTTCTCAGAAAGCTTCTTTCAAGTATTTAGCTGAAGATATTTCCTTTTTAACCATAGCCCTCTAAGGGCTTCCAAATATCACTTTGCAAATTCCACAAGAACAGTGTTAGTGAAAGACTTCTTTAGGGGAATGCTCTAACTCTTTGAGATGAATTAACATAACACAATGCAGTTTCTAAAAAGCTTGTTTCCAGTTTTTAACTGAAGATATTTCCTTTTTCACCATAGCCCTGCATGGGCTTCCAAATATCACATTGCAAATTCCAAAAGAACTGTCTTAGGGAAAGGCTTCTTGAGGGGAAAGCTGTAACTGTGTAAGACAAATTAACAGAACACAGAGCAGTTTCTCAGAAAGCCTCTTTCCAGTTTTTAATGGAAGATATTTCCTTTTTCACCATAGCCTTCTATTGGCTTAAATATCGCTGTGCAAATTCCACAAGAACAGTCTTAGTGAAAGGATCCTTGAGGGGAAATCTGTAACACTTTGAGATGAATTAACAGAACACAAAGCGGATTCTAAGAAATTTTCTTTACGGTTTTTAACTGAAGATATTTCGTTTTTCACCGTAGACCTCTATGGGCTGCCAAATATCACTTTCCAAACTGAACAAGAACAGTCTTAGCGAAAGACTTCTTGAGGGGAAAGCTGTAACTGTGTGAGATGAATTAACAGAAAACAAAGCAGTTTCTCAGAAAGATTCTTTCCAGTTTTTAATGGAAGATATTTCCTTTTTAACCGTAGCCCTCTATGGGAATCCAAATATCACTTTGCATATTCCACAAGAACAGTATTAGCGAAAGACTTCTTGAGGGGAAAGATGTAACTCTGTGAGATGAATTAACAGAACACAAAGCAAATTTTCAGAAAGCTTCTTTTCAGTGTTTAACGAAAGATATTTCCTTTTTCACAATAGCACTCTATGGGCTTCCAAATATCACTTTGAAAATTCCAAAAGAACTGTCTTACGAAAGACTTTTTGAGCAGAAAACTGTAACTCTCTGAGATGAATTAACAGAACACAAAGCAGTTTCTCCGAAAGCTTCTCTCCATTTTTTAACGGAAGATATTTCCTTTTTCACCATAGCCCTCTATGGGCTTCCAAATATCACTTTGAAAATTACACAAGAACAGTCGTAGCCAAAGATTTCATAAGGGGAATCCTGTAATTCTGTGAGATGAATTAGCAGAACACAAAGCAGTCTCTTAGAAAGCTTCTATCCACTTTTTAATGGAAGATATTTATTTTTTTACCGTAGCCCTCTATTGACTTCTAAATATCACTTTCCAAATTCCACATGAACAGTCTCAGCGAAAGACTTCTTGAGGGGAAAGCTGTAACTCTTTGAGATGAATTAACAGAACACAAAGCAGTTTCTCAGAATGCTTCTTTCCAGTTTTTAACGGAAGATATTTAGTTTTTCACCATAGCCCTATAGGGGTTCTACATATCACATTCCAAATTCCACGTGAACAGTCTTAGCGAAAGGCTTCCTGAGCAGAAAGCTGTTACTCTGTGAGATCAGTTAAGAGAACACAAAGCAGTTTCTCAGAATGCTTCTTTCCAGTTTTTAACTGAACATATTTCCTTTTTCACCGTAGCCCTCTGTGGACTTCCAAATATCACTTTGCTAATTCCTCAAGAGCAGTCTTAGCGAAAGGCTTCTTGAGTGAAAAGCTGTAACTCTGTGAGATGAATTAATACAACACAAAGCAGTTTCTCAGAAATCTTCTTTCCAGTTTTTAACGGAAGATATTTCCTTTTTCACCGTGGCCCTCTATGGGCTCCTAAATATCACTTTACAAATTCCACAAGAAAAGTCTTAGCGAAAGGCCTCTTGAGGGAAAGCTGTAACTCTGTGAGATGAATTAATAGAACACAAAGCAGTTTCTCAGAAATCTTCTTTCCAGTTTTTAACGGAAGATATTTCCTTTTTCACCATAGCCCTCTAATGGATTCCAAATATCACTTTGCAAATTCCACAAGAACAGTCTTAGCGATAGGCTTCTTGAGGGGAAAGCTCTAACTCTGTGAGATGAATTAACAGAACACAAATAAGTTTCTCAGAAAGTTTCTTTCCAGTTATTAACTGATGATATTTCCTTTTTCACCATAGCCCTCTATGTGCTTCCAAATATCACATGGCAAATTCCACAAGAACAGTCTTAGCGAAAGGCTTCATGAGGGGAAAGCTGTAACTCTGTGAGATGAATTAACAGAACACAAAGCAGTTTCTCAGAAAGCTTCTTTCCAGTTTTTTACGGAAGATATTTCCTTTTTCACGTTACCCGTCTATATACTTCCAAATATCACTTTGCAAGTTTCACAAGAACAGGCTTAACAAAAGGATTCTTGAGGAGAAACCTGTAACTCTGTGAAATGAAATAATAGAACACAAAGCAGTTTCTCAGAAAGCTTCTTTCCAGTGTTCATCTTAGGATATTTCCTTTTTCACCATAGACATCTATGGACTTCCAAATATCACTTTGGAAAAAAAAACAAGAACAGTCTTCGTGAAAGGCTTATTGAGGGGAAAGCTGTAACTCTGTGAGATGAATTAACAGAGCACAAAGTAGTTTTTCAGAAAGCTTCTTTTCAGTTTTTGTCTTAGGATATTTCCTTTTTCACCGTAGCCCTCTATGGGATACTTAGTATCACTTTCCAATTTCCACAAAAACAGTCTTAGCGAAAGGCTTCTGTAGGGGAAAGCTCTAACTCTGTGAGACGAACTAACAGAATACAAAGCAGTTTCTCAGAAAGTTAATTTTCAGTCTTTATCTTAGGATATTTCCTTTTTCACCATAGACCACTAAGGGCTTCCAAATATCACTTTTCAAATTCCACAAGAACAGTCTTAGCAAAAGGCTTCTTGAGGGGAAAACTGTAAGTCTGTCAAATGAGTTAACAGAACACAAAGCAGTTTCTCAGAAGGCCTCTTTCCAGTTTTTAACGGAAGATATTTCGTTTTTCACCATAGCCTTCTATGGGCTTCCAAATATCACTTTGCAAATTCCACAAGAACAGTCTTAGCGAAAGGCTTCTTGAGGGGAAAGCTGTAACACTGTGAGATGAATTAACAGAAAACAAAGCAGTTTCTCAGAAAGATTCTTTGCAGTTTTTAACGGAAGATATTTCCCTTTTAACCGTAGCCCTCCACGGGCTTCCAAATATCACTTTGAATATTCCACAAGAACTGTATTAGCGAAAGGATTCTTGAGGGGAAAGCTGTAACTCTGTGAGATGAATTAACAGAACACAAAGCAGTTTTTCAGAAAGCTTGTTCTCAGTTTTTAACGTAAGATATTTCCTCTTTCACAATAGCCCTCTAAGGGCTTCCAAATATCACTTTGCATATTCCACAAGAACAGTATTAGCGAAAGACTTCTTGAGGGGAAAGCTCTAACAGTGTGAGATGAATTAACAGAACACAAAGCAGTTTTTCAGAAAGCTTCTTTTCAGTTTTTAACGAAAGATATTTCCTTTTTCACAATAGCCCTCTATGGGCTTCCAAATATCACTTTGAAAATTCCACAAGAACTGTCTTACGAAAGACTTTTTGAGGAGAAAGCTGTAACTCTCTGAGATGAATTAACAGAACACAAAGCAGTTTCTCCGAAAGCTTCTTTCCAGTTTTTAACGGAAGAATTTCCTTTTTCACCATAGCCCTCTATGGGCTTCCAAATATCACTTGGCAAATTCCACAAGAAGAGCTTTAGCGAAAGGCTTCTTGAGGAGGAAGCGGTAACTCTGTGAAATGAATTATCAGAACACAAAGCAGTTTCTCAGAATGCCTCTTTTCAGTTTTTAACGGAAGATATTTCCTTTTCCACGATAGCCCTCGATGGGTTTCCAAATATCACTTTGCAAATTCCACAAGAATTTTTAGAAGTCCATAGAGGGCTATGGTGAAAAAGGAAATATCTTCCGTTAAAGACTGCAAAGAAGCTTTCTGAGAAACTGCTTTGTGTTCTGTTAATTCATCTCACAGACTTACAGCTTTCACTAAAAGAAGCCTTTCGCTAAGACTGTTCTTGTGGAATTTTCAAAGTGATATTGGAAGCCCATAGAGGGCTTAACGGAAGACATTTCCTTTTTTAACAAAGCCGTCTTTGGGCTTCCAAATATCACTTTGCAAATTACAGAAGAACAGTGTTAGCGAAATGCTTCCTGAGGGGAAAGCTGTAACTCTGTGAGATGAATTATCAGAACACAAAGCAGTTTCTCAGAAATCTTCTTTCCAGTTTTAACTGAAGATATTTCCTTTTTCACTATAGCCCTCTTTGGTCTTCCAAATATCACTTTGCAAATTCCACAAGAACAGTCTTAGCGAAAGGCTTCTTGAGGGGAAAGCTGTAACTCTGTGAGATGAATTAACAGAACACAAAGCAGTAGATCAGAAAGCTTCTTTTGAGGTTTATCTTAGTATATTTCCTTTTTCACATTGACGTCTATGGGTTTCCAAATATCACTTTGCAATTTCCACAAGAACAGGCTTAGTGAAAGGCTACTTGAGGGGAAAGCTGTAACGCTGTGTTATGAATTAACAGAACACAAAGCAGTTTCTCAGAAAGCTTCTTTCCAGTTTTTAACGGAAGATATTTCCTTTTTCACCGTAACCCTCTATGGGCTTCCAAATATCACTTTGCAAATTCCACAAGAACAGGCTTGGCGAAAGGCTTTTTGAGGGGAAAGGTGTAACTCTGTGAGATGAATTAACAGAACACAAAGCAGTTTCTCAGAAAGCTTCCTTGCAGTTTTTTACGGAAGATATGTTCTTTTTCTCCAAGCCCTCTATGGGCTTCCAATTATCACTTTGCAAATTCCACAAGAACAGTCTCAGCGTAAGGCTTCTTGAGGGGAAAGCTGTAACTCTGTGAAATGAATTAACAGAACACAAAGCAGTTTCTCAGAAATCTTCTTTCCAGTTTTTAACTGAAGATATTTCCTTTTTCACAATAGCCCTCTATGAGCTTCCAAATATCACTTTCCAAATTCCACAAGAACAGTCTTAGCGGAAGGCTTCTTGATTGGAAGGCTGTAACTCTGTGAAATGAATTAACGGAACACAAAGCAGTTTCTCAGAGAGCTTTTCTTCACTTTTTATCTTAAGATATTTCCTTTTTCACCACAGCTCTCTTTGGGCTTCTAAATATCCCTTTCCAAATTTCACAAGAACTGTCTTGGGGAAAGGCTTCTTGAGGGGAAAGCTGTAACTCTGTGGGGTGAATTATCAGAAAATAAAGCAGTTTCTCAGAAAGCTTCTTTCCAGTTTTTAACGGAAGATATTTCCTTTCTCACCATACCCCTCTAAGGGCTTCCAAATATCACTTTGCATATTGCACAAGAACAGTCTTAGCGAAAGGTTTCTTAAGGGGAAAGCTGTAAATCTGTGAGATGAATTAACAGAACACGCAGCATTTTCTCAGAAAGTTTCTCTCCAGTTTTTGTCTCGGTATATTTCCTTTTTCATTACAGCCCTCTATGTTCTTCTAAATATCACGTTCCAAATTCCACAAGAACAGTCTTAGGGAAAGGCTTCTTGAGAGGAAAGTTTTAACTCTGTGAGATGATTTAACAGAACACAAAGCAGTTACTCAGAATGCTTCTTTTCAGTTTTTATCTTAGTATAATTAATTTTTCACCATAGCCTTCTATGGGCTTCCAAATATCACCATGAAAATTTCACAAGAACAGTCTTAGCGAAAGGCTTCTTGAGTGGAAAGCTGTAACTCTCTGAGAAGAATTAACAGAACACAAAGCAGTTTCTCAGAAAGCTTCCTTACAGCTTTTAACGAAAGATATTTCCTTTTTCATCATAGCCCTCTATGGGCTTCCAAATATCACTTTGCAAATTCCACATGAACAGTCTTAACGAAAGGCTTCTTGAGGGGAAAGATGTAACTCTGTGAAATGAATTAACAGAACACAAAGCAGTTTCTCAGAAAGCTTCATTCCAGTTTTTAAGGGAAAATATTTCCTTTTTCAGCATAGCCCTCTGTGCTCTTACAAAAAACACTTTCCAGACTCCACAAGACAGCCTTAGCGAAAGGCTTCTTGAAGGGAAAGCTGTAATTCTGTGAGATGAATTAACAGAACACAAAGCAGTTTCTCTGAAAGAGTCTTTCCAGTTTTTAACGGAAGATATTTTCTTTTTCACCGTAGTCCTCTATGGGCTTCGAAATATCACTTTGCAAATTCCACAAGAACAGCCTTAGCGAAGACTTCATGAAGGGAAAGCTGTAAGTCTGTGAGATGAATTAACAGAACATAAATTAATTTCTCAGACTACTTCTTTGAAATTTTTAACGGAAGATATTTCCTTTTTCACAATAGCCCTCTATGGGCTTCCATATATCACTTTGCCAGTTCCACAAGAACAGCCTTAGCGAAAGGCTTCCTGAAGGGAAAGCTGTAAATTTGTGAGATGAATTAGCAAAACTCAAAGCAGTTTCTCAGAATGATTCTTTTCAGTTTTTATCTTAGGATATTTCCTTTTTCACCATAGCCCTCTATGGGCTTCAAAATATCACTTTGCAAATTCCACAAGAGCAGTCTTAGCAAAAGGCTTCTTGAGGGGAAAGCTGTATCTCTGTGAGAAGAATTGAGAGAACACAAATCACTTTCTCAGAAACCTTCTTTACAGGTTTTCACGGAAGATATTTCCTTTTTCACCATAGCCCTCTATGGGCTTCGAAATATCACTTTGCAAATTCCAGAAAAACAGTCTTAGCGGAAGGCTTCTTGAGGGGAGAGCTGAAAATCTGTGAGATGAATTAACAGAACACAAAGCAGTTTCTCAGAAAGCTTTTTTCCAGTTTTTAACGGAAGATATTTCCTTTTTCACCGTAGCCCTCTATGGGCTTCCAAACAACACTTTGGAAATTCCACAAGAACAGTCTTAGTGAAAGGCTTCTTGAGGGCAAAGCAGTAACTCTGAGATGAATTCACAGAACACAAAACAGTTTCTCAGAAAGCTTCTTTCCAGGTTTTAATGGAAGATATTTCCTTTTTCAACATTGCCCTCTATGGGCTTACAAATATCACTTTCCAGATTCCACAAGACATCCTTGGCGAAAGGCTTCTTGAAGGGAAAGCAATAACTCTGTGAGATTTATTAACAGAACACAAAGCAGTTTCTCAGAAAGTTTCTTTCCAGTTTTAACGGAAGATATTTTCTTTTTCACCGTAGTCCTCTATGGGCTTCCAAATATCACTTGGGAAATTCCACAAGAACAGTCTTAGCGAAAGGATTATTGAGGGGAAAGCTGTAACTCCATGAGATGAATTAACAGAACAGAAAGCAGTTTCTCAGACAGCTTCTTTCCAGTTTTTAACTGAAGATATTTCCTTTTTCACCGTAGCCCTCTATGGTCTTCGAAATATCACTTTGCAAATTCCACAAGAACAGACTTAGCGAAAGGCTTCTTGAAGGGAAATCTGTAACTCTGTGAGATGAATTAACAGAACACAAAGCAGTTTCTCAGAAAGCTTCTTTCCAGTTTGTAACTGAGGATGTTTCCTTTTTCACCATAGCCCTCTACGGGCTTCCAAATATCACTTTCCAAATTCACAAGAACAGTCTTAGCGAAAGGCTTCTTGAAGGGAAAGCTGTAACTGTGAGATGAATTAACAGAACACAAAGCAGTTTCTCAGAAAGCTTCTTTCCAATTTAACGGAAGATATTTCCTTTTTCATCATAGCCCTCAATGGGCTTCCAAATACCTCTTTGCAAATTCCCCAAGAAGAGTCTTAGCGAAAGTCTTCTTTAGGGGAAAGCTGTAACTCTGTGAGATGAATTAACAGAACACAAAGCAGTTTCTCAGAAAGCTTCTTTCCAGTTTTTAACGGAAGATATTTCCTTTATTACCACAGCCCTCTATGGGCTTCCAAATATCACTTTGCAAATTCCACAACAACAGTCTTAACGAAAGGCTTCTTGAGGGGAAAGCTGTAACTCTGTGAGATGAATTAACAGAACTCAAAGCAGTTTCTCAGAAAGCTTCATTCCAGTTTTTAACGGAAGATAGTTCCTTTTTCAGCATAGCCCTCTATGCTCTTACAAATAACACTTTCCAGATTCCACAAGACAGCCTTAGCGAAAGGCTTTTTGAAGGGAAAGCTGTAATTCTTTGAGATGAATTAACAGAACACAAAGCAGTTTCTCCGAAAGACTCTTTCCAGTTTTTAACGGAAGATATTTTCTTTTTCACCATAGTCCTCTATGGGCTTCGAAATATCACTTTGCAAATTCCACAAGAACAGCCTTAGCGAAGACTTCATGAAGGGAATGCTGTAAGTCTGTGAGATGAATTAACAGAACATAAATCAATTTCTCAGAATGCTTCTTTGAAATTTTTTAACGGAAGATATTTCCTTTTTCACAATAGCCCTCTATGGGCTTCCAAATATCACTTTGCCAATTCCACAAGAACAGCCTTAGCGAAAGGCTTCCTGAAGGGAAAGCTGTAACTTTGTGAGATGAATTAGCAAAACACAAAGTAGTTTCTCAGAATGATTCTTTTCAGTTTTTATCTTAGGATACTTCCTTTTTCACCATAGCCCTCTATGGGCTTCAAAATATCACTTTGCAAATTCCACAATAGCAGTCTTAGCAAAAGCCTTCTTGAGGGGAAAGCTGTATCTCGGTGAGAAGAATTGAGAAAACACAAAGCAGTTTCTCAGAAACCTTCTTTACAGGTATTCACTGAAGATATTTCCTTTTTCAACTTAGGCCTCTACGGGCTTCAAAATATCACCTTGCAAATTCCAGAAAAACAGTCTTAGCGGAAGGCTTCTTGATGGGAAAGCTGAAACTCTGTGAGATGAACTAACAGAACACAAAGCAGTTTCTCAGAAAGCTTTTTTCCAGTATTTAACGGAAAATATTTCCTTTTTCACCATAGCCCTCTATGGGCTTTCAAATATTACTTTGGAAATTCCACAAGAACCGTCTTAGCGAAAGGCTTCTTGAGGGGAAAGCAGTAACTCTGAGATGAATTAACAGAACAAAAAACAGTTTCTCAGAATGCTTCTTTCCAGGTTTTAATGGAAGATATTTCCTTTTTCAACATAGCCCTCTATGGGCTTACAAATATCACTTTCCAGATTCCACAAGACATCCTGGTGAAAGGCTTCTTGAAGGGAAAGCTGTAATTTGTGAGATTTATTAACAGAACACAAAACAGTTTCTCAGAAAGTTTCTTTCCAGTTTTAACAGAAGATATTTTCTTTTTCACCGTAGTCCTCTATGGGCTTTCAAATATCACTTTGCAAATTCCACAAGAACAGCCTTAGCGAAAGGCTTCTTGAGGGGAAAGCTGTAACTCTGTGAGATGAATTAACAGAACAGAAAGCAGTTTCTCAGACAACTTCTTTCCAGTTTTTAACTGAAGATATTTCCTTTTTCACCGTAGCCCTCTATGGGCTTCGAAATATCACTTTGCAAATTCCACAAGAACAGTCTTAGCGAAAGGCTTCTTGAAGGGAAATCTGTAACTCTGTGAGCTGAATTAACAGAACACAAAGTAGTTTCTCACAAAGCTTCTTTCCAGTTTGTAACTGAAGATGTTTCCTTTTTCACCATAGCCATCTAAGGGCTTCCAAATATCACTTTCCAAATTCACAAGAACAGTCTTAACGAAAGGCTTCTTGAGGGGAAAGCTGTAACTCTGTGAGATGAATTAACAGAGCACAAAGCAGTTTCTTAGAGAGCTTTTTTCCAGTTTTTAACGGGAGATATTTCATTTTTCAACGTAGCCCTCTATAGGCTTACAAATATCACTTTCCAGATTCCACAAGACAGCCTTATCGAAAGGTTTCTTGAAGGGAAATCTGTAATTCTGTGAGATGAATTAAAAGAAAACAAAGCAGTTTCTCAGAAAGTTTCTTTGCAGTTTTTAACGGAAGATATTTTCTTTTTCACCCTAGTCCTCTATGGACTTCGAAATATCACTTTGGAAATTCCAGAAAAACAGTCTTAGCGAAAGGCTTCTTGAAGGGAAAGCTGTAACTCTGTGAGATGAATTAACAGAACACAAAGCAGTTTCTCAGAGAGCTTCTTTTCTGTTTTCAATTTAGGATATTTCCTTTTTCACCAGAGCCCACTGTGGGCTTCCAAATATCACTTTGTAAATTCCACAACAATAGTATTAGCGAAAGGCTTCTGGAGGGCAATGCTGTAAACCTGTGAGATGAATTAAAATAACACAAAGTCGTTTCTCAAGAAGCTTCCTTTCAGTTTTTATCTTAGGATATTTCCTTTTTCAAAACAGCCCTCTATGGGCTTCCAGATATCATTTTGCAAATTCCACAAGAACAGTCTTAGCGAAAGGTTTATTGAGGGGAAAGCTGTAACTCTGTTAGATGAATTAACAGAACACAAAGCAGTTTCTCATAAAAGTTCTTTCAAGTTTTTAACGCAAGATATTTCCTTTTTCACCATAGGGCTCTTAGGGATTCCAAATATCACTTTGCAAATTCCACAAGAACAGTCTTAGCGAAAGGCTTCTTGAGGGGAATGGTGTAACCCTGTGAGATGAATTAACAGAACACAAAGCAGTTTCTCTGAAGGCTTCTTTAAAATTTTTATCTTAGGATATTTCCTTTTTCACCACAGCCCTCTATGGGCTTCCAAATATCACCTTGCATATTCCACAAGAACTGTCTTAGCGAAAGACTTCTTGAGGGGAAAGCTGTAAATCTGTGGGATGAATAAACAGAACACAAAGCAGTTTCTCAGAAAACTTCTTTTCAGTTTTTATCTTAGGATATTTCCTTTTTCACCAGAGCCCTCTATGGGCTTCCAAATATCACTTTGCAATTTCCACAAGAACAGTCTTAGAGAAAGACTTCTTGAGGGGGAAGCTGTAATTCTGTGAGATGAAATAGCAGAATCCAAAGAAGTTTCTCAGAAAGATTCTTTAAGGATTTTATTTTAGGATATTTCCTTTCTCACCATAGCCTTCTATTGGCTTCCAAATATCACTTTGCAAATTCCACAAGAACAGTCTTAGTGAAAGGCTTCTTGAGGGTAAAGCTGTAACTCTGTGAGATGAATTAACAGAACACAAAGCAGTTTCTCAGGAAGCTTCTTTCCAGTTTTTAACGGAAGATATTTCCTTTTTCAGCACAGCCCTCTATGGTCTTCCAAATATCACTTTGCAAATTCCACAAGAACAGTCTTAGATAAAGACTTCTTGAGGGGAAAGGTGAAACTCTGTGACATGAATTAACAGAACACAAAGCAGTCTCTCAGAAAGCTTCTTTAAGGTTTTTATCTTAGGATATTTCCTTTCTCACCATAGCCCTCTATGGCCTTCCAAATATCAACTTGCAAATTCCACAAGAAGAGTCTTACCGAAAGGCTTCCTGAATGGAAAGCTGTAACTCTGTGAGATGAATTAACAGAACACAAAGTAGTTGGTAAAAAAGCTTCTCTTCAGTTTTTATCTTAGGATATTTCCTTTTCCACCATAGCCCTCTATGGGCCTCCATATATCACTTTTCAAATTCCACAAGAACAGTCTTAGCGAAAGGGTTCTTGAGGGCAAAGCTAAAACACTGTGAGATGAATTAAGAGAACGCAAAGCAGATTCTCAAAAAACCTTCTTTTCAGTTTTTATCGCAGGATATTTCCTTTTTCACCAGATCGCTCTATGGGCTTCCACATATCACTTTGCAAATTCCACAAGAACAGTCTTAGTGGAAGGCTTTATGAGGCGAACCTGTAACACTGTGAGATGAATTAACAGATCAAAAAGCGGTTTCTCAGAAAGGTTCTTTCCAGTTTTTAACTGAAGATATTTCCTTTTTCACCATAGCCCTCTATGGGCTTCCAAATATCACTTTGCAAATTCCACAAGAACAGTGTTAGGGAAAGGCTTCTTGAGGGGAAAGCTGTAACTCTGTGAGATGAATTAACAGAACACAAAGCAGTGGCCAGGAAAGCTTCTTTTCGGTTTTTATCTTAGAATATTTCCTTTATCACCGTAGCCCTCTATGGGCTTCCAAATATCACTCTGCAAATTCCACAAGAACAGTCCTGGCGAAAGGCGTCTTGTGGGGAAAACTGTAATTCTGTGAGATGAATTAACAAAACGCAAAGTAGTTTGTCAAAAAGCTTCTTTTCAGTTTTTATCTTATGATATTTCCTTATTCAACATAGCCCTCTATGGGCTTTCAAATGACACTTTGCTAATACCACAAGGACAGTCTTAGCGAAAGTCTTCTTCAAGGAAAAGCTAAAACCCTGTGAGATGAATTAACAGAACACAAAGCAGTTTCACAAAAAGCTTCTTTTCAGTTTTTATCTTAGGATACTTCCTTTTTCACCATAGCCCTCTATGGTCTTCCAAATATCACTTTGCAAAATTCCACAAGAACAGTCTTAGGGAAAGGCTTCTTGAAGGGAAAGATGTAACTCTGTGAGATGAATTAACAGAACCCAAAGCAGTTTCTCAGACACTTCTTTCCAGTTTTTAACTGAAGATATTTGCAGTTTCACCATAGCCCTCCATGGACTTCCAATTATCACTTTGTAAATTCCACAAGAACAGTCTTAGCGAAAGACTTCTTTCTGGGAAAGCTGAAAATCTGTGAGATGAATTAACAGAACAGAAAGCAGTTTCTCAGAAAGCTTCTTTTCAGTTTTTAAGATATTACCTTTTTCACCGTAGCCCTCTATGGGCTTCCAAATATCACTTTGGAAATTCCAAAAGAACAGTTTTAGCGAAAGACTTCTTGAGGTGGATGCTGTAACTCTCTGAGATGGATTAACAGAACACAAAGCTGTTTCTCAGAAGGCTTCTTTCCAGTTTTTAACTGCAGATATTTCCTTTATCAGCATAGCCGTCTAAGGGTTCCAAATATCACTTTGCAAGTTCCACAAGAACAGACTTACAGAAAGACTTCTTGAGGGTAAAGCAGTAACTCTGTGAGATGAATTAACAGAACACAAAACAGTTTCTCAGATACTTTCTTTCCAGGTTTTAACGGAAGATACTTACTTTTACACCATTGCCCTCTATGGGCTTCCAAATATCACTTTGCAAATTCCACAACAACAGTCTTAGCGAATGGCTTCTTGAGAAGAAAGCTGTAACTCTGTGAGATGAATTAACAGAACACAAAGCAGTTTCTCAGAAAATTTCTTTGCAGTTTTTAATGGAAGATATTTCCTTTCTCACCGTAGCACTCTATGGACTTCCAACTATCACCTTGCGAATTCCACAGGAACAGTCTTAGTGAACGGCTTCTTGATGGGACAGCTGTAACTCTGTGAGATGAATTAAGAGAACACAATGCAGCTTCTCAGAAAGCTTCTTTACGGTTTTTTACTTAGGATATTTCCTTTTTCGCCATAACCCTCTATGGGCTTCCAAATGTCACTTTGTAAATTCCTCAAGAACAGCCTTAGCGAAAGGCTTCTGGAGGGGAAAGCTGTAACTCTGTGAAATGAAATAAGAGAACACAAAGCAGTTTCTCAGAAAGCTTCTTTCCAGTTTTTAACTGAAGATATTTCCTTTTTAACGAAAGCTCTCTATGGGCTTCCAAATATCACTTTGCAAATTCCACAAGAACAGTCTTAGCGAAAGGCTTCTTGAGGGGAAAGCTGTAACACTGTGAGATGAATTAACAGAACACAAAGCAGTTTCTCAGAAAGCTTCTTTCCAGTTTTTAACGGAAGATATTTCCTTTTTCACCATAGGCGTCTGTGGGCTTCGATATATCACTCTGCAAATTCCACAACAACAGTCTTAGGGAAAGGCTTCTTGAGGGGAATGGTGAAACTCTGTGATATGAATTAACAGAACAAAAAGCCGTTTCTCTGAAAGCATCTTTTCGGTTTTTATCTTAGGATATTTCCTTTTTCACCATAGCCCTCATTGGGCTTCCAAATATCAAATTTTAAAGTCCACTAGAACAGTCTTAGCGAAAGGTTTCTTGAGATGAAGCTGCAACACTGTGAGATGTATTAACAGAACACGAAGATGTTTCTCAGAAAGCTTCTTTTCAGTTTTTATCTTAGGATATTTCCTTTGTCACCAGAGCCCTCTATGGGATTCCAAACAACACTTTGCAAATTCCACAAGAACAGTTTTAGCGAAAGGCTTCCGGAGGGCAAAGCTGTAACTCGGTGAGGTGTATTAACCCAACACAAAGCAGTCTCTCAAGAAGCTTCTTTTCAGTTTTTATCTTAAGATATTTCTTTTTTCACAATAGCCCTATATGGACATCCAAATATCACTTCGCAAATTCCACAAGAACACTGTTCGCGAAGGGTTTCTTGAGGGGAAAGCTGAAACTCTGTGAGATGAATTAACAGAACCCAAAGTAGTTTCTCAGAAAGCTTCTTTCCAGTTTTTAACTGAAGCTATTTCCTTTTTCAACTTAGCCCTCTATGGACTTCCAAATATCACTTTGCAAATTCCACAAGAACAGTCTTAGCGAAAGGCTTCTTGAGGGGAAAGTTGTAACTCTGTGAGATGAATTAACACATCAAATTCAGTTTCGCAGAAAGCTTCTTTAGAGTTTTAATCCTAGGATATTTCCTTTTTCACCGTAGCCCTCTATGGGCTTGCAAATATCACTTTTTAAATTCCACAAGAACAGTCTTAACGAAAGGCTTCTTGAGGGGAAACCTGTAACTCTGTAAGATGAATTAACAAAACACAAAACAGTTTCTCAGAAAGCTTCTTTTCAGTTTTTATCATGGGATATTTCCTTTTTCTCCATAGCCCTCTATGGGCCTCCAAATATCCCTTTGCAAATTCCACAAGAACAGTCTTAACGAAAGACTTCTTGGGAGCAAAGCTGTTACTCT
Organism: Chlorocebus sabaeus; assembly: GCF_047675955.1. Lineage (NCBI taxonomy): Eukaryota > Metazoa > Chordata > Mammalia > Primates > Cercopithecidae > Chlorocebus > Chlorocebus sabaeus. The sequence continues at coordinate 278,558 of NW_027327511.1, forward strand.
GTGAGATGAATCAACAGACCACAAAGCAGTTTCTCAAAAAGCTTCTTTTCAGTTTTTATCTTAGGATATTTCCTTTTTCACCATAGCCCCATAAGGGCTTCCAAATATCACTTTGCAAATTCCACAAGAACAGTCTTACCGAAAGGATTCCTAAGGGGAAAGCTGTAACTCTGTGAGATGAATTAACGGAACACAAAGTGGTTTCTCAGAAAGCTTTTTTTCAGTTTTTATCATACGATATTTCCTTTTTCACCATAGCCCTCTATGGGCTTCGAAATATCATGTTGCAAATTCCACAAAAACCGTCTTAATGAAAGGCTTCTTGAGGGGAAAGCTGTAACTCTATGAGATGAATTAACAGATCAAAAAGCAGTTTCTCAGAAAATTTCTTTAAGGGTTTTAACGTAGGATATTTCCTTTTTCACCCTTGCCATCTATGGGCTTTCAAATATCACTTTTTAAATTCCACAAGAACCGTCTTAACCAAAGGCTTTTTGAGGGGAAAGCTGTAACCCTGTGAGATGAAATGACAGAACACAAAGCAGTTTATCAGAAACTTCTTTTCCGTTTTTATCTTAGGATATTTCCTTCATTACCATAGCCGTCTATGGGCTTCCAAATATCACTTTGTAAATTCCAAAAGAACAGTCTTAGCGAAAGACTTCTGTGGGGCAAAGCTCTAACTCTGTGAGACGAATCCACAGAACACAAGGCTGTTTCTCAAAAAGATTCTTTTCAGTTTTTATCTTAGGATATTTCCTTTTTCACCAAAGCCCTATATGGTCTTCCAAATATCATTTTGCAAATTCCACAAGAACAGTCTTACAGAAAATCTTCTTGAGGGGAAAGCTGCAACTCTATGAGATGAATTAACAGAACACAAAGCAGTTTCTCAGAAATCTTCTTTTAACTTTTTATATTAGGATATTTCCTTTTTCACCGTAGACCTCTATGGGCTTCCAAATATCACTTTGCAAATTTCACAAGAACAGTCTTAGAGAAAGGCTTCAAGAGGGGTATGCTGTAACTCTGTGAGACGAATTAACAGAACACAAAGCAGATTCTCAGAAAGCTTCTTTCCAATTTTTCACTGAACATATTTCCTTTTTCACCATAGCCCTGTATGGGCTTCCAAATATACCTTTGGAAATTCCACAAGAACAGTCTTAGCGAAAGACTTCTTGAGGGGGATACTGTAAATCCCCGAGATGGATTAACGGAACACAAAACAGTTTCTCAGAAAGCTTCTTTTAAGTTTTATCTTAGGATATTTCCTTTTTCACCATAGACCTCTTTGGGCTTTCAAATATCACTTTGCAAATTCCACAAGAACAGTCTTAAAGAAAGGTTTCTTGAGGGGAAAGCTGTAACTCTGTGAGATGAATTAACAGATGAAAAAACAGTTTCTCCGAAAACTTCTTTTCAGTTTTTATCTAGGATATTTCCTTTTTCGCCATAGCCCTCTAAGGGCTTCCAATTATCACTTTGCAAATTCCACAAAAACAGTCTTAGCGAAAGGCTTCTTGAAGGGAAACCTGTAATACTGTGAGACGAATTAACAGAACACAAAGCAGTTTCTCAGAAAGCTTCTTTTCAGTTTTTATCTTAGGATATTTCCTTTTTTACCAGAGCGCTCTATGGGCTTCCACATATCACTTTGCAAATTCCACAGGAACAGCCTTAGCGAAAGGTTTTTTGAGGGAAAAGCTGTAACTCTGTTAGATGAATTAACAGAACACAAAGCAGTTTCTCAGACAGCTTCTTTCCAGTTTTTAACGGAAGATATTTTCTTTTTCACAATAGGCCTCTATGGGCTTCCAACTATCACTTTGCAAATTCCACAAGAACAGCCTTAGCGAAAGGTTTTATGAAGGGAAAGCTGCAACTCTGTGAGATGAATTAACAGAACACAAAGCAGTTCCTCAGAAGCCTTATTTCCAGTTTTTAACGCAAGATATTTCCTATTCACCATAGCCCTATATGGGCTTCCAAATATCACTTTGCAAATTCCACAAGAAGAGTCTTAGCAAACGACTTCTTGAGAGAAAAGCTGTAACTCGGTGAGATGAATTAACAGAACACAAAGCAGTTTCTCAGAAAGCTTCTTTCCAGTTTTTAAGGGAAGATATTTCCTTGCTCACCATAGCCCACTATGGGCTTCCAAATATCACTTTGCAAATTCCTCAAGAACCGTCTTAGCGAAAGGCTTCTTGAGGGGAAAGCTGTAACTCGGTGAGATGAATTAAGAGAACAGAAAGCAGTTTCTCAGAACGCTTCTTTCCAGTTTTTAACGGAAGATATTTCCTTTTTCGCCATAGCCCTCTCTAGGCTTCCAAATATCTCTTTGTAAATTCCACAACAACCGTCTTAGTGAAAGGCTTCTTGAGGGGAAAGCTGTAACTCGGTGAGATGAATTTACAGACACGAAGCAGTTTCTCAGAACGCTTCTTTCCAGTTTTTAACGGAAGATATTTCCTTTTTCGCCATAGCCCTCTCTAGGCTTCCAAATATCTCTTTGTAAATTCCACAACAACCGTCTTAGCGAAAGGCTTCTTGAGGGGAAAGCTGTAACTCTGTGAGATGAATTTACAGACACGAAGCAGTTTCTCAGAAAGCTTCTTTTCAGTTTTTACCTTAGGATATTTCCTTTTTCACCATAGCCATATAAGGGCTTCCAAATATCACTCTGCAAATACCACAAGAACAGTCTTAGCGAAAGGCTTCTTGAGGGGAAATCTGTAACTCTTTGAGAAGAATTAACAGAACAAAAAGCAGTTTCTCAGAAAGCTTCTTTCCAATTTTTAACGGAAGATATTTCCTTTTTCACCATAGCCCTGTATCGGCTTCCAAGTATCACTTTGCAAATTTCACAAGAACAGTCTTAGCGAAAGACAACTTGAGGGGAAAGCTGTAACTATGTGAGATGAATAAACAGAATACAAAGTTGTTTCTCAGAAAGCTTCTTTTCAGTTTTTAATGGAAAATATTTCCTTGATCACCATAGCCCTCTATGGACTTCCAAATATCACTTTGCACATTCCACAACAACAGACTTAGTGAAAGTCTTCTTGAGGGGAAAGCTGTAGCACTTTGAAATGAATTAACAGAACACTAAACAGCTTCTCAGAAAGCTTCTTTTCAGTTTTTATCTTAGGATATTCCCTTTTTCTCCATAGCCCTCTAAGGGATTCCAAATATCACTTTGCAAATTCCACAAGAACAGTCTTAGAGAAAGATTCTTGAGGGGGAAGCTGAAACTCTGTGAGATGAATCAACAGAACACAAAGCAGTTTCTCAGAATGCTTCTTTTCAGTTTTTATCTTAGGATATTTCCTTTTTCACCATAGACCTCTAAGGGCTTCCAAATATCACTTTGCAAATTCCAGAAGAACAGTCTTAACAAAAGGCTTCTTGAGGGCAAAGCTGTAATTCTGTGAGAAGAATCACCAGAACACAAAGCAGTTTCTCAGAAAGCTTCTTTCCAGTTTTTAAGGGAAGATATTCACTTTTTCACATTAGCCCTCATTGGGCTTCCTAGTATCACTTTCCAAATTCCACAAGAACAGCCTTAGCAAAAACCTTCTTGAAGGGAAACCTGTAACTCTATGAGGCAAATTAACAGAACACCAAGCAGTTTCTCAGAAAGCTTCTTTCCAGTTTTTAACTGAACATATTTCCTTTTTCACCATAGCCCTCTATGGGCTTTCAAATATCACTTTCCAAATTCCACAAAAACAGTCTTAGCGAAAGGCTTCTTGAGGGGAAAGCTGTAACTCTGTGAGATGAATTAACAGAACACAAAGCAGTTTCTCAGAAAGCTTCTTTCCAGTTTTTAACGGAAGATATTTCTTTTTTCACCATAGCCCTCTAAAGGCATCCAAATATCAGTTTCCATATTCCACAAGAACAGTCTTAGCGAAAGGCTTCTTGAGGGGAAAGCAGTAACTCTCTGAGGTGAATTAAGAGAACACAAAACAGTTTCTCAGAAACTTCTTTACAGTTTTTAACGGAAGATATTTCCTTTTTCACCATAGACCAATGTGGGCTTCCAAATATCACTTTGAAAATTCCACAGGAACAGTCTTAGAGAAAGGCTTCTTGAGGGGAAAGCTGTAACTCTGTGAGATGAATTAACAAAACACAAAGCAGTTGCTAAGAAAGCTTCTTTTCAGTTTTTATCTTAGGATATTTCCTTTTTCACCTTTGCCATCAATGGGCTTCCAAATATCACTTTGCAAATTCCACAAGAACAGTTTTTATCTTAGGATATTTCCTTTTTCACCACAACCCTCTAAGGGCTTGCAAATATCGCTTTGCAAATACCAAAAGACCAGCCTTATCGAAAGGCTTCTGAAGGGGAAAGCTGTAACTCTCTGAGATGAACTAACAGAACACAAAGCAGTTTCTCAGAAAGCTTCTTTCCAGTTTTTAAAGGAAGATATTTCATTTTCACCATAACCTTCCAGGGGTTTCCAAATATCACTTTGCAAATTCCACAAGAACTGTCTTAGCGAAAGGCTTCTTGAGGGGAAAGCTGTAACTCTGTGAGATGAATTAACAGAACACAAAGCAGTTTCTCAGAAAGCTTCTTTTCAGTTTTTAATAAAAGAGATTTCCTTTTTCAGCATAGCCCTCTATGGGCTTCCAAATATCACTTGGCAAATTCCACAAGAAGAGCCTTAGCGAAAGGCTTCTTGAGGAGAAAGCTGTAACTCTGTGAAATGAATTATCCGAACACAAAGCAGTTTCTCAGTATGCCTCCTTTCAGTTTTTAACGGAAGATATTTCTTTTTCCATGATAGCCCTCTATGGGTTTCCAAATATCACTTTGCAAATTCCACAAGAACAGTCTTAGCGAAAGACATCTTGAGGGGAAAGCTGTAACTCTGTGACATGAATTATTAGAACACAAAGCAGTATGTCAGAAAGCTTCTTTTCAGTTTTTATCTTAGGATACTTCCTATTGAACCATAGCCCTCTATGGGCTTCTAAATATCACTTCCCAAATTGAACAAGAACAGTCTTAGAGAAAGGCTTCTTGCAGGGAAAGCTGTAACTCTGTGAGATGAATTAAAAGAACACAAAGCAGTTTCGCAGAAAGCTTCTTTCCAGTTTTTAACGGAGAATATTTCCTTTTTCAACATAGCCCTCTATGGGATTCTAATATCACGTTCTAAATACCACAAGAACAGTCTTAGCGAAAGGCTTCTTGAGGGGAAAGCTGTAACTCTGTGCGATGAATTAACAGAACACAAAGTATTTTCTCAGAAAGCTTCTTTCCAGTTTTTAACGGAAGATATTTCCTTTTTTACCAAAGCCGTCTTTGGGATTCCAAATATCACTTTGCAAATTACACAAGAACCGTGTTAGCGAAATGCTTCTTGAGGGGAAAGCTGTAACTCTGTGAAATGAATTAACAGAACACAAAGCAATTTCTCAGAAAGCTTTTTTCCAGTTTTTAACTGAAGATATTTCCTTTTTCACTATAGCCCTCTTTGGACGTCCAAATATCACTTTGCAAATTCCACAAGACCAGTCTTAGCGAAAGGTTTCTCCAGGGAAAAGCTGTAACTCTTTGAGATGAATTAACAGAACACAAAACAGTTTCTCAGAGATCTTCTTTCCAGTTTTTACCTGAAGACATTACGTTTTTCACCATAGCCCTCTATAGGGTTCCAAACATCACTTTGAAAATTCCACAAGAACATACTTAGCGAAAGGCTACTTAGGGGAAAGCTGTAACTCTGTGAGATGGATTAACAGAACTCAAAGCAGTTTCTCAGAAATCTTCTTTCCAGTTTCTAACAGAATATATTTACTTTTTCACCATAACCCTCTATGGGCCTCCAAATATCACTTTGCAAATTCCACAAGAACAGTCGTAGCCAAAGATTTCATAAGGGGAATCCTGTAATTCTGTGAGATGAATTAGCAGAACACAAAGCAGTCTCTTAGAAAGCTTCTATCCACTTTTTAATGGAAGATATTTATTTTTTTACCGTAGCCCTCTATTGACTTCTAAATATCACTTTCCAAATTCCACATGAACAGTCTCAGCGAAAGACTTCTTGAGGGGAAAGCTGTAACTCTTTGAGATGAATTAACAGAACACAAAGCAGTTTCTCAGAATGCTTCTTTCCAGTTTTTAACGGAAGATATTTAGTTTTTCACCATAGCCCTATAGGGGTTCTACATATCACATTCCAAATTCCACGTGAACAGTCTTAGCGAAAGGCTTCCTGAGCAGAAAGCTGTTACTCTGTGAGATCAGTTAAGAGAACACAAAGCAGTTTCTCAGAATGCTTCTTTCCAGTTTTTAACTGAACATATTTCCTTTTTCACCGTAGCCCTCTGTGGACTTCCAAATATCACTTTGCTAATTCCTCAAGAGCAGTCTTAGCGAAAGGCTTCTTGAGTGAAAAGCTGTAACTCTGTGAGATGAATTAATACAACACAAAGCAGTTTCTCAGAAATCTTCTTTCCAGTTTTTAACGGAAGATATTTCCTTTTTCACCGTGGCCCTCTATGGGCTCCTAAATATCACTTTACAAATTCCACAAGAAAAGTCTTAGCGAAAGGCCTCTTGAGGGAAAGCTGTAACTCTGTGAGATGAATTAATAGAACACAAAGCAGTTTCTCAGAAATCTTCTTTCCAGTTTTTAACGGAAGATATTTCCTTTTTCACCATAGCCCTCTAATGGATTCCAAATATCACTTTGCAAATTCCACAAGAACAGTCTTAGCGATAGGCTTCTTGAGGGGAAAGCTCTAACTCTGTGAGATGAATTAACAGAACACAAATAAGTTTCTCAGAAAGTTTCTTTCCAGTTATTAACTGATGATATTTCCTTTTTCACCATAGCCCTCTATGTGCTTCCAAATATCACATGGCAAATTCCACAAGAACAGTCTTAGCGAAAGGCTTCATGAGGGGAAAGCTGTAACTCTGTGAGATGAATTAACAGAACACCAAGCAGTTTCTCAGAAAGCTTCTTTCCAGTTTTTTACGGAAGATATTTCCTTTTTCACGTTACCCGTCTATATACTTCCAAATATCACTTTGCAAGTTTCACAAGAACAGGCTTAACAAAAGGATTCTTGAGGAGAAACCTGTAACTCTGTGAAATGAAATAATAGAACACAAAGCAGTTTCTCAGAAAGCTTCTTTCCAGTGTTCATCTTAGGATATTTCCTTTTTCACCATAGACATCTATGGACTTCCAAATATCACTTTGGAAAAAAAAACAAGAACAGTCTTCGTGAAAGGCTTATTGAGGGGAAAGCTGTAACTCTGTGAGATGAATTAACAGAGCACAAAGTAGTTTTTCAGAAAGCTTCTTTTCAGTTTTTGTCTTAGGATATTTCCTTTTTCACCGTAGCCCTCTATGGGATACTTAGTATCACTTTCCAATTTCCACAAAAACAGTCTTAGCGAAAGGCTTCTGTAGGGGAAAGCTCTAACTCTGTGAGACGAACTAACAGAATACAAAGCAGTTTCTCAGAAAGTTAATTTTCAGTCTTTATCTTAGGATATTTCCTTTTTCACCATAGACCACTAAGGGCTTCCAAATATCACTTTTCAAATTCCACAAGAACAGTCTTAGCAAAAGGCTTCTTGAGGGGAAAACTGTAAGTCTGTCAAATGAGTTAACAGAACACAAAGCAGTTTCTCAGAAGGCCTCTTTCCAGTTTTTAACGGAAGATATTTCGTTTTTCACCATAGCCTTCTATGGGCTTCCAAATATCACTTTGCAAATTCCACAAGAACAGTCTTAGCGAAAGGCTTCTTGAGGGGAAAGCTGTAACACTGTGAGATGAATTAACAGAAAACAAAGCAGTTTCTCAGAAAGATTCTTTGCAGTTTTTAACGGAAGATATTTCCCTTTTAACCGTAGCCCTCCACGGGCTTCCAAATATCACTTTGAATATTCCACAAGAACTGTATTAGCGAAAGGATTCTTGAGGGGAAAGCTGTAACTCTGTGAGATGAATTAACAGAACACAAAGCAGTTTTTCAGAAAGCTTGTTCTCAGTTTTTAACGTAAGATATTTCCTCTTTCACAATAGCCCTCTAAGGGCTTCCAAATATCACTTTGCATATTCCACAAGAACAGTATTAGCGAAAGACTTCTTGAGGGGAAAGCTCTAACAGTGTGAGATGAATTAACAGAACACAAAGCAGTTTTTCAGAAAGCTTCTTTTCAGTTTTTAACGAAAGATATTTCCTTTTTCACAATAGCCCTCTATGGGCTTCCAAATATCACTTTGAAAATTCCACAAGAACTGTCTTACGAAAGACTTTTTGAGGAGAAAGCTGTAACTCTCTGAGATGAATTAACAGAACACAAAGCAGTTTCTCCGAAAGCTTCTTTCCAGTTTTTAACGGAAGAATTTCCTTTTTCACCATAGCCCTCTATGGGCTTCCAAATATCACTTGGCAAATTCCACAAGAAGAGCTTTAGCGAAAGGCTTCTTGAGGAGAAAGCGGTAACTCTGTGAAATGCATTATCAGAACACAAAGCAGTTTCTCAGAATGCCTCTTTTCAGTTTTTAACGGAAGATATTTCCTTTTCCACGATAGCCTTCGATGGGTTTCCAAATATCACTTTGCAAATTCCACAAGAATTTTTAGAAGTCCATAGAGGGCTATGGTGAAAAAGGAAATATCTTCCGTTAAAGACTGCAAAGAAGCTTTCTGAGAAACTGCTTTGTGTTCTGTTAATTCATCTCACAGACTTACAGCTTTCACTACAAGAAGCCTTTCGCTAAGACTGTTCTTGTGGAATTTTCAAAGTGATATTGGAAGCCCAAAGAGGGCTTAACGGAAGACATTTCCTTTTTTAACAAAGCCGTCTTTGGGCTTCCAAATATCACTTTGCAAATTACAGAAGAACAGTGTTAGCGAAATGCTTCCTGAGGGGAAAGCTGTAACTCTGTGAGATGAATTATCAGAACACAAAGCAGTTTCTCAGAAATCTTCTTTCCAGTTTTAACTGAAGATATTTCCTTTTTCACTATAGCCCTCTTTGGTCTTCCAAATATCACTTTGCAAATTCCACAAGAACAGTCTTAGCGAAAGGCTTCTTGAGGGGAAAGCTGTAACTCTGTGAGATGAATTAACAGAACACAAAGCAGTAGATCAGAAAGCTTCTTTTGAGGTTTATCTTAGTATATTTCCTTTTTCACATTGACGTCTATGGGTTTCCAAATATCACTTTGCAATTTCCACAAGAACAGGCTTAGTGAAAGGCTACTTGAGGGGAAAGCTGTAACGCTGTGTTATGAATTAACAGAACACAAAGCAGTTTCTCAGAAAGCTTCTTTCCAGTTTTTAACGGAAGATATTTCCTTTTTCACCGTAACCCTCTATGGGCTTCCAAATATCACTTTGCAAATTCCACAAGAACAGGCTTGGCGAAAGGCTTTTTGAGGGGAAAGGTGTAACTCTGTGAGATGAATTAACAGAACACAAAGCAGTTTCTCAGAAAGCTTCCTTGCAGTTTTTTACGGAAGATATGTTCTTTTTCTCCAAGCCCTCTATGGGCTTCCAATTATCACTTTGCAAATTCCACAAGAACAGTCTCAGCGTAAGGCTTCTTGAGGGGAAAGCTGTAACTCTGTGAAATGAATTAACAGAACACAAAGCAGTTTCTCAGAAATCTTCTTTCCAGTTTTTAACTGAAGATATTTCCTTTTTCACAATAGCCCTCTATGAGCTTCCAAATATCACTTTCCAAATTCCACAAGAACAGTCTTAGCGGAAGGCTTCTTGATTGGAAGGCTGTAACTCTGTGAAATGAATTAACGGAACACAAAGCAGTTTCTCAGAGAGCTTTTCTTCACTTTTTATCTTAAGATATTTCCTTTTTCACCACAGCTCTCTTTGGGCTTCTAAATATCCCTTTCCAAATTTCACAAGAACTGTCTTGGGGAAAGGCTTCTTGAGGGGAAAGCTGTAACTCTGTGGGGTGAATTATCAGAAAATAAAGCAGTTTCTCAGAAAGCTTCTTTCCAGTTTTTAACGGAAGATATTTCCTTTCTCACCATACCCCTCTAAGGGCTTCCAAATATCACTTTGCATATTGCACAAGAACAGTCTTAGCGAAAGGTTTCTTAAGGGGAAAGCTGTAAATCTGTGAGATGAATTAACAGAACACGCAGCATTTTCTCAGAAAGTTTCTCTCCAGTTTTTGTCTCGGTATATTTCCTTTTTCATTACAGCCCTCTATGTTCTTCTAAATATCACGTTCCAAATTCCACAAGAACAGTCTTAGGGAAAGGCTTCTTGAGAGGAAAGTTTTAACTCTGTGAGATGATTTAACAGAACACAAAGCAGTTACTCAGAATGCTTCTTTTCAGTTTTTATCTTAGTATAATTAATTTTTCACCATAGCCTTCTATGGGCTTCCAAATATCACCATGAAAATTTCACAAGAACAGTCTTAGCGAAAGGCTTCTTGAGTGGAAAGCTGTAACTCTCTGAGAAGAATTAACAGAACACAAAGCAGTTTCTCAGAAAGCTTCCTTACAGCTTTTAACGAAAGATATTTCCTTTTTCATCATAGCCCTCTATGGGCTTCCAAATATCACTTTGCAAATTCCACATGAACAGTCTTAACGAAAGGCTTCTTGAGGGGAAAGATGTAACTCTGTGAAATGAATTAACAGAACACAAAGCAGTTTCTCAGAAAGCTTCATTCCAGTTTTTAAGGGAAAATATTTCCTTTTTCAGCATAGCCCTCTGTGCTCTTACAAAAAACACTTTCCAGACTCCACAAGACAGCCTTAGCGAAAGGCTTCTTGAAGGGAAAGCTGTAATTCTGTGAGATGAATTAACAGAACACAAAGCAGTTTCTCTGAAAGAGTCTTTCCAGTTTTTAACGGAAGATATTTTCTTTTTCACCGTAGTCCTCTATGGGCTTCGAAATATCACTTTGCAAATTCCACAAGAACAGCCTTAGCGAAGACTTCATGAAGGGAAAGCTGTAAGTCTGTGAGATGAATTAACAGAACATAAATTAATTTCTCAGACTACTTCTTTGAAATTTTTAACGGAAGATATTTCCTTTTTCACAATAGCCCTCTATGGGCTTCCATATATCACTTTGCCAGTTCCACAAGAACAGCCTTAGCGAAAGGCTTCCTGAAGGGAAAGCTGTAAATTTGTGAGATGAATTAGCAAAACTCAAAGCAGTTTCTCAGAATGATTCTTTTCAGTTTTTATCTTAGGATATTTCCTTTTTCACCATAGCCCTCTATGGGCTTCAAAATATCACTTTGCAAATTCCACAAGAGCAGTCTTAGCAAAAGGCTTCTTGAGGGGAAAGCTGTATCTCTGTGAGAAGAATTGAGAGAACACAAATCACTTTCTCAGAAACCTTCTTTACAGGTTTTCACGGAAGATATTTCCTTTTTCACCATAGCCCTCTATGGGCTTCGAAATATCACTTTGCAAATTCCAGAAAAACAGTCTTAGCGGAAGGCTTCTTGAGGGGAGAGCTGAAAATCTGTGAGATGAATTAACAGAACACAAAGCAGTTTCTCAGAAAGCTTTTTTCCAGTTTTTAACGGAAGATATTTCCTTTTTCACCGTAGCCCTCTATGGGCTTCCAAACAACACTTTGGAAATTCCACAAGAACAGTCTTAGTGAAAGGCTTCTTGAGGGCAAAGCAGTAACTCTGAGATGAATTCACAGAACACAAAACAGTTTCTCAGAAAGCTTCTTTCCAGGTTTTAATGGAAGATATTTCCTTTTTCAACATTGCCCTCTATGGGCTTACAAATATTACTTTCCAGATTCCACAAGACATCCTTGGCGAAAGGCTTCTTGAAGGGAAAGCAATAACTCTGTGAGATTTATTAACAGAACACAAAGCAGTTTCTCAGAAAGTTTCTTTCCAGTTTTAACGGAAGATATTTTCTTTTTCACCGTAGTCCTCTATGGGCTTCCAAATATCACTTGGGAAATTCCACAAGAACAGTCTTAGCGAAAGGATTATTGAGGGGAAAGCTGTAACTCCATGAGATGAATTAACAGAACAGAAAGCAGTTTCTCAGACAGCTTCTTTCCAGTTTTTAACTGAAGATATTTCCTTTTTCACCGTAGCCCTCTATGGTCTTCGAAATATCACTTTGCAAATTCCACAAGAACAGACTTAGCGAAAGGCTTCTTGAAGGGAAATCTGTAACTCTGTGAGATGAATTAACAGAACACAAAGCAGTTTCTCAGAAAGCTTCTTTCCAGTTTGTAACTGAGGATGTTTCCTTTTTCACCATAGCCCTCTACGGGCTTCCAAATATCACTTTCCAAATTCACAAGAACAGTCTTAGCGAAAGGCTTCTTGAAGGGAAAGCTGTAACTGTGAGATGAATTAACAGAACACAAAGCAGTTTCTCAGAAAGCTTCTTTACAATTTAACGGAAGATATTTCCTTTTTCATCATAGCCCTCAATGGGCTTCCAAATACCTCTTTGCAAATTCCCCAAGAAGAGTCTTAGCGAAAGTCTTCTTTAGGGGAAAGCTGTAACTCTGTGAGATGAATTAACAGAACACAAAGCAGTTTCTCAGAAAGCTTCTTTCCAGTTTTTAACGGAAGATATTTCCTTTATTACCACAGCCCTCTATGGGCTTCCAAATATCACTTTGCAAATTCCACAACAACAGTCTTAACGAAAGGCTTCTTGAGGGGAAAGCTGTAACTCTGTGAGATGAATTAACAGAACTCAAAGCAGTTTCTCAGAAAGCTTCATTCCAGTTTTTAACGGAAGATAGTTCCTTTTTCAGCATAGCCCTCTATGCTCTTACAAATAACACTTTCCAGATTCCACAAGACAGCCTTAGCGAAAGGCTATTTGAAGGGAAAGCTGTAATTCTTTGAGATGAATTAACAGAACACAAAGCAGTTTCTCCGAAAGACTCTTTCCAGTTTTTAACGGAAGATATTTTCTTTTTCACCATAGTCCTCTATGGGCTTCGAAATATCACTTTGCAAATTCCACAAGAACAGCCTTAGCGAAGACTTCATGAAGGGAATGCTGTAAGTCTGTGAGATGAATTAACAGAACATAAATCAATTTCTCAGAATGCTTCTTTGAAATTTTTTAACGGAAGATATTTCCTTTTTCACAATAGCCCTCTATGGGCTTCCAAATATCACTTTGCCAATTCCACAAGAACAGCCTTAGCGAAAGGCTTCCTGAAGGGAAAGCTGTAACTTTGTGAGATGAATTAGCAAAACACAAAGTAGTTTCTCAGAATGATTCTTTTCAGTTTTTATCTTAGGATACTTCCTTTTTCACCATAGCCCTCTATGGGCTTCAAAATATCACTTTGCAAATTCCACAATAGCAGTCTTAGCAAAAGGCTTCTTGAGGGGAAAGCTGTATCTCGGTGAGAAGAATTGAGAAAACACAAAGCAGTTTCTCAGAAACCTTCTTTACAGGTATTCACTGAAGATATTTCCTTTTTCAACTTAGGCCTCTACGGGCTTCAAAATATCACCTTGCAAATTCCAGAAAAACAGTCTTAGCGGAAGGCTTCTTGATGGGAAAGCTGAAACTCTGTGAGATGAACTAACAGAACACAAAGCAGTTTCCCAGAAAGCTTTTTTCCAGTATTTAACGGAAAATATTTCCTTTTTCACCATAGCCCTCTATGGGCTTTCAAATATTACTTTGGAAATTCCACAAGAACCGTCTTAGCGAAAGGCTTCTTGAGGGGAAAGCAGTAACTCTGAGATGAATTAACAGAACAAAAAACAGTTTCTCAGAATGCTTCTTTCCAGGTTTTAATGGAAGATATTTCCTTTTTCAACATAGCCCTCTATGGGCTTACAAATATCACTTTCCAGATTCCACAAGACATCCTGGTGAAAGGCTTCTTGAAGGGAAAGCTGTAATTTGTGAGATTTATTAACAGAACACAAAACAGTTTCTCAGAAAGTTTCTTTCCAGTTTTAACAGAAGATATTTTCTTTTTCACCGTAGTCCTCTATGGGCTTTCAAATATCACTTTGCAAATTCCACAAGAACAGCCTTAGCGAAAGGCTTCTTGAGGGGAAAGCTGTAACTCTGTGAGATGAATTAACAGAACAGAAAGCAGTTTCTCAGACAACTTCTTTCCAGTTTTTAACTGAAGATATTTCCTTTTTCACCGTAGCCCTCTATGGGCTTCGAAATATCACTTTGCAAATTCCACAAGAACAGTCTTAGCGAAAGGCTTCTTGAAGGGAAATCTGTAACTCTGTGAGCTGAATTAACAGAACACAAAGTAGTTTCTCACAAAGCTTCTTTCCAGTTTGTAACTGAAGATGTTTCCTTTTTCACCATAGCCATCTAAGGGCTTCCAAATATCACTTTCCAAATTCACAAGAACAGTCTTAACGAAAGGCTTCTTGAGGGGAAAGCTGTAACTCTGTGAGATGAATTAACAGAGCACAAAGCAGTTTCTTAGAGAGCTTTTTTCCAGTTTTTAACGGGAGATATTTCATTTTTCAACGTAGCCCTCTATAGGCTTACAAATATCACTTTCCAGATTCCACAAGACAGCCTTATCGAAAGGTTTCTTGAAGGGAAATCTGTAATTCTGTGAGATGAATTAAAAGAAAACAAAGCAGTTTCTCAGAAAGTTTCTTTGCAGTTTTTAACGGAAGATATTTTCTTTTTCACCCTAGTCCTCTATGGACTTCGAAATATCACTTTGGAAATTCCAGAAAAACAGTCTTAGCGAAAGGCTTCTTGAAGGGAAAGCTGTAACTCTGTGAGATGAATTAACAGAACACAAAGCAGTTTCTCAGAGAGCTTCTTTTCTGTTTTCAATTTAGGATATTTCCTTTTTCACCAGAGCCCACTGTGGGCTTCCAAATATCACTTTGTAAATTCCACAACAATAGTATTAGCGAAAGGCTTCTGGAGGGCAATGCTGTAAACCTGTGAGATGAATTAAAATAACACAAAGTCGTTTCTCAAGAAGCTTCCTTTCAGTTTTTATCTTAGGATATTTCCTTTTTCAAAACAGCCCTCTATGGGCTTCCAGATATCATTTTGCAAATTCCACAAGAACAGTCTTAGCGAAAGGTTTATTGAGGGGAAAGCTGTAACTCTGTTAGATGAATTAACAGAACACAAAGCAGTTTCTCATAAAAGTTCTTTCAAGTTTTTAACGCAAGATATTTCCTTTTTCACCATAGGGCTCTTAGGGATTCCAAATATCACTTTGCAAATTCCACAAGAACAGTCTTAGCGAAAGGCTTCTTGAGGGGAATGGTGTAACCCTGTGAGATGAATTAACAGAACACAAAGCAGTTTCTCTGAAGGCTTCTTTAAAATTTTTATCTTAGGATATTTCCTTTTTCACCACAGCCCTCTATGGGCTTCCAAATATCACCTTGCATATTCCACAAGAACTGTCTTAGCGAAAGACTTCTTGAGGGGAAAGCTGTAAATCTGTGGGATGAATAAACAGAACACAAAGCAGTTTCTCAGAAAACTTCTTTTCAGTTTTTATCTTAGGATATTTCCTTTTTCACCAGAGCCCTCTATGGGCTTCCAAATATCACTTTGCAATTTCCACAAGAACAGTCTTAGAGAAAGACTTCTTGAGGGGGAAGCTGTAATTCTGTGAGATGAAATAGCAGAATCCAAAGAAGTTTCTCAGAAAGATTCTTTAAGGATTTTATTTTAGGATATTTCCTTTCTCACCATAGCCTTCTATTGGCTTCCAAATATCACTTTGCAAATTCCACAAGAACAGTCTTAGTGAAAGGCTTCTTGAGGGTAAAGCTGTAACTCTGTGAGATGAATTAACAGAACACAAAGCAGTTTCTCAGGAAGCTTCTTTCCAGTTTTTAACGGAAGATATTTCCTTTTTCAGCACAGCCCTCTATGGTCTTCCAAATATCACTTTGCAAATTCCACAAGAACAGTCTTAGATAAAGACTTCTTGAGGGGAAAGGTGAAACTCTGTGACATGAATTAACAGAACACAAAGCAGTCTCTCAGAAAGCTTCTTTAAGGTTTTTATCTTAGGATATTTCCTTTCTCACCATAGCCCTCTATGGCCTTCCAAATATCAACTTGCAAATTCCACAAGAAGAGTCTTACCGAAAGGCTTCCTGAATGGAAAGCTGTAACTCTGTGAGATGAATTAACAGAACACAAAGTAGTTGGTAAAAAAGCTTCTCTTCAGTTTTTATCTTAGGATATTTCCTTTTCCACCATAGCCCTCTATGGGCCTCCATATATCACTTTTCAAATTCCACAAGAACAGTCTTAGCGAAAGGGTTCTTGAGGGCAAAGCTAAAACACTGTGAGATGAATTAAGAGAACGCAAAGCAGATTCTCAAAAAACCTTCTTTTCAGTTTTTATCGCAGGATATTTCCTTTTTCACCAGATCGCTCTATGGGCTTCCACATATCACTTTGCAAATTCCACAAGAACAGTCTTAGTGGAAGGCTTTATGAGGCGAACCTGTAACACTGTGAGATGAATTAACAGATCAAAAAGCGGTTTCTCAGAAAGGTTCTTTCCAGTTTTTAACTGAAGATATTTCCTTTTTCACCATAGCCCTCTATGGGCTTCCAAATATCACTTTGCAAATTCCACAAGAACAGTGTTAGGGAAAGGCTTCTTGAGGGGAAAGCTGTAACTCTGTGAGATGAATTAACAGAACACAAAGCAGTGGCCAGGAAAGCTTCTTTTCGGTTTTTATCTTAGAATATTTCCTTTATCACCGTAGCCCTCTATGGGCTTCCAAATATCACTCTGCAAATTCCACAAGAACAGTCCTGGCGAAAGGCGTCTTGTGGGGAAAACTGTAATTCTGTGAGATGAATTAACAAAACGCAAAGTAGTTTGTCAAAAAGCTTCTTTTCAGTTTTTATCTTATGATATTTCCTTATTCAACATAGCCCTCTATGGGCTTTCAAATGACACTTTGCTAATACCACAAGGACAGTCTTAGCGAAAGTCTTCTTCAAGGAAAAGCTAAAACCCTGTGAGATGAATTAACAGAACACAAAGCAGTTTCACAAAAAGCTTCTTTTCAGTTTTTATCTTAGGATACTTCCTTTTTCACCATAGCCCTCTATGGTCTTCCAAATATCACTTTGCAAAATTCCACAAGAACAGTCTTAGGGAAAGGCTTCTTGAAGGGAAAGATGTAACTCTGTGAGATGAATTAACAGAACCCAAAGCAGTTTCTCAGACACTTCTTTCCAGTTTTTAACTGAAGATATTTGCAGTTTCACCATAGCCCTCCATGGACTTCCAATTATCACTTTGTAAATTCCACAAGAACAGTCTTAGCGAAAGACTTCTTTCTGGGAAAGCTGAAAATCTGTGAGATGAATTAACAGAACAGAAAGCAGTTTCTCAGAAAGCTTCTTTTCAGTTTTTAAGATATTACCTTTTTCACCGTAGCCCTCTATGGGCTTCCAAATATCACTTTGGAAATTCCAAAAGAACAGTTTTAGCGAAAGACTTCTTGAGGTGGATGCTGTAACTCTCTGAGATGGATTAACAGAACACAAAGCTGTTTCTCAGAAGGCTTCTTTCCAGTTTTTAACTGCAGATATTTCCTTTATCAGCATAGCCGTCTAAGGGTTCCAAATATCACTTTGCAAGTTCCACAAGAACAGACTTACAGAAAGACTTCTTGAGGGTAAAGCAGTAACTCTGTGAGATGAATTAACAGAACACAAAACAGTTTCTCAGATACTTTCTTTCCAGGTTTTAACGGAAGATACTTACTTTTACACCATTGCCCTCTATGGGCTTCCAAATATCACTTTGCAAATTCCACAACAACAGTCTTAGCGAATGGCTTCTTGAGAAGAAAGCTGTAACTCTGTGAGATGAATTAACAGAACACAAAGCAGTTTCTCAGAAAATTTCTTTGCAGTTTTTAATGGAAGATATTTCCTTTCTCACCGTAGCACTCTATGGACTTCCAACTATCACCTTGCGAATTCCACAGGAACAGTCTTAGTGAACGGCTTCTTGATGGGACAGCTGTAACTCTGTGAGATGAATTAAGAGAACACAATGCAGCTTCTCAGAAAGCTTCTTTACGGTTTTTTACTTAGGATATTTCCTTTTTCGCCATAACCCTCTATGGGCTTCCAAATGTCACTTTGTAAATTCCTCAAGAACAGCCTTAGCGAAAGGCTTCTGGAGGGGAAAGCTGTAACTCTGTGAAATGAAATAAGAGAACACAAAGCAGTTTCTCAGAAAGCTTCTTTCCAGTTTTTAACTGAAGATATTTCCTTTTTAACGAAAGCTCTCTATGGGCTTCCAAATATCACTTTGCAAATTCCACAAGAACAGTCTTAGCGAAAGGCTTCTTGAGGGGAAAGCTGTAACACTGTGAGATGAATTAACAGAACACAAAGCAGTTTCTCAGAAAGCTTCTTTCCAGTTTTTAACGGAAGATATTTCCTTTTTCACCATAGGCGTCTGTGGGCTTCGATATATCACTCTGCAAATTCCACAACAACAGTCTTAGGGAAAGGCTTCTTGAGGGGAATGGTGAAACTCTGTGATATGAATTAACAGAACAAAAAGCCGTTTCTCTGAAAGCATCTTTTCGGTTTTTATCTTAGGATATTTCCTTTTTCACCATAGCCCTCATTGGGCTTCCAAATATCAAATTTTAAAGTCCACTAGAACAGTCTTAGCGAAAGGTTTCTTGAGATGAAGCTGCAACACTGTGAGATGTATTAACAGAACACGAAGATGTTTCTCAGAAAGCTTCTTTTCAGTTTTTATCTTAGGATATTTCCTTTGTCACCAGAGCCCTCTATGGGATTCCAAACAACACTTTGCAAATTCCACAAGAACAGTTTTAGCGAAAGGCTTCCGGAGGGCAAAGCTGTAACTCGGTGAGGTGTATTAACCCAACACAAAGCAGTCTCTCAAGAAGCTTCTTTTCAGTTTTTATCTTAAGATATTTCTTTTTTCACAATAGCCCTATATGGACATCCAAATATCACTTCGCAAATTCCACAAGAACACTGTTCGCGAAGGGTTTCTTGAGGGGAAAGCTGAAACTCTGTGAGATGAATTAACAGAACCCAAAGTAGTTTCTCAGAAAGCTTCTTTCCAGTTTTTAACTGAAGCTATTTCCTTTTTCAACTTAGCCCTCTATGGACTTCCAAATATCACTTTGCAAATTCCACAAGAACAGTCTTAGCGAAAGGCTTCTTGAGGGGAAAGTTGTAACTCTGTGAGATGAATTAACACATCAAATTCAGTTTCGCAGAAAGCTTCTTTAGAGTTTTAATCCTAGGATATTTCCTTTTTCACCGTAGCCCTCTATGGGCTTGCAAATATCACTTTTTAAATTCCACAAGAACAGTCTTAACGAAAGGCTTCTTGAGGGGGAACCTGTAACTCTGTAAGATGAATTAACAAAACACAAAACAGTTTCTCAGAAAGCTTCTTTTCAGTTTTTATCATGGGATATTTCCTTTTTCTCCATAGCCCTCTATGGGCCTCCAAATATCCCTTTGCAAATTCCACAAGAACAGTCTTAACGAAAGACTTCTTGGGAGCAAAGCTGTTACTCTGTGAGATGAATCAACAGACCACAAAGCAGTTTCTCAAAAAGCTTCTTTTCAGTTTTTATCTTAGGATATTTCCTTTTTCACCATAGCCCCATAAGGGCTTCCAAATATCACTTTGCAAATTCCACAAGAACAGTCTTACCGAAAGGATTCCTGAGGGGAAAGCTGTAACTCTGTGAGATGAATTAACGGAACACAAAGTGGTTTCTCAGAAAGCTTTTTTTCAGTTTTTATCATACGATATTTCCTTTTTCACCATAGCCCTCTATGGGCTTCGAAATATCACGTTGCAAATTCCACAAAAACCGTCTTAATGAAAGGCTTCTTGAGGGGAAAGCTGTAACTCTATGAGATGAATTAACAGATCAAAAAGCAGTTTCTCAGAAAATTTCTTTAAGGGTTTTAACGTAGGATATTTCCTTTTTCACCCTTGCCATCTATGGGCTTTCAAATATCACTTTTTAAATTCCACAAGAACCGTCTTAACCAAAGGCTTTTTGAGGGGAAAGCTGTAACTCTGTGAGATGAAATGACAGAACACAAAGCAGTTTATCAGAAACTTCTTTTCCGTTTTTATCTTAGGATATTTCCTTCATTACCATAGCCGTCTATGGGCTTCCAAATATCACTTTGTAAATTCCAAAAGAACAGTCTTAGCGAAAGACTTCTGTGGGGCAAAGCTCTAACTCTGTGAGACGAATCCACAGAACACAAGGCTGTTTCTCAAAAAGATTCTTTTCAGTTTTTATCTTAGGATATTTCCTTTTTCACCAAAGCCCTATATGGTCTTCCAAATATCATTTTGCAAATTCCACAAGAACAGTCTTACAGAAAATCTTCTTGAGGGGAAAGCTGCAACTCTATGAGATGAATTAACAGAACACAAAGCAGTTTCTCAGAAATCTTCTTTTAACTTTTTATATTAGGATATTTCCTTTTTCACCGTAGACCTCTATGGGCTTCCAAATATCACTTTGCAAATTTCACAAGAACAGTCTTAGAGAAAGGCTTCAAGAGGGGTATGCTGTAACTCTGTGAGACGAATTAACAGAACACAAAGCAGATTCTCAGAAAGCTTCTTTCCAATTTTTCACTGAACATATTTCCTTTTTCACCATAGCCCTGTATGGGCTTCCAAATATACCTTTGGAAATTCCACAAGAACAGTCTTAGCGAAAGACTTCTTGAGGGGGATACTGTAAATCCCCGAGATGGATTAACGGAACACAAAACAGTTTCTCAGAAAGCTTCTTTTAAGTTTTATCTTAGGATATTTCCTTTTTCACCATAGACCTCTTTGGGCTTTCAAATATCACTTTGCAAATTCCACAAGAACAGTCTTAAAGAAAGGTTTCTTGAGGGGAAAGCTGTAACTCTGTGAGATGAATTAACAGATGAAAAAACAGTTTCTCCGAAAACTTCTTTTCAGTTTTTATCTAGGATATTTCCTTTTTCGCCATAGCCCTCTAAGGGCTTCCAATTATCACTTTGCAAATTCCACAAAAACAGTCTTAGCGAAAGGCTTCTTGAAGGGAAACCTGTAATACTGTGAGACGAATTAACAGAACACAAAGCAGTTTCTCAGAAAGCTTCTTTTCAGTTTTTATCTTAGGATATTTCCTTTTTTACCAGAGCGCTCTATGGGCTTCCACATATCACTTTGCAAATTCCACAGGAACAGCCTTAGCGAAAGGTTTTTTGAGGGAAAAGCTGTAACTCTGTTAGATGAATTAACAGAACACAAAGCAGTTTCTCAGACAGCTTCTTTCCAGTTTTTAACGGAAGATATTTTCTTTTTCACAATAGGCCTCTATGGGCTTCCAACTATCACTTTGCAAATTCCACAAGAACAGCCTTAGCGAAAGGTTTTATGAAGGGA